>NC_029785.2:60999379-61054788 GCF_000816755.2 Arachis ipaensis
GCCCTGTCGATCTTCTTTCCTTTTGGAGTCCTTGTCTTTGTCTCGGTAGGAGGCCCCAGATTTTGAGGTTTCTCCCAGCCGAGCGTTCTCTTCCATGTTGATGTATTTTTCTGCTCGCTCCTGTACTTCGTCTAAGGAGGTAGGATACTTTTTTGATGTAGATTGGCTGAAAGTCCCTCTCGTAAGCCATTGATGAGCCCCATGATGGCGGCCTCTGTTGGTAAACTTTGTATGTCCATGCATGTTTTGTTGAATCTTTCCATGTAGTTGCAGAGGCTCTCCCGATCTCCTTGCTTGATCCCTAGTAAGCTGGGTGCGTGCTTGGCCTTATCTTTCTAGATGGAGAATCTGGCCAGGAACTTTTTGGCCAGGTTGTCGAAGTTTGAGATGGACTTCGGAGGTAAGTTGTCGAACCATCTGATCGCCGTTTTCGTGAGAGTTGTTGGAAAACCTTTGCAGTGAACGGCATCTGAGGCATCGGTAAGGTACATTCTGCTTCTGAAATTGCTGAGATGATGGTTGGGATCTGTGGTGCCATCATACAAAACCATATCCGGGAGCTTAAAATCTTTTGGGATTTTGGTCTTCATGATTTCCTTGGTGAATGGATCTTGTTCTTTGCGTGAATTTTCCTCAGGAGTGATCTGAGGAGCTTTTGTTTTGAGGTCGGCTTCTAGTTGCTGTAGTTTTTCTTCCAGTTCTCGACGTCGCCGTACCTCTCTTTGCAGATCCTTTCCGATCTTCCGTTGTTGCTGGGTTTCTTTCTCAAGTTGCTTTAAGCGATCTTGAAGTGCTTCTATTGCTTCTAGGTTGGGTGAGTTTTTGTCCCCGTTGGATTCTGAGGTATCTTTTGGCGTAGCGTCTGCGTTCTTGTGCGGTGTTCTGTTCTCCAGATCCGAGTCGTGGTCGTTGTCATGACCGTCCGCCATGGTTTTGGGATGACTTCTGGGTTCCCCGGCAACGGCGCCAATGTTCCGAGGTTTACCTGAAACTTGGAGGTCGATCTCGGATGAGATCTTCGGTTCTGGTCGGAGATGACGTGTCCGGCTGGCTGGTGGCGACCGGAGTTGTTGTGTCTGACTTATTGGACTTGTTGTACTGCTGATCCTTGGCCACCGGAGGGTGGGGGGTACCTGCAAGAGACTCCGATGCTTAAGTTAGCATGGGTATTAAACAGGTTTTTTGTAGAATCAGAGTATGAGTTATACCTGGGTGCTCCAGTGTATTTATAGTAGAGTGGGCTGACCTTTCTAGATAAGATAAGTTAGTTATCTTATCTTATCGTTATCTTTGGGTTGAGGTCAGCTTATCTTCAAGGGAACCGCCCTTATCTCTATAGGCTCGGACGGCCTGTGGATTTGGGTCGTGTTCCTCTACTTGGGCTCTTTATTGGGCTCTCCTGTCGATTTGGCCGACCTCTTCGAGAAGAGGTCGGCTAGCCTGACCTGAAGAGGTCGGTCTCTTTGTCGCCAATCATCCCAGGTCGGGTAACTCGACCCAGGGTATGAACAAACCTCCTATAGAATCCTGCATGCCCCAGAAAACTTCTGATGGCCTTAACATTGGCAGGTGGTGGTAATTTTTCAATTACTTCCACTTTAGCTTGATCCACCTCTATCCCCTTGTTTGAAATTTTATGCCCAAGGACAATCCCTTCAGTCACCATAAAGTGACATTTTTCCCAGTTTAAAACCAGGTTAGTCTCTTGGCATCTTTTCAGAACTAGTGTTAGGTGATTAAGACAGGAGCTAAATGAGTCTCCATATACTGAGAAGTCATCCATAAATTTTTCTACCATATCAGAGAAAATAGAGAGCATGCATCTCTGAAAGGTTGCAGGTGCATTACACAGCCCAAATGGCATCCTTCTGTAGGCAAATACTCCAGATGGACATGTGAATGCTGTTTTCTCTTGATCCTGGGGATCTACTGCAATTTGGTTGTAGCCTGAATAGCCATCCAAAAAGCAGTAATAATCATGACCTGCTAGTCTTTCTAGCATCTGGTCTATGAAAGGTAAAGGAAAATGATCCTTTCTGGTGGCTGTATTGAGCCTTCTATAGTCAATACACATGCGCCACCCTGTAACTGTTCTTGTAGGAACCAATTCGTTTTTTTCATTATGAACCACTGTCATGCCTCCCTTTTTGGGGACAACTTGGACAGGGCTCACCCAGGGGCTATCAGAAATTGGATAAATAATTCCAGCCTCCAGTAACTTGGTGACCTCTTTTTGCACCACTTCCTTCATGGCTGGATTTAACCGCCTCTGTGGTTGAACCACTAGCTTAGCATCATCCTCCAATAGGATCTTGTGCATGCATCTAGCTGGGCTTATGCCCTTAAGGTCACTTATGGACCATCCAAGAGCTGTCTTGTGTGTCCTTAGCACTTGAAGTAGTACTTCCTCTTCCTGTGAATTTAAAGCAGAGCTTATGATCACTGAAAAAGTGTCACCTTCTCCCAGAAATACATATTTCAGGGATGGTGGTAATGGTTTGAGCTCGGGTTTAGGAGGTTTTTCCTCTTCCTGAGGAATTTCCAGAGGCTCTTTCAATTCCTCTGAATCCTCCAGATCAGGATGGGCATCTTTAAAGATGTCTTCCAGCTCTGATTCGAGACTCTCAGCCATGTTGATCTCCTCTACCAAAGAGTCAATAAGATCAACTTTCATGCAGTCTTTTGGTGTGTCTGGATGCTGCATGGCTTTGACAGCATTCAACTTAAACTCATCCTCATTGACTCTCAGGGTTACTTCCCCCTTTTGGACGTCAATGAGAGTTCGTCCAGTTGCTAGGAAAGGTCTTTCTAGGATGAGAGTAGCATTCTTGTGCTCCTCCATTTTCAGCACTACAAAGTCAGTGGGGAAGGCGAATGGCCCAACCCTGACAATCATGTCTTCAATCACGCCTGATGGGTATTTAATGGAGCCATCAGCAAGTTGGAGATATATCCGGGTTGGTTTGACTTCTTCAGTTAAACCAAGCTTTCTGATAGTGGATGCAGGTATTAGGTTGATGCTTGTCCCAAGATCACATAAAGCTGTCTTGGTGCATTCACCCTCTAATATGCATGGTATCATAAAGCTCCCGGGATCCTTAAGCTTTTCTGGGAAGCTTTTCAGAATGACTGCACTGCATTCTTCAGTGAGGAGAACTCTCTCAGTTTCTCTCCAATCCTTCTTATGACTTAAGATCTCTTTCATGAACTTGGCATAAGAAGGTATTTGCTCAAGTGCCTCTGCAAACGGAATCTTTATTTCAAGAGTCCTGAGATAGTCTGCAAAGAGGGAAAATTGCTTATCCTGCTCCTCTTGGCAGAGTTTTTGAGGATAAGATATCTTGGCTTTATATTCCTCAACCTTAGTTGCTGCAGGTTTATTTCCTACAGAGATGGTTAGAGAAGCCTTTTTAGAGGGGTTGCTATCAGCATTTGTGTGTGTCTGATCCCTCACTGGCATTTGGATGCCAGGGTTAGAAGCTTGATTGGCATTGGACGCCAGCTTCTTACCTGTTTCTGGCGTTTGAACGCCAGAACTGAGCTTCCATTGGGCGTTTAACGCCAGCTCCTTGCTTGTTTCTGGCGTTTGAACGCCAGAATTGTTCCTCTCTGGGCTCTTACTGTCCTCAGAGGGATTTTGGATGATATTTTGCTCATCCTCTGTCAGTTGTTCTTTCCTTGGCTTTCTGCTACTCTGAAGTGAGGTATTTAATGTTTTCCCACTTCTTAATTGAACTGCCTGGCACTCTTCTGTTATCTGCTTTGATAACTGCTGTTTTGTCTGATTCAATTGTGCCTCCATATTTTTATTAGTATTTTTAGTGTCTTGTAGCATCTCCTTGAATTCTGCTAGCTGTTTTGTTAGAAAGCACAATTGTTGATTGAGTTCAGCAACTTGTTCTGGAGGACCAAGTTCAGTAGACACTACTTTGGCTTTTTCTTTTATGGAGGACTCACTGCTTATGTACAGATGCTGATTTCTGGCAACTATATCAATAAGCTCTTGAGCCTCTTCAATAGTTTTTCTCATGTGTATAGATCCACCAGCTGAGTGGTCTAAGGACAACTGAGCTCCTTCTGTAAGCCCATAGTAAAAGATGTATAATTGCACCCACTCTGAAAACATTTCACAGCGCCATTTTCTTAGCATCCCTCTGTACCTCTCCCAGGCATTATAAAGGGATTCGTCATCCTCTTGTTTAAAGGCTGGACCTCTTGTTTAAAGTCTTGGATGTCCAGCCCTAGCTGTGTCATCCTTTTTGGAGGGAAATATTAATTCAGGAATTTGTCTGATAACTGTTTCCATGTCCTTATGCTTGCTGTGGGTTGGTTATTTAACCACCTTTTAGCTTGATCTTTTACAGCAAATAGAAACAGTAACAGTCTGTATACATCCTGATCTACCTCCATGTCACGTACTGTGTCAGTAATTTGCAAGAATTGTGCCAGAAACTCAGTAGATTCTTCCTGTGGAAGACCAGAATACTGGCAGTTTTACTGCACCATGACAATGAGCTAAGGATTTAGCTCAAAACTGCCTACTTTGATGGGGGGTATATAGATACTACTCCCATATGCAGCAGTAGTGGGATTAGCATATGATCCTAGAGTCCTTCTGGGTTGTTCATTTCCACTTAGATCCATAACGGATAAAATGAAATTGATGTGAATTGCAAAGAAGATATATTTTTGTTTTTATTTTATTGAAGTAGAACAAACCAAATTATTAAGATAAATAAAAATAATAAGATAAAATAAAATAATATAATTAGAAATTAAAATGTAGATTTTGAAAACCAAGTTTTGAAAGGATTTGATTTTAAAATAGAAATCTAAACTTTTAAAAGTAATTTTCGAAAATCAAATTCAAAATAAAGAGAAAAGATATTTTTGAATTTAATGAGGAAAGAAAAAAATAATAAAATGACACAAGACTTAAAATTTTTTAGATCTAATGCTCCTTATTTTCGAAAATTTGAAGGAAAAATACCATGGAACACCAAACTTAAAAATTTTAAGATCAAAACACAAGAAGGACTCAAGAACATAAAAAAGAACACCAAACTTAAAATTTTTAGAAAACCAAAATAAAATTTTCGAAAACTAAAGAAAAGTTAACAGGAGAACACCAAACTTAAAGTTTGGCACAAGATCTATTCAAAGAAAAATTATTTTTGAAAAAAAAGTTTTAAAAAGAAGATAGCCAATTACCAAGAACATTAACACATTACTCTAGCCAATTGAGCTATAAATTTAACGTGTTTTAACAAGGTATTTAATAAATAAAAACTTTTTTTTTGAAACTAAAAATTTGAAAAAGCACAAGAAAAACAAGAAAAGACACAAAACAAGACAAACCAAAGATCAAACAAGGAAAGTAAACAAGAACAACTTGAAGATTAGGAAATAACAATGAACACAAATTTGAAAATTTAAAAGAAAATAAAAACATGCAATTGACACCAAACTTAAAATATGAAACTAAACTCAAACAGAAAAACTCAATTATCAGTTTATAAAATTTTCGAAAAATTTAAAAAGAAAAAATAAGGATTTAAAAAAAATATTTCAACCAAAAACAATAATAGAAGACTCTAAACCAAAAAGAAAAATTTTTCCTAATCTAAGCAACAAAATAAACCGTCAGTTGTCCAAACTCGAACAATCCCCGGCAACGGCGCCAAAAACTCGGTGCACGAATTGTGAATCACACTTTTCACAACTCGTACCACTAACCAGCAAGTGCACTGGGTCGTCCAAGTAATACCTTACGTGAGTAAGGGTCGATCCCATGGAGATTGTCGGCTTGAAACAAGCTATGGTTATTTTGTAATTCTTAGTCAGGAAATCAATTATAATTATTAGTTTGGATTGCGAAAAATAAAAGAGCATGAATTAAATACTTATTATGCAGTAATGGAGAATATGTTGGAGTTTTGGAGATGCTTTGTCTTCTGAATCTCTGCTTTCCTACTGTCATCTTCTTCACGCACGCAAGTTTCCTCCTATGGCAAGCTGTATGTTGGTGGATCACCGTTGTCAATGGCTACCATCCATCCTCTCAGTGAAAATGGTTCAGGTGTGCTGTCACCGCACGGCTAATTATCTGTCGGTTCTCACTCATGCTGGAATAGGATCCATTGATCCTTTTGCGTCTGTCACTACACGCAACCCTTGTGAGTTTGAAGCTCGTCACAGTCATTCAATCCCTGAATCCTACTCGGAATACCATAGACAAGGTTTAGACTTTTCGGATTCTCAAGAATGCTGCCAATGGATTCTAGCTTATACCACGAAGATTCTGATTAAGAAATCCAAGAGATACTCATTCAATCGAAGGTAGAACGGAGGTGGTTGTCAGGCACGCGTTCATAGGTTGAGAATGGTGATGAATGTCACGGATCATCACATCCATCATATTGAAGTGCGAATGAACATCTTAGATAGAAACAAGCGTGTTTGAATAGAAAACATAAATAATTGCACTAATTCATCGGGACACAGCAGAGATCCTCACCCCCAACAGTGGAGTTTAGAGACTCATGCCATCAAAGAATACAAAGTTCAGATCTAAAAATGTCATAAGGTACAAAATAAATCTCTAAGAGTTGTTTAAATACTAAACTAGTAACCTAGGTTTATAGAAAATGAGTAAACTAAGATAGATAGTGCAGAAATTCACTTCTGGGGCCCACTTGGTGTGTGCTGGGGTTGAGACTTGAGCTTTACACGTGCCTAGACTGTTTCTGGAGTTAAATGCCAGGTTGTAACCTGTTTTGGGCGTTTAACTCTAACTTGTAACCTATTTCTGGCGTTTAACGCCAGAATGCAACATGGAACTAGCGTTGAACGCCAGTTTATGTCATTTATCCTTGAGAAAAGTATGGATTATTATATATTTCTGGAAAGCCCTGGATGTCTACTTTCCAACGCAATTGAGAGTGCACCATTTGAATTCCTGTAGCTCCAAAAAATCCATTCCGAGTGCAGGGAGGTCAGAATCTAACAGCATCAGCAGTCCTTTTTCAGCCTGAATCAAATTTTTGCTCAGCTCCCTCAATTTCAGCCAGAAAATACCTGAAATTACAAAAAAACACACAAACTTATAGTAAAGTCCATAAATATGAATTTTGCCTAGAAACTAATGAAAATATACTAAAAACTAACTAAAACATACTAAAAACTACATGATATTACCCTCAAAAAGCGTATAAAATATCCGCTCATCAACGATCCTCTACAATGAAGATACTAACCCCCAAGCTCAAAGGGAGGAGTTCGACCTACTTCCAGAAGTCCGAGAAAAAGTTTGGATTAGAGAGGAAGCCCTAAAGTGTGGAATGGCTCTGAGGTATAATCGGAAGGTAGTCCAGCGAAGCTTCACCACCAATGACCTCATTTTAATCCAAAATGATATCAGAAAAGGTCGGTGATGATCGGATAATTTATACCCTTTTTGGCATTGTTTTTACATAGTTTTTAGTATGTTTTAGTTACTTTTTATTATATTTTTATTAGTTTTTATGCAAAAATCACATTTTTGTCCTATACTATGAGTTTGTATGTTTTTTCTGTAATTTCAAGTATTTTCTGGCTGAAATTGAGGGACCTGAGCAAAAATCTTATTCAGAGGCTGAGAAAGGACTGCAGATGCTGTTGGATTCTGACCCTCCTGCACTCAAAGTGGATTTTCTAGAGCTACAGAAGCCCAATTGGCGCTCTCTCAATTGCGTTGGAAAGTAGACATCTTGCTCTTTCCAGAAATGTATAATACTCCATACTTTTCCGAGATTTGATGGCCCAAACTGGCGTCTAAACGCCCACCAGAGACCATTTTCTGGCGTAAAACGCCAGAACTGGCACCAGAACTGGAGTTAAACGCCCAAACTGGCATCCAAGCTGGTGTTTAACTCTAGAAAAGGCCTATGCACGTGTAAAGCTCAATGCTCAGCCCAAGCACACACCAAGTGGGCCCCGGAAGTGGATTTCTGCACTATCTGCACTTAGTTACTTATTTTCTGTAATCCCTAGTAACTAGTTTAGTATAAATAGCACTTTTTGCTATTACGGATCTATTTAGCTTATCATCTCTGGACATTTAGTCCTTAGACTTTGATGTTTTGGAGGCTGGTCATTCGGCCATTCCTATACCTTTTTCTCTTATGTATTTTCTACGGTGGAGTTTCTACACCTCATAGATTAAGGTGTGGAGCTCTGCTGTTCTTCATGAATTAATGCAAGTACTATTGTTTCTCTTTCAATTCATGCTACTTCTTCTCCAAGATATACTTTCGTACTTAATTCAGTTAAGTCAGAATGAAGGGGTGACCCGTGACAATCACCCACTATCTTCGTTACTTGCTTAGCCAAGATCCGCGTGCCTGACAACCACAAGCGGTCTACATGATGTTCAACGTAGTCATTAGACGACATCCGAAGTATATTCTCTTGGGTCTCTGATTCACGGAACGAGTCCACGGGATTAGAACCTTCGTGGTATAGGCTAGAACCAATTGGCAGCATTCCTGAGATCCAGAAAGTCTAAACCTTGTCTGTGGTATTCCGAGTAGGATCTGGGACGGGATGACTGTGACGAGCTTCAAACTCGCAAATGTTGGGCGTAGTGACAGTGTGCAAAAGGATAGAGAGATTCTATTCCAACGCTAGTGAGAACCGACAGATGATTAGCCGTGCGGTAGCTGTACCTGGTATTTTTCATCCAAGACGAGAAATCCGACAGTTGATTAGCCGTGCAGAAACCGTACCTGGTATTTTTCATCCGAGAGGATCATACAGCATGCCATGGAAGGGAGCACGCATGATTGGATGAAGACAATAGAAAAGTAGAGGTTCAGAAGCAACAAAGCATCTCCAAACGCTTATCTGA
This sequence comes from Arachis ipaensis, assembly GCF_000816755.2. Lineage (NCBI taxonomy): Eukaryota > Viridiplantae > Streptophyta > Magnoliopsida > Fabales > Fabaceae > Arachis > Arachis ipaensis. The sequence continues at coordinate 61,008,267 of NC_029785.2, forward strand.
AATTCTCACCAATGAATTACATAAGTATCTTTATTTTATTTTATGTTTTATTTATCTTTTAATTATCAAAATTTCATAACCATTTGAATCCGCTTGACTAAGATTTACAGGATAACCATAGCTTGCTTCAAGCCGACAATCTCCGTGGGATCGACCCTTACTCACGTAAGGTATTACTTGGACGACCCAGTGCACTTGCTGGTTACTTGTACCGGAGTTCTGGAAAGTGTGATCACAATTCCGTGCACCAGTCGGTCAGGAGAAGGGAAGCTAGCAGCTAACTGGAAAGGACCATACCGAGTAGTAGAAGTACTGGGGAAAGGTTACTACAAGGTGTCCGACCTCGAAGGGCGAGAGCTACCAAGGTCATGGCATGCCTGTAACCTAAGAAGGTACTATAGCTAGAGAAAAGTGAAGATCTTAGGTCAAGGGGCACTCTTTTTCCTAAAAAGGTTTTTTAATGAGGTGCCAGGCCGAGATCTAAGAAACTGCCCGACCTCTAAGGGTAAGCACTCATATGTACATACTTATATTTATGTTTTTATTTCATTTATTATTCAAATAAAATTTGCCAATTCCCTAAAAAGTTTCCTACCAAGACGCATTAATCTAAGCTCATAAAACGCAAAAATTCATCGCCCGATTACAAAGAGCTCAGCAAGGTGAAAACCAAATTCATCGCCTGATTACAAAGAGTTCGGCAAGGTGAAAACCAAATTCATCGCCCGATTACAAAGAGGTCGGCAAGGTGAAAACCAAATTCATCGACCAATTACAAAGAAGTCGGCAAGGTGAAAGCGATAGAAGCAGATTAATGCAAGAAGTTACAAAAAGTAACCCATAAAAAGCGACCTGAAGAGGACTGACTAAAAATGGATTACTAAAAATAACTTAATAAGTCCCGGCAGAGAAGTTGGACCAACGAAAGGACCACTAAAAAGAGACGAAGACATCACGCAAAGGCCAAAAAGGTTGAAAAACCTAGGCCCGAGGTGCTAAGCTAAAGGGTACAAGTCTCGAAAAGAGACACTACTTAAAAAGCGAAAGCACAACCTCAAGACGGAGCTAAAAAGTCGTCCAAATAAGCTAAAAAGAAAGGGTTCAATATGAGAACACCACCTAAATAGTTATTGGAACTCGACTAAAAAGCCCGGACAGCAAATCACAAAGACGACATAGCAAAGCAAAGGCAGATCGGACACGAACCAAGCAAGATGCTTGAACATGACTTCCTAAAGAGGTTGAAGCTTAAAAGCACGTCCTCATCGGAAGGTCGAAGCTTAAGCAGGGGCACTGTTCATACATCGGTCTGAGCTACAAGATCCGAGATGGTCTAAAGCAAATAGGCCGACCTCTTGGAAGGTTGGTCCCTTACCGACCTCTTGGAAGGTTGGTCCATTACTGACCTCTTCACAAAGAGTTCGGAAGATCGCGACAGAGGCCCAAGAACAAAAGAACACTGCCCACCCAAAGGCGGTTGGCCAAAAGATAACGATATCCTCCCTAAAAGATAAGATAGGATAACAAACTTATCCTAAGGAAGGTCACTCCCCACTACTATAAATACACTGGAGCATCTAGGTATAACTCATACTTTGATTCTACACAAAAACCTGCTTAAAGCCCGTGCTAACTTAAGCATCGAAATCTCTTGCAGGTACCACCCCCCTCTGGCGATCAAGGATCAGCAACATCTCAAGGATCAGCAAGTCGGTCATAGCAGCGCCGACCACAACAGCAGATCTCCTCCGAGATTGACCTTCAGTTTCAGGTAACCCTCAGAACACTTAGAAAAAGGCTACTACAAAGTGTCTGACCTCAAAGGTGACGAACTACCCAGGTCACGACACACCTCCAACATAAGGAGATAAAACAATTCCTTATGAAAATTGATTTTCTACAATTAACACATACCAATTGAAGCTCGATAAACCGCAAAAATCACGGGCCGATTATATAGAAATCACCTGGATGAAGCGACGAGGAACCAATTGGTGGAAAGAAGTTACATATGCGAATTGGAAAGAAAACACCTTGAAACAGCTCGGGCCAAACGGGTTGAAAAAAGTTGTGTTTAGAACAAGTCGCAAAAATAACTTAACTAAATATGCCCCTCAAGGCATAAATACGATTTAACAACTCAACCCAAACGGGTAACAAATGAATCGTACAAAAGCTCAAGCCCACGATCTCATCTCTACAAGTTCTAAAAATAAACGACCTAGTCGTATAAAATGGAACAATTTCACAAAAACAAGTTGTTCAAAGAAAACTTGTTCTGGCATTCACAACAACATAAGGACAACTCGGATTAAACGAGTTGTGCCAGTCAACCATATTTTCAACAAAATTGTGTCAAGCACAAGTCGTGTCTATCTAAAAGCAAAGCTTTAAAAGTGATTTGTATCAAAACAAATCATTAAAGCAAAGCATTAAAAAGTGATTTGTATCAAAATAAATCACTAAAGTAAAATCAAAACAAAAATCCTTCAACCAAATGACTCATATAGAAACGAGTTAAAAAGGAAAGAAAGGATAGTAAACGTTTTTGAATAAAATCGAAACGTAAAAACCACTATCCTCCAAAACAACTTGGGTAAAACGAGTTGTATCATACACAAGGATGACAACCTTGTAAAAACTAGAAAGGGGAGGGAATAAGCATATAATCCCTTCACCTAAGGCGCCAATTTATGCTCGACAAAGCACAAAAATCATGAGCTGACATTTTCAATGGTTGCTCGGATAAAGCGACGAGGTTTAAATTGGTGTCCAATGGTTATAATACGGCTTGATGATTTAAAATAACTCAAGCTCATGAGTTGAACAAAATCGAGTAAAAATAACGATATGATCTAAGCAATTTGTATTAAAACAAATCGCGCAAAATAACTTGATATATAATGAGTTGTACTTCAAAAAAGTGACTTGTATAAAAAATAAGTCATCTATAAAAAACTCGGAATGAACAAGTTCAATAAATCATTGAAAGGCTTCATTCGATAATCCAATTCGCTTGATTGCTCGAGTCCGACTTCATAAAGCCCGACCTTGAGCAGGGGCATGATGGATAAAGCAACGAAGTTCGATGGCTATAAAGATGATCTGATACTTTAAAAGGACTCAAAATAAACAAGTTTTACTTAAAATAAGTTGTGAAGTCCTAAAACCATCTTGAATTTACACGAGTTGCATGAAATTAGATCAAGAAATAGCCACATTTTAATTAAACGATTTGAAATAAAACAAATCGTAAAACCTTAAAACTACTCGTATCGAACGAGCTAGACGAGGTTATACTCAGAAATAATTACGAGTTTTGAAATAAACAATTTGTATCAAAACAAGTCATACGAAGCCAGTACTATAAGTTTAAAAAATGTTTTGTATTAAAACAAGTCATGAAGCTGCTCGAACTAAAACAAGTTGCATGAATCTAATCGAGAAATAATTATGTCTCAAAATAAACAATTTGTACCAAAAACCAAGTCGTGCAACAAAACTACAATCTTCAAAACAGCTCGGTATAAAACGAGTCGTATGAAATCAGAATAAGTTTCAGAAAGGTGATTTGTATTAAAACAAGTCATGTATCCTCAAAACAACTCGAACTGAACGAGTTGTACGAAACTAAGACAAGAAATATTCTTTGGTTAAGCAAGATGTGCTAAAACCAATCATACAGAGCCTACAAGCCTTAAATAACTCGAAAAGAACGAGTTGTACAAATCAGTTCTAGAAAAAAGACTTGGCCAAAAACAAGTCGTTTAAAGAGAGAAAAAGTGGAGCATTTATAAGAGTCAAGGGGCAAAAAGAGACATTTCACACCTCTTTAAATGCCACGCACAAAAACAAAGAAAACTGCCGCATAACGTATACCAAAAAAAATGCAACGTTTCAAAATTATGAAACACGTCGTCTACTCGACCTTATGAAGGCGGCGTATCCGACAAAGAAAATTGAAACCACGAATGCTTGAGTCCGACCTCATGAAAGCTCGGACTCAAGCAGGGGCACTGTTCATACCCTGACCCAAAACATAGCCAGGCCCAAAAACAGAGAAATCCTAAAAAGGCAGCTACCACATAACTGATCTTTTAAGAGGTCGGGCAAAACGCTGCACCCTATCCTGAAGGAGTTACAACTAACTCCTAGTATCTCTCACCCACTTCTAGAAGGGAGATCTCAACAATCCCTAGATAAAAAGGACGGTTATCCACCAATAGTGGATCCACTCCAACGGTGATTATTGGATCACCACTATAAATACACTGACACCCCTCAAGTATCTCTAAGTTCTAATATTATAAACCTGCTTACCCCCTTGCTAACTTAGGCATCGGAATGTTTTTGCAGGTACCACCCCCTATTCTTTCACATACACAACTCGGACGGCGGCTCCAAGACATAAACCAAGTCGGAGACCACCCTCCTCTAGCGCTTGGGCCTCACAAACAAGCCCAACCACCATCCGGTTCTAGGTAAGCCCCGGAACAATACTAATTGTCAATTATTTCAATTATCAATCATACATAATTAACATTTATATGATATTTACGTTAATAGTTTTGTTATCCATGTGTGTATTAATAACAGATAAATTGATATTGATATTAATTTTAATAATTAATTTTCTACGAGAAAAGGTTGTATATAGTGCCACGTATATATAAGGTTCATGTGTAAGTATTAAAGACAAAATATTTTATCTAATTTTTTAATTTTTTATTCTTCCTTTGCTTTTTCATAAATTATTTTTTTTTTATCTAATCTTACAACATGATTCTCTTTTGCAGCAACCGTTTACAATGCATCGCATCCATCAAATACTACCTTGAGTTGAATTCATTATTGATACGGATTCTAATTACATGGATGTAAGAGTTTAAAGAATGAGTAATGAACTCTATTTTACTAAAAAATGGTTGAGTCTACTCATATATTATGACCAACTATATAGAATATGGGTAAAGTTAATTTTAGGAGGAACTCGATTTTTTATTGAGCAATTGCTTCCAAAAAAATTTATAGGCCAAATTTAAATTCCATCCCCTCCATACTATTTACGTCAGCTAAAAAATCTTTGAAATAAAGCATATATTGAGATTGAGTTTTTTCAATTTAATTTCAATTTTTAAAGAATTATGTCAGCCTTAGAAATGCATTTTCAAATATTAGTATTGTGTTTGAATGTTCTTCCTTTAAATTTTTCAAAATCAAAATATTTTTATAATATAGTGATTTTTTTTTCAAAAACTACCACCCTCTTGGTGCGTCAATGCAATGTCATTGATGGGAATAAACGTCAATTTAATTTGTTAGCATGACTATTTTATATCATGCCGCATTGCATAAATAGCGAATGATAAAGCTTATTTAACAAGAGAATGATTTGAATTTGCATGAATTCTAAACGTTTAAAGTATGACATTATTTTTAGTTGTCATTTTTAGAATGACTATAATTTATAGGGGTGTTCAGGAATCGGATCTTATCCGCAGATCCGCGGTAAATATCCGCATCCGATCCGAAAATTGCGGATCGGATCGCGGATATCTGCTCTACATCCGCGTATCCGATCCGCAGATCCGCAGATCCGCACAATAATAATTAAAAAATAAATAAATATATATATGTTTGGTATTATATTTACTTGTTTGTATGTTTTAGTTAGTAATTATTATTCATATATTGTATTATTTTATTTTTGTTATTTAGAAAGAGTTTGATTAAAAATATTTTAGGAATAAATAAGTTTAAAAGTGTGAAAGAAATATTTTTATTGAATTTTTTACATAAAAATATGATTAAAAAGAGAAGATTTAATTATGCGGATATATCCAATATCCGATCCAATCCGATCCGCACATTTGCAGATCGGATCGGATCGGATCCGGCACTAAAAAGCGCGGATATCATATCCGATCCAATCCGATGGAAATTGTGCGGATCGGATCGAATTTTCGGCCATATCCAATCCGATCCGATCCGCGGACACCCCTAACACTAATAACAACTACCAAACCTGCTGGTACTTGGTTTCCAATTAGAGAATAACACTAATAACAACTAACAAACCCTAACAAAGCAAGATGCAAAATAATAAAGCAAAATTCAAAATAAAAAAGTAAACTCTAACATAGTAAGAGCAGAAATTACACAAGATTGTAAAACCCCAAATATCAGAACAATAAATCCTCAACAAAATTGCAAAACCAGAAAATTCATACACACCATTGATCTCTATTCAGTGCTTATGTCTCGGTTCATCGTCACTACCATCTCAGTTCTCCATCGCGGTTCGTCATCACCAAGGCCAACTTGTCGTTCTTCACTGTTTTTCGTCACTGAGAACAAAAAATGAGCGGTTTTGACCGAGACCGACTGAGTGGTTTAGTTAAGTTAGAAAATATTGCTAATAATAAATTGTACTTTTAAATTATTAATCTAACAAAAACTAAATCTTAAAAAATATTAATAGTTGTACTAAAAAATTTTAGTAACGTTGTAATAAAATATCTATATTGAATAGTTTAAGATATGACAAATTTTTTATCAATTATGTAAAGTTATTATGAACAAATAATAAATAATGGCTTCTTTTGTGTAATTTTAAATTATTAATACACAAAAATAATTCTGTAGAATAATAAATTTTGCACCAAAATTTTTATTACCGTATAAAAAAATACTCATAAATTAGGGTTTGATTACATACAATTTACCGTAAAAATATATATGCATGAGTCAAAATATGAAACATGAATATATCCTTTCTGACAATATATCTCTAAAATCTTAATATCTTCATCCATTATATACTTATTTCATTATTCATAAGCTTTGCATAATAATTTGGTATTATTTCAAGTCCAATTCCTGCTCTTACAAAATTTCATAAATCTAACTAGAATTTCAATTAAACAATGCCCGTTCAATCTTTTAATCTTCATAAAATGATATTCACTTAGCGTGATATTACTTGAATTGATTTGTTACACTTGTCAAAGTAGCTATCAGCTTTATATATTATTCTCGTTAAGAGAAGTTCAAGGAATTGACCGCACGGGCATCATGTACTTCAATGAAAAGGCAATAAAATGCTTCATTAGGAATTTAAAGGATTTTTCTATATTTTTCAATAGCGCTAATGATTGCTGTGTCAAAGAATTTGCGGAATTGATTTGTGATTTGGTGGTGCCCAAGTTATTACGCTAATGTAACTCTTCACTACAAGCAACAAGCAATAACTAGCGCATCACCCTCTAAACATAGTCAAATGATACTATACAATTATTCTATTCCTTGGTTTCTTGTGCCCGATGGAACATATTTTAATAATAGACATATACAGAATTTAGAGAAACCCAGGCCCTTCGGCAAATTTTCTTACCAACACTACTCATCAGATGGTAGCGCTTAACTATGAAATAATTGCCAGTATTAATGCGGTACTATTATACTCTTCATACACAATTTGTATTCTACGAAAATAAGAGAAAAATGTATTCGTTAAGTTTAATTTTGATAGATGGATATTATATTATTGTAATTTTGGCAACATATATTACTCTTCAATTCCTCTATTTTTTTTTATTAAGAAAACAGGCAGATATATAAAATATATAATAGATAGAATTTCATTACAAGAAACGTATCTCTTGTCTCAGATCATCACACATCAAAAGCGTAAGGGATATTCAACTCGTGAAGAGTTGTAGAGTAGGTGGCATGCCATATATTTTTTTTAGAGAATTACTATATATATAAGTCTTTTTAGCATATAAGTTTATACAAGTCAACCCAAACTCAACAAAAATAATTCTCAATTTAAAAAGCGTATAAACACGCGTTTCCTCAACTTTGAATAACGTAAAATGAAAAATGATTTTTCTTCAACATTTGTATTCTACGTTCTTATTCCTGCTCTTTCTCCTACTTCTTTGCCTTCCTTCTTATTTTTCTTCGCATTCCTTCTTCTTCTTCTTCGCGTTTTCATCCTCATCGTAGTTTTTTTTATTGTTGTTATTATTGCTGCATTTTTTTTCTCCTCCTATTTCTATTGATTTTACAACATTATATATTTTTTTATTTATTTGATTTCTTCTCCCAAGAAGAATTATAAGAAAATGAAATAAGAAGATGAGGAAGAAGAAGCAGTAGAAGATGAGAAGGAGGAAGAAGAAGAGTTTTGAATTATGCAGAATTTATCAGAATAAAAATACATCCAAATATCTTCGTGTTATACCCAAATTTGCTGCAAATACAGACAAATGTTTCCTCTAATGCTGCATTCTTTTTTCTTCTTCTTTTTTCCTTATTTCTTTCTTTCTTTTAGTTAAATGAATGTAAGTTCATCCTCTTTCAAGTAATTTTGCAGTATTATGTATTTTTTCTTCTTCTTTGTTTGATTTTTTGTTTTTATTCTTATTATGACCGTAAAACAAGAAACTTGAGAAGGTAAAACAAAAAGAAAAAGATAAATAAGAAAAAAAGAAAAAGAAGATGGTGATAATGATGATGATGATAAAAAAAAGAAGAAGCATTAGAAGATGAGGAGGAGAAAGAGGAAGAGTTTTGAATTATGCAAAATTTATCAGAATAAAAATACACCCAAATACCTTCATATTATACCCAAATTTGCTGCAAATATAGAAAAATATTTTCTCTAATGCTGTATTTTTTTCTTTTTCTTTTTTTCCTTATTTCTTTCTTTCTTTTAGTTAAATGAATATAAGTTCATCTTTTTCCAAGTAATTTTGTAGCATTATGTGTTTCTTCTTCTTCTTTGTTTGATTTTTTTGTTTTTATTCTTGTTAAGAGACTAAAAAAAGAAGAAACTTGAGAAGGTAAAACAAAAAGGAAAAGATGAATAAGAAAAAAAGAAGACGATGGTGATAATGATTAAAAAAAAGCAGTAGAAGATGAGGAGGAGGAAGAGGAAGAGGAAGAGTTTTAAATTATGCAGAACTTATCAAAATAAAAATACACCCAAAATTCTTAAAATACACCCAAATATCTTCGTGTTACACCCAAATATCTCCGTGTTACACACAAATTTGCTGCAAATACAGAAAAATATTTCCTCTAATGCTACATTTTTTCTTCTGAATTGAACCACACCTCAGCCACTTGATTGGATTCAAAACAATAAAAGGAGGAGAAGAAATTCCAATGAAAGAAGAAGAAGAAGAAGAAGAAGAAGAAGAAGAAGAAGAAGAAGAAGAAGAAGAAGATGATGATGATGATGATGATGATGTTGATGATGATGATGAAGAACGTGCAATAACAAGAAGAAGAAGAAAAACATGCAGTAACGGCACGAAGCGCGTGAATATAAATGACTTGTAAAAACTTGTATGAGAAAAATGCTTGTATGTGGAGAATAATTCTTTTTTTTTTTTTAAAGGTGGTGTCCGTGGAGGTTTTTCAATTCATGGCTAAGGTGGCTATTTTTAAGAGAATTGGAGCAGAATATGACGCGTGGAGATTTCTCTGCGGGTTTGACCTTTTAAGGGGAACAATTATGTGAGTGGTTTTATGGTAAGTACAATTGTACAAACCTTTCTTGTAATTAAACCAAGGCTGTTTTTGTCATTTTACATAAAATACAACATAATTATATAAATACATAATTGGCCAAATCTCTGTTACTAAAGAATTTCAAAAATTGAATACATACATAGTACTGAGACCTCAATCTGTGTCAGAAGAGTTAAATGTGGTTTCAGTACTCAAGATACATGCAAAAATAGAATAAGTTTTAGTATCCGAGATATACATAATGCGCGAATTGGTGACTAGTATCCGAGATACGGTCATTTTTTTATTCGAGTGGTGTTTCTGATAGAACATGTGGGTATAAGCTTGATCATGGTGTTACGACAGTTGATTATGGTACAAATGAAACTAGTACTGATTATTGGATTGTTAAGAACTCACGGAGTACTTAATGGGGGTGAGGGAGACGAGTATGTTGTTTTCTTTAGGTTCCAATGATTGTTTCGAGGGTTACCTAAAACGTTGATTTGGGCCTAAACGTGAGGTTCAGATCCATTTGTGTGGCAGCGTCCGACTTGTTGATGTCGAAGGGCTGCCTGTCCGAGTTCCTCGTGAGGAGGTAGGGGGTGGCACCTGCAAGAGACTTCGATGCTTAAATTAGTAAGGCCTTTAGGCAGGTTTTTAGTAGATTAGACGGTGAATATACGTGAGAGGTATCACTGTATTTATAGTAAATAGATAACCATCTTTTGGAGTAGTTCCACCTTTGTTGGTGGATAACCGTTCTCTTTACTTGAGAGTTGTTGAGATCTTCCTTCTAGATAAATAGGAGAATCTTAAAAGTCAGTTACTTATTTAGATAACTGGGACCGAACTGATGTTGCTATGTCCGACCTCTATGAGGTCGATTAGGGGTAGATCGGACAATGTCTGTTTGTTGTACTGGCTAGTTTGGAGACGGCATAAGCTCGGCCATCCTGCTCTCAGCTTATATGATTGACCTTTCTTTTTTCATTCTTGAGGATTATCCCTGTCCCACTACTAGCTTTGTTTAATGATCCACCTCCCAGTCATGGATCCCCTTTTTGCTCCTCAGTATATTCCGCAAGGAGGTCGGCCAAGTATTGCGACTTGATGACTATCCGAGTTTCGTACTTTAAATCAAATTCGGACAGCTCCATAGCCTACTGTAACATCTACCCTATAATATTTATTTTTTGGAGGATATACTTCATGAGTTGAATAGTTAGGGCTTTGATGGTGTGAGCTTGAAAGTGGAGACACAACCTCCGGTATGCCAGGACCAAAGCATATGCAACTTGTAGAATTTTCTAATAATTGAGCTAAGCTCTTTGTAGTACCTTATTGATAAAGTAGGCGAGCTTTTTTCCTTTGTCAGTCACAGCTAAATATAGAACGGGCTCTTCTCCCGTTTCAGGTCGGGTAAGAATTGAAGGATAAGACAAGAATTTTATGAATTCTTGGAAGACTTGTTCAAATTTCTAGGTCCATGTGAATTTGTAACTCTTTCATAGTAGAACAAAGTTAGAGCTGCAAGTATACTATTTAATTGTTTAACCTCCTTTCAAGTAGGTCGGGTTAGCTTCAATGTCCCCTTTGAGTGAGCATGAATCCCAGAAATATTCCTGCTTCTACGGTGAAGGTGAACTTTGTAGGATTTAGCCTCATCCCATGCTGTCTTATGGTTTGGAATACTTCTGTCAAGTCAGATATGTTGTAGTAGTTCTTTTTCAAGTTTTAAGTGACTTTGTTGGGATCTTTTCATTTTGTTGTCGACTTTTCTTAGTCCAAATTTGGCCCGATGTCATTTCGGGTCAAGACGAGGTCGCCAGTTGAAAAACTTCTTCGTATGACCTTCTCATGGCTATTTTTGCTTGGAATCTGGTTCTTAAAGTCGTACTTCAAGAAAGAGATCGGACTTTTCTTTGTAAGCTCTCAGGTTATTTGACCATATTGTAAAGTCTGACTCTTAAAAGAGGTCGGATTTTTTTTGTGAGCTCTACAAGAGGTCGGATTTTTCTTTTTGGCTTACTTTATTTGCCTCAGTTGAGGTTATTGATTCAATGTCGTAAGAGGGTAGGTAGGATGATTCCTATTTGTGCAGTTGTCCAATGTGTCTATGGTTTTAACCTGAGCTCTAACGTGCTGACTTCTTTGCTTTCGGGGTTGCTTAAGCTAAACATTTTATTGTAGCATTTATGCCCTTATTATGAGGTATTTCACTTGTCTCAGTGTTTGAGGAAATAGTTCGAGCAAGTCTAAACTCCATTTTGCAAAGGGTCATAGGGGGTGATGCTAATGAGCTTCTTCTGGAGATGCCGCGTGAGAATTTTCATGTAACTAACAGGGAATGCACTTATTCTCAAAGTCGGTCACATCTTTTTTGTAAAGTCGGCCAATAAAAGTCGGCTCATAGCATCTTCTTTGTCAGTGACCTTGTCCCCAGATAATTTCTACAGATGCCACTGTAGATTTCATCGAAAACCCCTTCAAATTTGAAATCGGGACATACTTCAACATTTTTTATTATGATTTCTTACCAATACCACATTGGCTAACCATAAGGGATCTAAACCTAGCTTCTAGGACTACTTGGACCTATTTTTATGACTTGTGCTCTTTTAGGGCTGAGTTTTTGTCACCTCTATTGTACAGGTTGGACATCCGGGTATACAGCTAGCTTGTGGTTCATGAGATCGGGATGAATGCTTGGCATATCATAATAAGCCTTTCAAACAAAGAGGTCAGAATTTTCTTTGTATGTTTTGGAGGTTCTTAACCTCATTGTAGAGTCTGACTTTTAAAAGAGGTCGAACTTTTCTTTATGAGCTGTAAAAGAGGTCAAAATTTTCTTTGTAAGTTTAGAGATTTTCGACCTCATTGTAGAGTCTAACCTTTAAAAGAGGTCAGACTTTTGTTTGTGAGCCCTAAAAAAGGTCGGATTTTGTACAGTCTTCCCCGACCTGGTAGACTTTTTTTTAAGTTGCTGCGATGATTATGTGGATCAGTAGATCCATCATAGGAATCCATGTTGGGATGATAGAAATTTCTTGGGACCGTTGCACGCATGACCTCTTTAGAGAAAAGATCATCCCCTCCAATGAAGACTAGGTCTTTGTCATCCCGACTTTCTTTTTCCCTTGACTCGAATTCTAGTTCTTTTAGTTTATCTTCAATATCTCTTTCGTTGTGCAATTCTTTTCGAAGTTGGCTCCCCGATTCTCTTCGTCGTTGTAACTCGTTTTTCAAGGGATCTCCATTTTTTTATCTGAAGTTGGACAAAATCCGTCCTTCTAAATGTTAATCATCCACCATTATCAAGGGTTCAACTCTAGATCCCCGGCAACAGCGCCAATATTCCGAGGGTTAATTGAAACGTTAATTTGGATATGAACGTGAGGTCCAGATCTCTTTGTGTGGCAGCGTCCGACTTGTTGATGCCGAAGGGCCGCCTGTCTGAGGTCCTCGTGAGGAGGTAGGGGTGGTACCTGCAAGAGACTCCGATGCTTAAGTTAGCAAGAATTTTAGGCATGTTTTTAGTAGATTAGAACGTGAATATACCTAAGGGGTGTTAGTGTATTTATAGTAGAATAAATTACCACCTTTTGGATTAGTTCCACCTTTGTTGGTGGATAACCGTTTCCTTTATCTTGGGAGTTGTTGAGAAATTCCTTCTAGATAAATAGGAGATATCTTAGAAGTCAGTTACTTAATTAGATAAGTGAGACCGAACTTATGTTGCTGTGTCCGACCTCTATGAGGTCGGGTAAGCGTAGATCGAATGACGTCTGTTTGTTGGACTTTATTCATTTTAGGCCTGGCTAAATTATAGTCTAGTGCATGAACATGTATATTTGTTTTTATTGAAATTATTAATTGAATATACTCGTATTATTATACTGAGTATTTATGAGTACTGGCAAATTATTATATTTATTTATACTCGTATATTTGATTATTTATAACTAAATTATTTATGATTATTTTAAGTTGAGTGAGGACTGCATGAATACATTTGATAAGTTGAAGATCACCTTAACTGCATGAATATATTGATTTCTAATACTTGTATTGTTGTACAAATATATTTATTTTTATTGAATTAAATTAAATTATTAATTTAAATTATAATCATCTAAATTTTAAATAAAATATTTTTATAATTTTAAAATTTAAACTTATTTGAATTAAATTAGATGAGTACATCTCGAGTATTAAGTCACCAATTCGTCTTAGTACTGAGTTCATATTCTATTTTTGCATGTATCTCGGACATGAGATTCCATTTAACTCTTCTGACACACATTAGAATCTCGGAGATGTGTGTAATTTTTGAAACTTTCCGTAGCCGAAATGTGGCCAATTGTGTATTTATGTAATTACAGTGCTTTATGTATTTTTATAAATTTTATATTTATTTAATTTAAATAAAAAAATTCGTAAAATTACTGTGTGTTTTTATGATACTTCAGGAAAGTTGTTATTCAAGAAAACTTGTGGAAGACAATGGTGATTATTTTTCTGTGCCGCCGAAGAAGCCCCGCCACATACCTCTGCGATCTATGCGCCTTTTATTTAGGGAATTTTACATAGGTTAACTAATGACTAGTCTAATAGATTTCTTAGACAAGTATTCTACCTGGACAGTGAGCATCTATTGCCTTCATATTAATTGTATCTGGACAACCAAAACGGGATCCTCTTGTATGCAACAAATACATTTTTTTCCTTTCGTTCACACTTGTATAAGCACCAAACTCATTGATAAACTACCAAAGGCTGTTAAAGTTACTATACAGTCATACAAATCTCAAGAAAAAGGAAAATTTTTCCAATGTCATACCAGTAGTACCGAGGCTGGACTACAATTGATCACTGCCGCCGTTGATGTAGGGGCCTCTCAGTGCTGCGAAGACGCTTTCCCCCTTCCCCTCATATTGTTTTCTTGTATTGTTCTTTAAAATTAAAATTACAAAAATATTTTTACGTTAAATTATACTTAGTTACCATTAATTATAAAAAAAAAGTTAGCGTCTTATCACTATTGTCAGGTGTCACATTGTTATACAAATTATTTATCACTCAAAATAAAGGCTTTTTTATATAATTAAATATCTGAAAAACTTTTATTCCCAGAATACGCACCCCTTGAAAATGATCCTGAAATACGCAGGGCCAATTCCTTCCTGGCGCACGCGAAATGGAATTTGGCGTCATATCAGGGGTTCGCCAACGAAATGGCGCAGTCACAGCAGCCTTTAACCATTTTGTTGCTGCCATCAATGAAATGGAGCAACCCAAGGACGGCGTACACGAAGTGGTGCATCTCAGGGCCAGCGTATGCGAAGAGGACCAATCTGCTAGCGGCGACCACGAATTGGAGGGCTTCGTGTGTGGCGCCCACGAAATGGTGGTCAAAGTAGCAGCAGCAGAAACCGTACCTCACATGCATTGGCTGTGTTGGGAGGCAGAAGATACTTGGAAAGGGAGCCAAGACCATTATAAAAGAATTGTGGGGAGGGGACCTCATGCACGGTTGAAAGGAACATGTGGTAAAAAAAATTGTATAAGTGGTAAAAGGAAGCTAGGAGGAGGTGGGAGGGCAGTGCTGGAAAAAAAATTCTTTTAATATGAGTGGGGGAGGGGTTAACGTGGAGGAGAACTTGAACTGGTTGGACGAACATCATATAGCAGCACATTTATTCCATAAGGTTAGTTTACGTCATTAAGCTGATTGTTGTTAGCGATTGTTAGAAATAATTTTTCCCATGTTTAAAAATTTGTTATAGTATTTTAAACTATTGTATTTCTTGTTACCTTATGTTGCAGCCGACATGTGTTCTTACTCCTCATGGCACGCTCATCGATGTTTACATGTTAGATCCTGCAGATCCAAGCATGGAAATTAGGCGGTAGAGGCTTGAGCCTTATCTGAGACGCACCAGATTTTACCACGCCCCTTTGATCAAGCGCTTCGAGTACGACAATCCACTTACTAGTGCTTTTGTCGAATGATGGCGACCAGAGACACACACATTTCACCTCTCATGGGGTGAGTGTATGATAACCCTGGAGGATGTAGCAATGCAGTTAGGGTTACCTATTGATGGTCAGCCTGTTAGTGGTACTTTGAGGTCATAGAGCAAGTTTCACCAAAGAGATATTTGGGAATGGTGTCATGAACTTCTAGGTGAGGTTCCCGCCGGCCACATAGGCACAACGAAGTTCAACATCAAGCTGAAGTGGCTCAGAACTCGTCTTCAGCAGATGCCGCTTGAGTTAGAAGATAATGGCCTCATGCAGTATGCATAGTGTTAAATACTTTACTTGTTGGGAGGCGTGCTTCTTCCAGACAAGGCCAACACGGTGTATGTTCGATATCTGCCGTTACTGGCTGACTATGAAGCCATCTGCACCTACAGTTGGGTTAGCACCGTCCTCTGTTGGTTATATCATGCTATGTGCCTAGCAACAGATTACAGTGTTGAGGGTATGGTCGGTTGTCATACGTTGCACATGTCGTGGATATACTACAGATTACCTTTCTGGGCACCAAATGTCACGACACCGTATAGTTTTCCTTTAGCCACGAGGTATGGTATATGTCTTCCCACTTTGTGACTTTTATCAGATATAGTTTGCGGTTGGAAATTTTTTTTTTAAGTTTGTCGTTGTCCAACAGGTGGGCAGGGAAAAAAGGACAAAATGACTATGCTGAGCAGCGCTTATTGAGGCACCGTCTGAGGTTGGACAATTTGCAGGTGGATGAGGTTGGTGCTGGTTGTTATTAATATATTACCAAGAACTGCATATATGCTTTTAGTGACGGGGTTTCTTTTATATGTAGTTTGTTTGGCAACCGTACATGGACCCCCGGATTCTCTCTAGAGTTCCGGCTGAATTCCTCGGCCACCCACATGGAGATTTTTATACCGTCGTTGTGCCTCTCATATTTTTTAGGTGGATTGAGATCCTAAATGTTAACCGAGTGTTGCGTCAATTTGGGGGAAAGTAAGGACCTCCAAACCCTCCACTTAATATTGATACCTTCCATCGACAGTCGGCCCGCAATGATGACGGATGGTGGCCGGTTTGACTATCGGAGTGGTTTGAGGTATGGGCAAACTGGCGCACTGATGCATACAGGCTGCGCATTGATCATGCAGATACATTGCATCCCAGCCAAGATTACTATAGGTGGTATTCCGACAGAACTAGGAGGTTTTTATCT
This sequence comes from Arachis ipaensis, assembly GCF_000816755.2. Lineage (NCBI taxonomy): Eukaryota > Viridiplantae > Streptophyta > Magnoliopsida > Fabales > Fabaceae > Arachis > Arachis ipaensis. The sequence continues at coordinate 61,025,020 of NC_029785.2, forward strand.
GCCCCTGATGCATTGCATGATCCGCGGCAGGAGGTTGTCCCCGCAGGCGCGCCAGCAGAGTATGGAAGTGGCCTCGTGGTTATTTTGCCGCCGGTTCCCTGAGACCATCGTCGTCACCGTCCTCGCAGAGGCAGAGTTCAAGATCATGCTAACCCTGGGGAGGATAGGCCTGATTTACCGGAGGAAGACCGACCCGGTTTTGAGCCAGAAATTGGTTACCGTGCTCCATCACAGGGACCTCTAGTTCCCGGGGACTACTACTACCCACAACCTTTTGTACCAGTGGAGCCTACCCAGCCATCCTCCATTCAGCAATTTATGCCATATCAGAGTAGCTACGAGGTTGGCGGTTCATCACAGGGAGGTACGCAGGACTTAATTGATTCTATGGACAGAGTTGGATGGAAAAATTTCTCTTCATTTTTCGATGGTTTGGACCATTTCATCCCTCAGCAAGCATCCCCGCATACACCAACAGATCTTGCACTCGCCCTGCCCCGCTCTGACACTGACACATAGCATGCGCTTGCGGGGAGGAGATCTGCCTCCATCGGTGACACAGCTCGCTCTGCACTCCAACCATACGATGCTATGTAGATGCAGGGCCAACGGCTTTCTTACACTGGGGTTGATGCTAGCATGGACCAGGACGAGGGACATCATGGTCGTCTGATGAGCGGATAATTTATACGCTTTTTGGCATTGCTTTTACATGGTTTTCAGTATGATTTAGTTAGTTTTTAGTATATTTTTATTAGTTCTTAAATAAAAATCACATTTCTGGACTTTACTATGAGTTTGTGTGTTTTTCTGTGATTTCAAATATTTTCTGGCTGAAATTAAGGGACTTGAGCAAAAATCAGATTCAGAGGCTGAAGAAGGACTGCAAATGCTGTTGGATTCTGACCTCCCTGCACTCAAAGTAGATTTTCGAGAGCTACAGAACTCCAAATGGCAAGTTCTCAATTGCGTTGGAAAGTAGACATCCAGGGCTTTCCAGCAATATATAATGGTCCATACTTTACTCGAGTTTAGATGACGCAAACTGGCATTCAACGCCAGCTTTCTGTCCTATTCTGGAGTTAAACGCCAGAAACAGGTTGCAAAGTGGAGTTAAACGCCAGAAACAGGTTACAAACTGGCGTTCAACTCCAAGAGAAGTCTCTACACGTGTAAAGCTCAATGCTCAGCCCAAGCACATACCAAGTGGGCCCCGGAAGTGGATTTCTGCATCATTTACTCATTTCTGTAAACCCTAGTAACTAGTTTATTATAAATAGGACTTTTTACTATTGTATTTATATCTTCAGATCTATCTTTGATCAGATATATGCTATCTTAGACCATTATGGGGGCTGGCCATTCGGCCATGCCTGGACCATTATCACTTATGTATTTTCAACGGTAGAGTTTCTACACACCATAGATTAAGGTGTGGAGCTCTGCTGTTCCTCACGAATTAATGCAAAGTACTATTATTTTTCTATTCAACTCAAGCCTATTTCTTATCTAAGATATACACTTGTTCTTCAACCTGAGGAAGGTGATGATCCGTGACACTCATCATCATTCTCACCCATGAACGCGTGCCTGACAACCACCTCCGTTCTACTTGCAATCGCTTAAGTGCATATCTCTTAGCCTTCTGGTTCATGACGCATGTTGCCTCGCCTGACAACTGAGCCTTCCATTCCATGAGATGAGAATCTTCGTGGTATAGGCTAGAATTATTGGCGGCCATTCTTGAGATCCGGAAAGTCTAAACCTTGTTTGTGGTATTCCGAGTAGGATCTGGGAAGGGATGGCTGTGACGAGCTTCTAACTCGCGAGTGCTGGGCATAGTGACAGACGCAAAAGGATGACTGAATCCTATTCCAGTATGATCGAGAACCGACAGATGAATAGGCGTGCGGTGACAGCGCATTTTAGACTATTTTCACTGAGAGGACGGGATGTAGCCATTGACAACAGTGATGCCCTGCATAAGCTTGCCATGGAAGGGAGTAGGAATGATTGGATGAAGACAGCAAAGCAGAGGTTCAGGAGGAACGAAAGCATCTCTATACGCTTATCTGAAATTCTCACCAATGAATTACATAAGTATCTCTATCCTAGTTTATATCTTAATTATGTTTTAATTATCAATTCTCTATAACCATCTGAATCCGCCTGACTGAGATTTACAAAGTGACCATAGCTTGCTTCAAGCCGACAATCTCTGTGGGATCGACCCTTACTCACGTAAGGTTTATTACTTGGACGACCCAGTGCACTTGCTGGTTAGTTGTGCGAAGTTGTGACAAAGTGTGATTCACGTTTGAAAGCACCAAGTCTTTGGCGCCATTGTTGATGATCGCAATTTCGTGCACCAAGTTTTTGGCGCCATTGCCGGGGATTGTTCGAGTTTGGACAACTGACGGTTCATCTTGTTGCTCAGATTAGGTAGTTTTATTTTGATTTTAACCTTTTTGTTTTTATTGTTCTTATTTTTGAAAAAATGAAATAAATAAATAAATAAATAAATATTTTCAAAAATATATTTTTTCTTCAGAATTTTTAAGAATGAATTCTAGTGTTTCATGATGATTTGTTGAATCCTGGCTGGCTGTAAGCCATGTCTAATCTTTTGGATCGAGGTTTCAACTTATCATCACAAGAGCTTGTTGATCTTCACCCATTTGGCAGTTACACACAGTTGTTGTATACATGGGAGGTAGGCAATGTCTGCTAAAGCTTGGCTAGCTATTGGCCATGTCTAGTGTTTTGGACCGGAGCTTTCACTGAAAGCTTGGCTGGCTAGTAAGCCATGTCTAATTCCTGGACCGGAGTTTTAGACTAATATTGCATGATTCCTGGAATTCATATTAAAAATTTTTGAAATCCTTATTTTTCTTTTTCCAATTAATTTTCGAAAAAAAAAACCAAAAAAAAATTTTTAATAAAATCATAAAATCAAAAAAATAATTTGATGTTTCTTGTTTGAGTCTAGTATCAAATTTTAAGTTTGGTGTCAATTGCATGCTTTTATAATTTTCTTTAATTTTCGAAACTCATGCATGGTGTTCTTCATAATCTTCAAGTTGTTCTTGATGATTTTCTTTGTTTGATCTTTGTATTTTTATGTTTTGTGTCTTTTCTTGTTTTTCATATGCATTTTCAATTTGTTAGTGTCTAGAGAATAAAAATTTTTAAGTTTGGTGTCTTGCATATTTTTCTTTTCTTAAAAATTTTCAAAAATAAGTTCTTGATGTTCATCATGATCTTCAAAGTGTTCTTGGTGTTCATCTTGATATTCAAAGTGTTCTTGCATATTTTTCTTGTTTTGATTCATAATTTTTTATGTCTTGTGTGTTTTTTGTGTTTTTCTCTTTCTTTATTAAAAATTCAAAAATAAAAAAAATATATATTTCCCTTATTTTCTCATAAATTTTCGAAAATTTGATTTGATCTAGTCAAAAGTTTTTAAAATTTAATTGTTTCTTATGAGTCAAATCAAATTTTCAATTTAAAAATTCTATCTTTTTCAAATCTTTTTCAAAATTCAAATCTTTTTCATTTTTCTTTCATAATTTTTGAAAATTTTTAAAATCAATTTTCAAAATCTTTTTCTTATTTTTATTTCATGTTTCCAAAATCATTACTAACAATTAATGTGATTGATTCAAAAAATTTTTAAGTTGTTACTTGCCTATTAAGAAAGGCTCAATCTTTAAATTTTAAATCATATCTTTTTAGTTTCTTGTTAGTCAAGTAATCAACTTTAATTTTCAAAATCAAATCTTTTTAAATTTCTTTTTCAAATCTTTTTCAAAATAAATTTCAATCACATCTTTTTCAAAAATTAATTTCAAAATCTTTTCTAACTTCTTATCTTTTCAAAATTTGATTTTCAAATCTTTTTCAATTAACCACTTAACTTTTTATTTGATTTTAAAAGTTTACTATTTCAATCATATCTTTTTCAAAACTACCTAACTAATTCTCTTTCTCTAATTTTCGAAAATCACCTTCTCCTTTTTCAAAATTCTTTTTAATTAACTAATTGTTTTAAATTTTAATTTAATTTAATTTCTCTTTTTAATGTTCGAGTTCTAATTAATATTTAAAACAAAAACAAAAATATTTTTATTTTATTTTAATTAATTTTCAAATTTTTCTCTTCTCCTTCTTCTATTCTCCTCTTCTTCTACTCACATAAAGGAATCTCTATACTGTGACATAGAGGATTCCATATTTTTTTCTGTTTTCTTCTTTTTCATATGAGCAGGAACAAGGATAAGAACATTCTTGTTGAGACTGATCCTGAACCTGAAAGGAATCTGAAGAGGAAGCTAAGGGAAGCTAAAGCACAACTCTCTGGAGAAAATCTGACAGAAATTTTCAAAAAAGAAGGAGACATGGCCGAAAATAATAACAATGCAAGGAAGATGTTTGGTGACTTTACTGCACCAAATTCCAATTTATATGGAAGAAGCATCTCAATCCCTGCCATTGGAGCAAACAATTTTGAGCTAAAGCCTCAATTAGTTTCTCTGATGCAACAGAATTGCAAGTTTCATGGACTTCCATCAGAAGATCCTTTTCAGTTCTTAACTGAATTCTTGCAGATCTGTGATACTGTTAAGACCAATGGGGTTGACTCCGAGGTCTACAGGCTTATGCTTTTCCCGTTTGCTGTAAGAGACATAGTTAGAATATGGTTGGACTCTCAACCTAAGGATAGCCTGAACTCTTAGGATAAGCTGGTCACGACTTTCTTAGCCAAGTTCTTTCCTCCTCAAAAGCTTAGTAAGCTTAGAGTGGACGTTCAAACCTTCAGACAGAAAGAAGGTGAATCCCTCTATGAAGCTTGGGAGAGATACAAGCAACTGACCAAAAAGTGTCCTTCTGACATGCTTTCAGAATGGACCATCCTGGATATATTCTATGATGGTCTGTCTGAATTATCTAAGATGTCATTGGACCATTCTACAGGTGGATCCATTCACCTAAAGAAAATGCCTACAAAAGCTCAGGAACTCATTGACATGGTTGCAAATAACCAGTTCATGTACACTTCTGAAAAGAATCCTGTGAGTAATGGGACGCCACTGAGGAAGGGAGTTCTTGAAATTGATACTCTGAATGTCATATTGGCTCAGAATAAAATATTGACTCAGCAAGTCAATATGATATCTCAGAGTCTGAATGGATTGAAGGAATCATCCAACAGTACTATAGAGGAATCATCCTGTAAGTTCCTATAGATGCCAATCATTCTGAACTTCAATGGATAAAGTGAGATGCCAAAACTATTCAAGAGGCAAAAAACTACTAGTCCCGCTCATCTGATTGGAGCTAAGTTTCATTGATATTTTAGAATTTATAGTATATTCTCTTCTTTTTATCCTATTTGATTTTCAGTTGCTTGGGGGCAAGCAACAATTTAAGTTTGGTGTTGTGATGAGCGGATAATTTATATGCTTTTTGGCATTGTTTTTACATGGTTTTCAGTATGATTTAGTTAGTTTTTAGTATATTTTTATTAGTTCTTAAATAAAAATCACATTTCTGGACTTTACTATGAGTTTGTGTGTTTTTCTGTAATTTCAGGTATTTTCTGGCTGAAATTGAGGGACTTGAGCAAAAATCAGATTCAGAGGCTGAAGAAGGACTGCAGATGCTGTTGGATTCTGACCTCCCTGCACTCAAAGTGGATTTTCTCAATTGCGTTGGAAAGTCGACATCCAGGGCTTTCCAGCAATATATAATAGTCCATACTTTGCCCGAGTTTAGATGACGCAAACTGGCATTCAACGCCAGCTTCCTGCCCTATTCTGGAGTTAAACGCCAGAAACAGGTTGCAAAGTGGAGTTAAACGCCAGAAACAGGTTACAAACTGGCGTTCAACTCCAAGAGAAGTCTCTACACGTGTAAAGCTCAATGCTCAGCCCAAGCACACACCAAGTAGACCCTGGAAGTGGATTTCTGCATCATTTACTCATTTTTGTAAACCCTAGTAACTAGTTTAGTATAAATAGGACTTTTTACTATTGTATTTATATCTTCGGATCTATCTTTGATCAGATATATGCTATCTTAGACCATTATGGGGGCTGGCCATTCGGCCATGCCTGGACCATTATCACTTATGTATTTTCAACGGTAGAGTTTCTACACACCATAGATTAAGGTGTGGAGCTCTACTGTTCCTCACAAATTAATGCAAAGTACTATTGTTTTTCTATTCAACTCAAGCCAATTTCTTATCTAAGATATACAATTGTTCTTCAACCTGAGGAAGGTGATGATCCGTGACACTCATCATCATTCTCACCCATGAACGCATGCCTGAAAACCACCTCCATTCTACTTGCAATCGCTTAAGTGTATATCTCTTAGCCTTCTGGTTCAAGACGCATGGTTACCTCGTCTGACAACCGAGTCTTCCATTCCATGAGATCAGAGTCTTCGTGGTATAGGCTAGAATTATTGGCGGCCATTCTTGAGATCCGGAAAGTCTAAACCTTGTCTGTGGTATTCCGAGTAGGATCCGGGAAGGGATGGCTGTGACGAGCTTCAAACTCGCGAGTGCTGGGCGTAGTGACAGACGCAAAAGGATGACTGAATCCTATTCCAGTATGATCAAGAACCGACAGATGAATAGGCATGCGGTGACAGCGCATTTTGGACCATTTTCACTGAGAGGACGGGATGTAGCCATTGACAATGGTGATGCCCTGCATAAGCTTGCCATGGAAGGGAGTAGGAATGATTGGATGAAGACAGCAGGAAAGCAGAGGTTCAGGAGGAACGAAAGCATCTCTATACGCTTATCTGAAATTCTCACCAATGAATTACATAAGTATCTCTATCCTAGTTTATATCTTAATTATGTTTTAATTATCAATTCTCTATAACCATCTGAATCCGTCTGACTGAGATTTACAAAGTGACCATAGCTTGCTTCAAGCCAACAATCTCCGTGGGATCGACCCTTACTCACGTAAGGTTTATTACTTGGACGACCCAGTGCACTTGCTGGTTAGTTGTGCGAAGTTGTGACAAAGTGTGATTCAAGTTTGAGAGCACCAAGTCTTTGGCACCATTATTGATGATCGCAATTTCGTGCACCATCGTCCCCGCCGGGACACTCGAGCTCCTGCGTGTGGCACAGGTGGCAGATTGAGACACGAGAACCATTAGCGTTATGTTAGCTGTTCTCTGTTATATGTTTTACCGTTTAGTATTGTTGTTTCCATTCCTTGTTTCTTTCAACCCAGGAAGTTGTGAATTAATCGAAGTTGATGTACTCGTACTATTATGTATTGTTCTAATTGCTTGTGTTATGTATACTATTGGTTTGTTTTCATCCATCATGTATTTTTAATAACGATCGTACGGCATTTTATTATAATATTAGTTTGTTTACATAAGCAACACACGCAAACCGAACTAAACAAAACAGCAAGAAACAACAGAGATTTTTTAGTACATGCAAACTCAAATACTACCAAAACAAACTATAAATCCCCAAGTTGGTGGCATTCTAGGTTGCAGAAGCGTGGTGACAATGTCGCCTTGTATGTCCTGGTTACCTGCAAAGGCCACACCGCTTACCGGGTCCCGGCTCAACCTCGTCCATCGAATTCCGAATCCTCGTAGACACTGGACGTCCTTCCATTGTACGTCGTAAGAAGGGGTTAGGACGGACACGTTGTCCTTCATACGGGGGCCACATCTCCTCATCCGGCATTGGCTGGAATTCCATTTCATAGATCCGAAACATGCTCTCAACCCGGAAAACCAAGTCAACATACTGTTGCCACTCTAGTCTCGCATATGCGCAATCGGCTCGAGCATGAGCACATGGGTAGTGTAACGCCTAGAAGTAACCACAGTCACATCTGCGATTCTGAAGGTTAACCCTAAACCGAGACTGTACCACTACAGTAGCTATCTCGTCGACTGTGAATATGGTAGTGGCTCTATCGTACGACGTCACTAGCATCTGGGAAATTCCCTCACGGTTTGTTAATATGGCTTTCTGCAAGAACTGTGAGAACACCTGACCGCTTGCAATCTGCGCTTGTGCTTGCCGACACTTGATGACGATTAACTCAGTCAGGCGATGGTACGTAGACCTGACAATTGCACAGACTGGTAGATTTTTAGTGCCCTTCAAGACGGAGTTGATACACTCAAAAATATTGGTCATCATGTGACCATATCGTCACCCGTCATCAAGGTGCTGTAGCAATTTAGGTGGTTCTAACCCTCATACCCAACCCATCATCTGCAGCAAAGTTACGAGATCCTTGCTGCTAATTAACTCAAGGTAGTACTACGCCTGCTCTTGCGTCTTCGAATACGCGGCATTAACCAGGTGTCTTTTGGCTTCCTTACTCTTGAAACTTGTTGCGAAGTTGGAGGCAATATGTCGTACACAGTAAACATTGTGTTCCCAGCCACATCCTTCACGCTCCAATGTGGCCTTTATTGCCGCATGCCTATCGGAGATGAGCAGAACTCCTGGCCTAGTCGCTACATGTCTCCTCAAATTGGTCAGAAAGAAGTACCATGAATCTGTATTCTCTTTTTCGACAAGTGCGAAAGCGACGAGTAGAATGTTATTGTTTCCATCATGTGCTATGCCCATGAGAAGGGTGCCAGCGTACTTACCATACAGGTGTGTTCCGTCCACTGACACCAGCGGTTTACAGTGCCTAAAAGCTTGAACACATGAAGGGAACGACCAGAAAACCTGGTAAAACATGACACTATCACGGTCAAGAGTGTTTCTGACATAGTACGGAACCGTTTGGAGGTCAACAATTGTCCCTGTTGCGAAATTGTTTTACTTAGTCAAAGTTGTTAAGGAGTAAATGGACAATGAAGAGCAAAGACCATACGAAAGTAAAATGCAAGGAATACCTGGGACGAAAGCTTGCAGCGCATTGAAGTATCTACGCAGCTGGTCATACGACTCATCCCAATCACCGTAGATCCTTGCGATTGCCTTCTGCTTCGCGTGCCAAACCTTCTTGTAAGACACCTTGTACCCGTACGCTGACTCTACTGATCCTTGTAACACCTTTACACAAATTGTCGCATCAGCATGCACCATGGGGAATATGTGCTGGCATATCACATTGCTATCAAGTTGAGTGTGGTCTTGAGACATCGAACTTGCCAAGCAACTATGAGGCCCTTCGTATTTTCAAATTTCCCAAAATCTAGAAGACCTTGTCTTCGCAACCCGTACCATCCAACGACATTGGTCACCAAACTTCTTGCATTGACATACATACCTACTTTGGTCTGACTCTACCACCTTATACTCTGTACTCCTACGGATGTTGTACTTTTTTACTGCCAGCATCGCTGTTTCCCGGTTCAAAAACTTTAACCCAATCTCGAGCTCCATCTCGCCTGACAGAGCGTAGCTGCTCGCTCTGTCCTCTGCGTTACTTGAATGTATTGCTCCAAGATTTAGAGACAGGTAGTGTGCTGGTGTGCTGGAGGATACACCACCACCTACCGGTTCGATAGGTGTTGGAGAAACAGAGTCGCCATGCAGAGTTTGCATTTCTGGAACGGCTTCTGCCTCATCACCGCTGAATTCTTCAATGTCATCCTCGTCAGACATTTCAGCGATGCCAACATCGGGATGCTTATCAAACCCAAGTATGGTAGAAGGGGAGGGGCGTGCTTCACGAATATTTGCATTCTGTTCCCGCACCACAAACGCATTGAAGCTTGGACGACGGGCCCTACTTGTATCCGGACCTAGTACAAAATCAGCCCCTGCCAGATTTCTCACACCATCCACATTATTAGAACTGGACCAGCTTCCGCCAATATCCTAAAGATTCAGACAAAGCTCCAACGAATATATGCTTCCTATGCTGCGATGATAAGAGAACATCATCGACACATGCTGATCAGATTTTATCTGTATTTTTTGATACGCAAACGAGTTGGCCACTGCAACCGGCATCCTATAAGTTAGCTTCGTGATTTCTTTTTTCCCAACCATTCCGGTATGTACCAGAATCAAATTCTTCAGATCTTGCAACGATATCTATGGCGGAATCATTATCCATAATGGATCGTCGCAAACGAATGTAATACCTTCTGCTGTATGAGAAATTTCTCCATTGGGGTATATAATCAAATAAACGTTTTCCGAAGCCATATACAAAACAACCCAATCCTAACACCCAAAAAATTTTTTAGAGAGAAAGAAGGTTGTGACGTTGAGAGCAATATTGGAGAGTAGGAGGAGAGTTGATGCACGAAAACTTGTCCTTTAACAAATCTCCCTCGGAAAGTATACCGAATTATCGTCAAGTAAAAACTCACAATAGAGTGAGGTGGAATCCCACAAGGATTGATTGGTCAAGCAACTTTAATTAGAAGAAAGTTCTAGTTGAGCTAAGCAAAAATTGGGTTGAGAATTTGCAGAAAATTAAATGGCGAGAAAGTAAATTGCAGAAAATAAATGACGGAAGGTAAATTGCAGAATCTTAAATGGGGAAGGGGAGTTTAGCATGAAAGTAAATAGTAGAAAGTAAAGAGAATGGGTAAGATCAGAAATGGGGAGTTCATTGGGCTTAGGAGATGTTGCATTCTCCGAATCAAGTTCATTTTCATCTCTTCCTCAATCAATGCCTTCATTGATCTCCTTGGCAATCTTAAGTGATTGAATTCCAATTCCTTGGTAATTCAATCTCTCAAATTAGATCAATAGCCAATTCCTTGGTCTAATTGCTCATGAGAAGAGATGAAGTGTGGTCACTGATTATACCACATGTATTTTCAAATCAAAGTATTGGGAGAATTATATGTCACCATATCCACCCAAACCCCAATTTGGTCCAACATGAGAAAGCAATTCTAGCATGATCTCTTCATTCCTCTTCCAAGGTTCAGAAGAGATCCAAGTATGAATAGCTTCTTTTCCAAGATAACTACTCAATTGGATGAAGATTGAAAGCTTTCTAGTAAAATCAAGAGAAAAGAAAGAAGAAGAATAATGAAAACTATTATTGATCCATCAAATTACAACAGAGCTCCCTAACCCAATGAAAGGGGTTTAGTTGTTCATAGCTCTAGGAATGAAAAGCATAGATGGAGAATACATTCTGAGAATTAAACTAAAAGTCGCAGAGAAAGAAAAATACAGAGAGTAATTCTAATAATGCCAAAAGCTCCTTTTTTTAATTCAAAACTACCCCTATATATACTACTCTTCTGATCTTCTAGTTGGTTCTTCAAGTCTTGGATATGGGCCTTTGGATCTTGAGTTTGAAGCAGTTATCCTCTTCAGTGAGCTTAGCTTTACTTGCAGAGAGAAAGTGTGAAGCAGGCAGGGACTTTAGCTTAGGACGTTAGTGGCGTTAACGTTAAGTGAAAGTGTGGGTTCGAGAACGTTAGTGACAATCACCTTTTTCACTAACGTTCCTACCCCAGGGATGATCTACGTTAACATCAATGTTAGTGGCACCAACGTGACCACTAACGTTGCCTCTTGGTCCTTCGCACACGTTATTGGGACCTACCTTTTCCAATAACGTTGAAAGTCCTCCCTTCCCCCTACGTTAGAGTTCACGTTAGTGTGGCTAACGTGACCTTTAACGTAGGCTTGCCAAATCTTCGAGAACGTTAGTGACACTTACCGTTGTCACTAACGTTCCAAAACGCCCCTACTTCCCACGTTAGAGTTCACGTTACCTAGGTTAACGTGGCTTCTAACGTGGTAGTGATAGCCATCTCCAACGTTAGTGACAAAGGTGAGTGTCATTAACGTTGGCTTCATCTTCTTCTTCCACGTTAGAGTTCACGTTAACTTAGTTAACGTGACTCTTAACGTGGGCTATGATGGCTTCGAGGACGTTATTGGCGATTACTTTTCTCATTAACGTTGCAAGCTAGCTCCCTTTCCACGTTAGTGGTCACGTTAGTTAGACTAACGTGGCTGTTAACGTGGTTCTTCCTTGCTTCCTTTGACCTGAAATAAAGCAGTATAGTGCATCAAAGTTCTAATCCAAGTCATGAGACATGCATCATCCAATTTGTCATTTAATTCATGCATAATTCTCATGAAATCATGTAAAGTGTACAATGTTTGCTTGAATCAAGATGTAAGTGAAATTCTACCCAAAACTTGCTTATTTCCTAAGAAAATGCATGAAACTACCCTAAAACAGTAAAGAAAAGGTCAGGGAAACTGGCCAAAATGCCCTGGGATCACAACACCAAACTTAAAGCTTGCTTGTCCCTAAGAAAGTACTGGAACAAGAGAATGATGAATGGAATGCCAAGAGAAATGAGTCATTATTGTGGAAGTCATGTCCTTGATTTTATGGTGGTTTCATGCATAGCAACTTAGGTTTATTCCTTCACTGGCTTTCAGACCTTTATCATGTCTTGGAATACTCACTTGATTGCACCCTATGAGACTTTTATTCATTGATCCTTTTGTGGTTTTCAAGGTTTGATTGTGCTTTTTAGACTAGGTGCTCTGTGAGGGGGCGACTCTTTAAGATAAGCTTTCAGCCAGCACTCCCGAACCAGTTGGTTCAAGGTGCTAGGTGTTAAGACACCCCTAAGGACTTACTCCCTCAAGTCTCTTTCCCCCATACATACACACCACAGGCACATGGTTTGTTTATTTTCTTTCTTGAGACCTTGGTGTCCAGCACCTCTTTGGGTTACTAAGTGTTCTGTAGCAAGGGTTACTCTTGATAGTGGACTTTCAGCTGATAATCCCGGGTTAGTTAACCCAAGTTACCAAGTGATAAGGCACCCCAAAGAGCTTATTCATCCAAGTAAATCCCTTACACAGGAGCACCACAGACATATGCCTCATGATTCAAACCTTTGGTGCCTAGCTTATTTCTTACTCTTTTTCTTTTATTTCCCAACTTTCATTTTTCTTTTCCCCTTTTTTTTATTAGGATCTTGTTATTTAGCTAGTCTCATGGGGTGTGTTTCAAGCATATGATTCAGGACAGATAGTTGCCTTCCTACCTTATTGGTGAACCAACTTAGCTAATCTATTACCATACCATAAACTTAGGAACTTACTCCACAATATGAACTCCACTCTGGTTTTTCATAACATACATTCTCTTTTTATTTAACTTAAAAGGACAAGCATACAAGTAGGCAAGGTGAAGATGCAGAAGGTATCTTGGACAGCACACATATGACAAAAGCAATGAAAACAAGCATTAAATTCTAATGATTTAAACTAATGAGTAACTATCAATCAAGGGCACATTCGGACTTCCAATTTTTAGCATTCCAAGTATATGGAATTAAGTAACAATACAACCTTCTGGTGATGGTTTCTAGCTGTCTCTTTGTTATCATCATCCATAGTTTTTGCATTCTACTCCACTTCCTTGGATGATGGTGCATCATTTCTCCAGAAGATTCCTGCAAGGTTATTGGAAGTTGCTTGTTCCCAAAGCACTTGAGAAATAGTTAGCCTGCATGTATGCTTGTGAATTTCTGAACTTAATCTGGTGTGCGAACACCAAACTTAGTTCCTTGCCTAGTACAACAGATTCAATACATGCAGAGAACCTCATGTGTTGTTATTAACAGGTCAACTATGAACTAAAGACTAAACTACTGCTAAGTGGTTCCCCTGATTGGTTGGAGTTAGCAATTTGCCATTGGAGTGTAGTGTGATTCTAACTAGTATCTCTGGTGGAACACCAAACTTAGAATTACACTTTCACTCTTGGATTGTTTTGGTGTGTAACACCAAATTTAGCTCCTCGCAATACAGGGAAAACTACTTGTGATCTTTATTGAAATGACAATGAAAAGGGAACTACCTTAGGTTGGGTTGCCTCCCAACAAAGCGCTCTTTTAGCGTCGCTAGCTTGACGATTCCTCCATTACTTGAGATGGTACTTTACTTTGGGGTTTTCCCCCATGTTGCCCATGTAGTGTTTGAGCCTTTGTCCATTTACAGTGAAAGTCCTCTTCGAACTCTCATCCATGATTTCTATGTGTCCATATGGCGATACCTGTGTGACAAGAAAGGGTCCTGACCACCTTGATTTGAGTTTTCCTGGGAACAGTCTCAATTTGGAGTTGTAGAGTAGTACTTGCTGTCCCTTTTCAAAACTCCTGGGTGCCAGATGGAGGTCATGTCTTCTCTTCGCCTTTTCTTTATAAATCTTGGCATTTTCATAGGCTTGAGATCTAAACTCCTCTATCTCTTGCAGCTGCAAGATCCTCTTTGCACCAGCAGCAATGCTGTCAAAATTTAGTATCTTGAGAGCCCAGAGAGCTTTGTGTTCCAGCTCCAATGGTAAATGACAAACTTTCCCATACACCAGTTGATATGGTGACATCCCGATCGGTGTTTTGAATGTTGTTCTGTATGCCCAGAGAGCATCATCTAGCTTCTTCGGCCAGTCCTTTCTTGCTGCTCCTACAGTTTTCTCCAGAATCCTTTTCAATTCTCTGTTGGATATCTCGGTTTGCCCACTTGTTTGGGGGTGGTAAGGCGTGGCAACCTTATGTTTTACGCCGTATCTCAAGAGAAGAGCTTCTAGTGGTCTGTTACAGAAATGGCTTCCTCCATCACTGATGAGTGCTCGTGGGACTCCAAACCGGCTAAAAATATTCTTTCTGAGGAAGTTCATGACCACCTTGTTATCATTTGTTGGGGATGCAATAGCTTCTACCCATTTGGAGACATAATCCATTGCTACCAAGATATACTTGTTTGAATATGAGGTTGGGAATGGTCCCATGAAATCTATTCTCCATACGTCGAACAGTTCCAGCTCTAAGATGAAATTCTGTGGCATCTCATTTCTCTTGGGTAGGTTTCCAGCTCTTTGGCACTCATTGCAGCTCCTTGCTACTTCCTTGGCATTCTTGAAAAGGGTTGGCCAAAAGAATCTACTCTGTAACACCTTTGCGGCAGTTCTTTCCCCTCCAAAGTGGCCTCCATAGCACGAGCCATGGCAGTTCCATAGGACTTCTCTTCCTTCTTCTTCTGAAACACATCTTCTCAAGATTCCATCTGAACACTTCTTGAAGAGATATGGCTCATCCCAGACAAAATATTTTGCATCATTGATGAGCTTTCTTTTTTTATGTTTGTTAATTTCTGGAGGTAAAGCCCCAGTTGCCTTGAAGTTGGCAATGTTTGCAAACCATGGTGCTTTGTGAACCGTCATCAGTTGCTCATCTGGGAAGAGCTTATTTACACTTGTATCATGTGTTCCATCTTTATTATGAGGGATTCTGGATAGGTGATCTGCTACCTTGTTCTCCACTCATTTCTTGTCTCTAATCTCAATATTGAATTCCTGCAACAATAAGATCCATCTTATTAGTCTTGGATTTGATTCTTGCTTGGCAAACAAATATTTAAGTGTTGTGTGATCTGTGAAAATAATCACTTTAGCACCAATGAGGTATGATCTAAACTTGTCAAATGCGAAAACTATTGCCAGCAAATCCTTTTCAGTAGTGGTATAATTTCTTTTAGTTTCATTGAGGACTTTGCTAGCATAGTATATCCCATGTACTAATTTATCTCTCCTCTGCCCTAACACGGCCCCAACTGCAAAATCAGATGCATCACACATCAATTCAAATGGTAGGTTCCAATCAGGTGGGAAAATGATAGGGGCAGAGGACAACCTCTTTTTCAAATTTTCGAACGCTAGCATGCATGTTTCATCGAAGACAAATGGTGTATCAGATACAAGGAGATTGCTTAAGGGCTTGGCTATCTTTGAAAAATCTTTAATAAACCTTCTGTAAAAGCCAGCATGCCCTAAAAAACTCCTAATTGCCTTGACATCACTGGGTGGAGGCAGTTTTTCAATAAGTTCCACTTTAGCTCTGTCCACCTCAATGCCTTGGTTAGAAACCTTATGGTCAAGGACTATTCCTTCTATCACCATAAAGTGACATTTCTCCCAATTCAAGACCAGATTGGTCTCTTGGCACCTTTTCAATACCAAGGCTAGGTGATTTAGGCAACTAGGAAAGGAATCTCCGAATACCGAGAAATCATCCATAAATACTTCAATGAATTTCTCTATCATATCTGAGAAGATAGAAAGCATGCAGCGTTGGAAAGTCGTAGGTGCATTACATAGCCCAAATGGCATGCGCCTGTAGGCAAACACTCCATATGGGCAAGTGAATGAGGTTTTCTCTTGGTCTCTGGGATCAACCACTATTTGGTTATATCCTGAATAACCGTCGAGAAAACAATAATATACGTGCCCTGCAAGTCTTTCCAACATCTGATCCATGAATGGAAGGGGAAAATGATCTTTTCGTGTAGCTTCATTGAGTTTTTTGTAGTCTATGCACATCCGCCATCCTGTGACGGTCCTTGTAGGAATTAGTTCGTTCTTCTCATTGGGGACTACAGTGATTCCTCCCTTCTTTGGGACGACATGCACGGGGCTGACGCAGGGGCTGTCTGAGATCGGGTAGATTCCCCCTCCCTGCCATAACTTCATAACTTCTTTCTGTACCACTTCCTTCATGACTGGGTTCAGCCTCCTTTGGGATTGAATGGATGGTTTAGCATCATCTTCCAACAGTATCTTATACATGCATATGGCCAAAATGATTCCTTTCAGGTCAGCGAGCGTCCATCCTATGGCATCTTTATGCTTTCGCAACACTTGAAGTAGTTCATCCTCTTGGTTTTGGCTGAGGGATGAGTTTATGATCACTGGGTAACTTTCATTCTCTCCTAAGTATGCATATTTGAGAGTGGGTGGCAGTGCTTTGAGTTCAAGTTTGGGTGCTTCTAACTTTTCATTCTCTTCTTTTGGTGCACCTTGTATATGAATCTCCGTTGTTGCAGCCTCTTCACTAAACGTTGATTCCTCCTCTGTTAACCCTTCAGGTTTTTCTTCTTTGAAACTCTCCTGCATTGCATCTTCCAGTGAGTCCAACCTCATACATTCTCCCCATTGTTCTGGTGGGTAACTCATGGCCTTGAACACGTTGAATGTCATCTTTTCATTGTGTAATCTCAGGGTGAGGTCACATTTTTGGACATCAATGACAGCTCCAGCAGTGGCCAAGAACGGCCTTCCCAGGATGATGGAGGCCTTGGCTTCCTCCTGCATGTCTAGCACTACAAAGTCTGCTGGGAAGATGAAATTCCCCACTTTCACCAGCAAATCTTCCACTACGCCATGAGGGAATTTGAACGATCGGTCTGCCAGTTGTAAGGCCATTTTTGTTGGCTTAGCCTCCTCGATCTTCATCTTTCTCATCATAGCTACTGACATCAAATTTATGCTAGCTCCTAAGTCACATAGAGCCTTCTCCACTGTGATTTCCCCTATAATACAAGGGATCTGGAAGCTCCCAGGATCCTTCAATTTCTGGGGTAGTTTATGCTGAATGATAGCACTACATTCCTCAGTTAGTATCACAGTCTCGTTGCTCTTCCAGCTTCTCTTCTTAGTCATTAGCTCCTTTAAAAACTTGGCGTAAAGCGGCATTTGCTCTATTGCTTCAGCAAAGGGTATGTTGATTTGTAGTTTCTTAAAGATTTCCAAAAATCTTAAGAACTGGTTGTCATCCCCCTTCTTCTTCAATTGCTGAAGGTATGGGACTCTTGGGACTTCTGGCTTCAGCATTTCTTCCCTTTTTTGCGAACTCGAAGTGAAAACTCGAACTTCATTTTGCTTCTCTTCCTTTTCACTTGAGTCCTTTTCTTGTGGTTTCTAGGAGGTTTTCTTTAGTTCTTTCCCGCTCCTAAGGGTGATAGCCTGACATTCCTCCCTTAGGTTTGAGTCAGTATCGCTGTGAAGGTTGTGGCTGGGAATTTGCTTGAATAGGTACCCAATTTGTATCTCAAGTTTCTTGATGGCAGCATCTTGATTCTGCATATTGGACCGCACTTCATCTCTGAATGCTTTACTGTCTTGAATTTCTTTGCATATGCCTTCAAGTAGAGTCTCAATCCTTGATAGTCTTTCTTCCAATGATGGAGAGTTGAGATTGGAGGGATGAGAAGGGCCATTTTGACTTTGGTATGGATGTTGAGAAGTGTTGTTAGGTGGGTGCTGATATGATCTCTGTGTGGAATGTTGGTGAGTTGTATTGTTGCTGGGGTTGTGGCGTCTCTGATCTTGGCCTTGATCCTATTGATTTCCCTACCCAAAGTTTGGGTGGTTCCTCCAACCAGGATTATATGTTTTGGAGTATGGGTCATGGTGCTGCCTAGGTGAATTCCTAATGTAGTTGGCATGTTCCTGATCACCCTCTGCTTCTTCATTCACTCCTTCTTGGGTTGCTGCTGAAGTGGTTATTGCTGCTACTTGATTCCTCTCCATCTTCTTGGTGAGGTCAGCTAATTGCTTGGTAATCATCTTGTTTTGAGCTAGCAGTGCATCCACGTTGTTCAGCTCCATCACTCCTCTAGTGTTACCTCTTTTAGAAGCATAGAAGTAGTTATTCTCTGCTACAGTCTCAATGACATCTATGGCTTCTTCAATGGTCTTCTTCTTGTTCAGAGATCCCCTGGATGAGTGGTCTACTGCCTTCTTTGATTCATACGTAAGGCCTTCATAGAAAATATGCAACTGCACCCATTCATTGAACATATCTGGCGGGCATCTTCTTGTCAGGTCCTTAAACCTCTCCCATGCTTCATATAGAGTCTCACCATCTTGCTGCCTAAAAGTTTGTACCTCAGCTCTCAACCTGTTGATCCGTTGAGGAGGATAGAATCTTGCCAAGAACTTATTCACCACATCTTCCCAGGTTGCTAAACTTTCCTTTGGAAAGGATTCCAGCCATTTAGATGCTTTGTCCTTGAGTGAGAAAGGGAACAGAAGTAGTCTATAAGTGTCAGAATGAACACCATTAGGCTTCACAGTATCGCATATCCTCAGGAAGGTGGTTAGATGTTGATTGGGGTCTTCTTGGACACTTCCTCCGAATGAACAATTGTTCTGAACAAGGGTGATGAGTTGTGGCTTTAGTTCAAAGTTGTTGGCATGTATGGTTGGCCTTTGGATGCTATTCCCACAATTTCCTGGGTTTGGGTTGATGTAAGAACCCAGAACTCTTCTCTCTTGCCCAGCCTGATGCGCTGGACCTTCTCTGCCATGGTTGTGAGCCTCTTCTTCATGATGGTTTTTCATATTCTCATCCATATCTGGTTCAAAGTACTCTTCCTCTTCCTCAGTACCGACTACTCTCTTTCCTCTTGTTTCCCTCATTAATCTAAGGAAGGTCCTCTTAGGTTCAGAATCAAAGGAAGTTGAAGCCCCGCTTCTTCTACCTATCATACAACCAACAAGGCACAAGCAAGAGAGATAGATGCAGACAGTAATTTCTACAGAAATGCTGTTAGTGTGAGTGATGTAATATATCAAACAGTTAGTGGGTTAGTGACTGAATTGTAAACAACTAAGAAAATGGGTAGGAAAAAAGGGAAGAAAATAGCCAAACAGAAAGTAAATTACTCAAATGAATTTAAATCAAACAAAATAAAAACAAATGCTCAATCTAGTTATCCACCAATTTAATCATTGTTGATACAAAATCAATCCCCGGAAATGGCGTCATAAACTTGATGCACGGAAACTTGTCCTTTAAAAAATCTCCCTCGGCAAGTATACCGAATTGTCGTCAAGTAAAAACTCACAATAGAGTGAGGTCGAATCCCACAGGGATTGATTGGTTAAGCAACTTTAATTGTAAGAATGTTCTAGTTGAGCTAAGCAGAAATTGGGTTGAGAATTTGCAGGAAATTAAATGGCAGGAAAGTAAATTGCAGAAAATAAATGACGGAATGTAAATTGCAGAATCTTAAATGGAGAAGGGGAGTTTAGCATGAAAGTAAATAGCAGAAAGTAAAGAGAATGGGTAAGATCAGAAATGGGGAGTTCATTGGGCTTAGGAGATGTTGCATTCTCCGGATCAAGTTCATTTTCATCTCTTCCTCAATCAATGCATTCATTGATCTCCTTGGCAATCTTAAGTGATTGAATTCCAATTCCTTGGTAATTCAATCTCTCAAATTAGATCAATAGCCAATTCCTTGGTCTAATTGCTCATGAGAAGAGATGAAGTGTGGTCACTGATTATACCACATGTATTTCCAAATCAAAATATTGGGAGAATTATATGTCACCATATCCGCCCAAACTCCAATTTGGTCCAACATGAGAAAGCAATTCTAGCATGATCTCTTCATTCCTCTTCCAAGGTTCAGAAGAGATCCAAGTATGAATAGCTTCTTTTCCAAGATAACTACTCAATTGGATGAAGATTGAAAGCTTTTTAGTAAAATCAAGAGAAAAGAAAGAAGAAGAATAACGAAAACTATTATTGATCCATCAAATTACAACAGAGCTCCCTAACCCAATGAAAGGGGTGTGTGGGTTCGAGAACGTTAGTGACAATCACCTTTTTCACTAACGTTCCTACCCAGGGATGATCTACATTAACTTCAACGTTAGTGGCACCAACGTGACCACTAACGTTGCCTCTTGGTCCTTCGCACACGTTATTAGGACCTACCTTTTCTAATAACGTTGAGAGTCCTCCCTTCCCCCTACGTTAGAATTCACGTTAGTATGGCTAACGTGACCTTTAACGTAGGCTTGCCAAATCTTTGAGAACATTAGTGACACTTACCTTTGTCACTAACGTTCCAAAATACCCCTACTTCCCACGTTAGAGTTCACGTTAACTAGGTTAACGTGGCTTCTAACGTGGTAGTGATAGCCATCTCCAACGTTAGTGACAAAGGTGAGTGTCACTAACGTTGGCCATTCTTTTGCTTCCCCACGTTAGAGTCCACGTTAATTGAGTTAACGTGGCTCTTAACGTGGCCAATATGAGCTTGGTCCAACGTTAGTGACAAAGGTGAGTGTCATTAACGTTGGCTTCATTTTCTTCTTCCACGTTAGAGTTCACGTTAACTTAGTTAACGTGACTCTTAACGTTGGCTATGATGGCTTCGAGGACGTTATTGGTGATTACTTTTCTCATTAACGTTGCAAGCTAGCTCCCTTTCCACGTTAGTGGTCACGTTAGTTAGACTAACGTGGCTGTTAACGTGGTTCTTCCTTGCTTCCTTTGTCCTAAAATAAAGCAGTAGAGTGCATCAAAGTTCTAATCCAAGTCATGAGACATGGATCATCTAATTTGTCATTTAATTCATGCATAATTCTCATGAAATCATGTAAAGTGCACAATGTTTGCTTGAATCAAGATGGAAGTGAAATTCTACCCAAAACTTGCTTATTTCCTAAGAAAATGCATGAAACTACCCTAAAACAGTAAAGAAAAGGTCAGTGAAACTGGCCAAAATGCCCTGGCATCAAGAGTGGATATAGAATGGCTTCTTCCGTGGTTGATCCAGCAACGTTTATATAGGCACACGAAGATCGCATTTCATGGCCAGTACATATGAAGTGCTCCAACTCGCGTGCGCTGCCATTGAATTGGAACCAATTCGTGGCCGCCGTCCAAGATGTCCCCCATTTCGTGGGTGACAGCCACAGCATGGCTGCTGCACCATTTCATGGCCGCCACTCGTGACTTGGAACCTGCTGCTTCTTGTTCCATTTTGCGGACGCCGTTGCTGATTTGAAGAGAAAACCCATTTCGCGGGCGACATCCAAAAAAGAATGACGTCATATGCTATTTATATAAGCTTGAGATTGAGAAAGAAGGACCTTCCAAAAACTTGAGCTAGTTATTTCATATGCAATTTATATAAGCTTTCTCTTTATCCGATCTTGAATTATTCCACTAACCATATGAAATGAAAAGTTTGATGAGGAAATAATTTTGCTACACTTGACCACCTTCATTTCCCTACACACCAGGCCTGAAAAACAGCACATTACTTCATATGAAAATCATGTAAATATTTTAAAGCTCATACCTTCTAAGAAGAACCTCTAAATTTACAGCACCTAGAACAAGCTGAAACAAAGAACACAGTTTATTAACATCAACTGATATTTGTTAAATTACTCAGATTTATGAGATGGTTTACAATATTGATAGGGCGCAAAATTATTGTTGATAATCTCATTCTAATCAGTCACAAAGTAATTTCAATCTATGTACTTAGCAGATTGCATTTCATGAACTGGTATTTATAGTTCCTTCAAATGCAAAATGCAAAATTCAAACAACAAATCTTCCAATTCCTTTTTCCAATTTAAGACTATGGTAATCTCTCCATCTTACCTCAGAAGAAGAACTGTAGTAGGCACAATACATTATCTTCAACGCAAACTTTTAGCCATAACAATTAATGGAGCTACTTTCAAAACCAAATTCAAACCTTGAAGAAGATTCAAGAACAAAAATCTAAACCATAAAATGAAAATGGAACAGATCGAGTTTTAGATGCAACAATAATGTATGAACATTTGAATTCAACAAAAAAATATAGATCAACAGCAATTCCAGAATCAAAAATAGATAAAGACGTACATGTAGGTTTCAGATCTGGTGACACGATAACTCGACGAGGCTGTGAACGGCGAGGATGGATGGCATGAGATAGAGAGAGACATAAGCTGAGAGGCGACAGAGGGAGCTCGTACAATGCGAGTAGCAGAGGAGGGAGCTCATGCGAGCGAGCGGTGGCAGAGGGAGCTCGTGCAAGCGAGCAGTGACGGAGGGAGCTCGTGCGATGCGTGCGGCGACAAAGCAGAAGCGACAGAGAAGTCACACTTGCCCTATTTTCAACTCGAATCAGAGAGAGAGAGAGAAAGAGAGAGAGAGAGAGAGAGAGGGGGGAGAAGAGCAAGCTTAAAGGAAGGATCGGAGAAGATGAACGGTGATTTTATATTGAATGAAGTTTCATCATGGTGTGTTTCATTAGGGCTTAACTTAATTCAATTTTTCGAGGGATTTATTAGATGATTACAGAGCGATTTTGTTAGCAGTAATAGTTTCAAATTTTAATTTCAATTTTATTGACAAAATTACCAAGGGATGTTAAAATATGTAGGTAAATTTTGTGAAATTTTTTCTCAGTTTTTACCGACGGAAAATTTGTTGAAAATTCATTGGTATTTTTGACAGTACAATTCTGTTAGAGAAATCTCTTTGTAATTTGCTATTTTTTAGTAGTGAATATGGATGGATGAAATATGAATACTGGTGCACGAAATTGTGATGTCCAGGCTCAAACAATCCCCGGCAACGTGAGCAACTTGGTGCTCTGATCTTAATACATAATTGTCACAACTTCGATACAACTAACCAGCAAGTGCACTGGGTCGTCCAAGTAATACCTTACGTGAGTGATCTAAGAACAATGCGTTCAAAGATGATCCTCAGATCCTAAGATGATCAAAAGATGTCTAATACAATAGTAAGAGGTCCTATTTATAATAAACTAGTCACTAGGGTTTACATGAGTAAGTAATTGATGAATAAATCCACTTCCGGGGCCCACTTGGTGTGTGTTTGGGCTGAGCCTAAGTGTTGCACGTGCAGAGGCCATTTGTGATATGGGTGGGTTTGGGTGGGAAATTGGTTTTGAATTTTGAAGGTAGGTGGAGTTTATGAGGTAGGTTTATTGGGAAGAGTGGGTGGATGTGAGTGGTGAAGGTTTAGTGGGAAGAGAGATTGAGGTGATTGGTGAGGGGTTTTTAGGGAAGAGTGTTTATGGGGTTGTGTGAAGGAGAGTGGTGAGAAGAAGTGAGTGGAGGTAGGTGGGGATCCTGTGGGTCCACAGATCCTGAGTGGATTCTGTGGGGTCCACAGATCCTAAGATGATCCTGTGGGGTCCACAGATCCTGAGGTGTTCAAGGATTTACATCCCTACACCCATTAGGCATGTAAAAATGCCTTTGTATCCAACTCTGGGCGTTCAGCGCCAGGTTGGTGGCCATTTTGGGCGTTCAACGCCCATCTGTGTGCCATTTCTGGCGTTGAACGCCAGAACCATGCCTGTTCTGGCGCTGAACGCCAGACAGATGCTCCTCCAGGGTGTGATTTTTCTTCTGCTGTTTTTGATTCCGTTTTCAATTTTTATATTTATTTTGTGACTCCACATGATCATGAACCTAAGAAAACAAAAAAAAAATAATAAAAATAAGAATTAGATAAACATTGGGTTGCCTCCTAACAAGCGCTTCTTTAATGTCAATAGCTTGACAGTGGGCTCTCATGGAGCCTCACAGATGTGCAGAGCTTTGTTGAGACTCTCCAACACCAAACTTAGAGTTTGGATATGGGAGTTCAACACCAAACTTAGAATTTGGTTGTGGCCTCCCAACACCAAACTTAGAGTTTGACTGTGGGGGCTCTGGTTGACTCTGCTTGGAGAGAAGCTTTTTCTGCTTCCTCTCCATGGTTGCAGAGGGATATCCTTGAGTTTTAAACACAAGGGAGTTCTCGTTCCATTGAAGGAATATTTCACCTCTGTCAACATCAATCACAGCTCTTGCTGTGGCCAGGAAAGGTCTTCCTAGGATGATGGATTCATCCTCTTTCTTTCCAGTATCCAGGACTATGAAATCAGTAGGGATGTAAAGACCTTCAACCTTTACTAACACATCCTCTACTTGTCCATAAGCCTGTTTCCTAGAACTTAGGTGCAGTGAAGTCGCCAAGCATTCTCCTTGCATTGTTGTTGGGTTCGGCTGCCATCTCCTTTACTTGTTCGAAATTTTCAATCAAGTTGAAAAAACAATGCCAAAAAGCGTATAAATTATCCGCTCATCAAATACATACAAGGTGATACTCTATATATATAAGTGTTATTATAGCTAAGTTTAATTAAGTTGGCACAAGCCCCAAAAAAAACACACAGATATGTATTATTATTCTTGTTTTTTACAATTTTTTAAGATAAAAATTTTTGTTAAAGAATATAAAAACTTATTGATATGGCATTTAAATTTTTGTATATAGTATAGAAATTTTTGCACATAATAAAAGTTTTCTTAATATAACATAAAAAAATTTTACACATAAAACAAATTTTTATTCATAGTATAGAAATTTGTACACATAGTACATAAGTTTTTGTTACAAATATATTTTGTTAGTTAGGTGAGTCAGGTGTAGTCCTTCAAAAATTTATGTGTTGTGTATTAAAAAATTGTGTTATGAATAAAAAAATTTGTATTGTGTACCAAAATTTTTGTGCTATATATATTTTATTAGTTAGGTATCAATATTTTTAGCATGTAATATTTCAAAAATTTAAAGAAAACAGAAATATTGAATAGAGATGTTTATTATTAAACAAAATATAAGAATATTAATTAATGTTGATGTCTTGTTCATAATATCTGACGCGAGAATTATCGTCGGTTCAGAATTTCTCAATAGAATTTCATTGATAGTATAGCTTTCATTGATAGTATAGCTCTGTACTGACAAATAACTCTCGATCAAAGTTTAATTTGTTTGTCACAATACAAACCAATAAAAATCGAGAATATTTAAACATTGGATCGTCTCTCAAAAAAATTACAGTAAGATATGTGTTATTAGTTATGAGTATATAAAGGGGAGTTTGCAGACAATAAAGAGGCGAGAAACTAAATAACAAGAAAGTAAAACTAACAACTAGAAAAGTATAAATGCTAAAAGACACTCTTGACAAGGATTGAGAATCAAAGCTTTCTTTTCAAGTCATTGGCCACGAATATGGTGACTATCCAGAGTTAATCCCATTAAGTCATCTCCAATATCGGGAGAAAGTCAAATAAGCATAGTCAGTCTTATAACAAGAATAACTAACAACCCTAAATCGCCAATCAATATCGGATATCAAAGACTTTTGTGTCACTAACCACGACATGACAATTATAAGAGCAAACCCAATTAGCTAACCTCTAATGACGAAATAAGTCAACCGGTTTAATCAATCTCAATCTATAGGTCTTAGTCGTTAATGGAAACGAGATTAATTAAAATCTCCAAATTGTCAATCAACTCGGACATTAGTGAAATAAAAATCACCTAAATTACTCAATTCCAAACCAAGAGTGTAGAAAATCTACCCTAAAACTAAGAGAGACATTTCTACAAATATTTGGAAGGCATAGAAGAAAAGTATCATAAAATTGCAATAATAATAAAATCTAAAACTACCAAATGCAAGATAATAATGATAACAACTCAATTAAACATCAATAACCATAAAAACATCAAATTGCATTAATAGAAATCAAAAGTAACAAGAGTTCATGAGATCAAAAGCAAGGAAAATAACAACTAAAACTAAGAGAACAAAGATATAATAACAAAAAATTGCAAGGAAATTAAATAAAAACAAGCATCAAAATCTAAATCTAAGAGGGATTAAACTAAATCTACCCTAATTCTAGAGAAAAGAGAGATCTTCTCTCTCTAGAAAATAACCTAAAACATGTTACTAAACTAAACCTAATTGCTCTCCCCCTTGATCCTCCTTGAGAATTGCATGAAATACTTCAGAAATGAGTTTGATTGGGTCTAAAATTGGGCTAAAATCGCGACCCACGTATTTACTTAAGTAAATCACGTGCTGGCAATCATGCATACGCATGAGGCATGCATACGCGCAAAGTAGCGAAATTCCAGGTCATGCGTACGCATGAGGCATGTGTATGCGCAACGGGACAGATTTCCAAAACTCCATTTTTTCATGATTTCTCCACTTTTACATACTTTTTCTTCATTTCTTCAATCCATCATTGCCTTCTAATGCCTGAAATAACTCAACAAACACATCAATGCATCAAATGGAATATTAGTGAATTAAATTTAGCAATTTAAGAGTCTAAAAAGTATGTTTTCAATCTTAAGCACAATTTAAGAGAAATTTACAAAATCATACTATTTCAGTGAATAAATGTAGGATGAGTTGATAAAATCAACCAAATTCAATTCAAAATAAACCATAAAATTACAATTTATCAATATCCTATCTTATCATATTCTCAAAACTAAATACATATTTAGAGACTAACGACCATCTAAAAAAACACTTAAAAGTTTTGTTTTTCAAAAACTTAAAGTTTGAATAAAATTCATATTTATTTTTAAAATAAAAAAAAACTGAAACTTGATAACTAGTTTCATAAGTAGAAATAAATTATTTAAGTACAAGTTTCTAATATTATATGTCTTTTTATTGCCAAATATAAATGTAAGCTGAAACAAAGTGTTATAGCCATACACAAACTTTTTTGGCTTACAATTTTCAAAAATATTTTGCATGTATATCAATAATTTAGTACAATCTCTATCAAGACTAGGTTTGAGAGAGAATGAATGCTTTTCTTTTGAAAATTCAAACTAAACATATCATAAACGATTAAATCTGTTACTGAAATGTGTCATCATCATTGGGAAGTGATGGCTAGCAATTTGAGCAATTCTAGCTTCATGAGAGCAAATGAATGCTATTGAATCCAGTATATAACTATTGAATCCCACCTCTATGTATATTTCATTCTCACTTTCCTCCATAAAAGCGGTAAGGTTTCTCTTTTTCCGTCTTTATTATTTAAAACACAAAGAGATACTAGTTAGAGATAACTTATTTTTTGTATTTTTTTATTCTTATTAAAAATTGATATATTGTATATACAACCATAATTTTACACATATATTCAATTACATAATAATATGTTAGTAAAAATAATTATCTTTTATATTTATCACATAAATAGTCATTTAGAAAAAAATAAATATAATTAAACGATTTAGTAAAACATTTTACACTATCAATACAAAAATCTTAAATTCATACGATTAATTACACCATACATACAATGTACGTATTATGGAAAATTCTGTGATGCTGAAGAAAGATTCATCAACACATACTGAAGCCTATGTGTCAATGTGTGGAGGGAAACGCGTGTCCCTTAGATGTGATGGTTTGGCCTAAACCATTGCAGTTATTACTGGCAATTGCAGCACTGAGCCTAATTCTTTTTAGAATTTGTCTGAACATGATAGATGTTAAGATGATAATTAAGACACGCTAATTAATTAAGTTTATAAAAGTAATTTTTTGGAATGTAATATTTTATTTTTGGTGGATATGTGTTAATGGTCGGCTGGGCCTTGGAAGTTGAATTTTTGGTGGGTTGTCTGAAGTGATGAAAACCCCGTAGATAAAATCATGGGTTTCGAAAAATATATGCACGTTACATTACAGAAACAAATATGATGGGCCTAAGTAAAAATATATGTACGTTACATTACCGAAACAAATATGATGGGTCTAAGTAGGAAAAAATAATGGAACTGAAATTTTTATGTGAGTATAATAGTTTATTCGTGCCATCAATGAATTATGTAATAAGTCATGAAGAACTTTTAAATAGATACTACAGTGAAGGTGAGTATTAGGAACATCATTGGATATTATAGGTAGGAGTTGATTATGAAGTTGTTGTTAAATTAAGTATATTTAAATTAGGTATATTTTTTATTAGTTATGATTATTATTGTAAATATAATTAAATATGTATTAATATAAATATTCAAATATTTTTGTTAATAGCAATGTAATTTTTTTTAAGATTGTGTAATATTTATTGATATTATCTTTTGAAAAATACATATGGTATGTAATAATATAATGAATATAAACTAATGAGTTAGTTAATAAAACAATATTTATTTTAATATAAAGATAAAATTAAAAATGTGTTCTTATCAAAAAATACTAAAATTTTATATTCTTAGTAAGTAATAAGTAGATTATTAATTGTGGAGTAAATTTTTTTAAAATTTGAGTATGTTTAAAATATTAGTGAAGAAGATTATCTATTCACGGCATGAGCTAAACTTTTCTTAATTCTATCGAATTATTACTTTATAGACTAGTAAGAACTGCTAAACTTGAAAATAGATGTAACAGCCCAGATCACCCGCTAGCACGATATTGTCCGCTTTGGCACACAAAGCCTCACGGTTTTGCTTTTGACGATAGGGATGCTAGCTGAAGCCCCCCACACTCACTCGTCAAAACGCGTCATGCTAGGGAAAGGTATCCACATCCTTATAAGGCATGCTTCGTTCCCCTCTCCAACCGATGTGGGCCTTACAATCCACCCCCCTAAGGGAGTCCAGCGCCCTCGCTGGCACATCAATCCGGGTTCTAGCTCTGATACCATAATGTAACACCCTAATATTCAAATCCTTATGCTCGAGTCATAAGTCAATGATATTACGGTGGTACGACTCTCAGGTGGACTTTTAATATATAAATATAGGTAATTTTCGAAAGGAGTATTAATCAAGAAGCCTGAAAAGAATAGAAATAAAATCGCGAAGACGTATCACTCACGTTTCGACAACGAAAAGTTAAACTGCTAAGCCCAACGCAATATATGGACAAGGCATAAAGGAGATTAAGAGATAGATAACAGATAGATATTTATAGCATAAGTAAATAGCCACTAGTCGCGACCCGCGAAGTTTAGATCTCCTCAAGAACAGCCCTCAACATCCACCGACACCAGCATGAGGGGCCTCTCAGTTGTACAAACACAAGCAATACAGGCAAGTAATACACAAATATGGCACAAGTAGAACAAGTAGCATATAGTTAGGTAACATGGCATATATGATGTAGAAATCTAAAACAAATGGCAAACCCAAACAATTCAAACATATGCAAATGATGAATGCCTGCCCTATGGCTGATGATATCATCTGTCAGTTATATAGCCAACCCGACACGTCCTGGTAGCTAACCATTGGACAGAAACACCCATTGCGGAGCAAGTAGGTTTGAGCTACAACCCCCTTGCTACTACCCGC
>NC_029785.2:61054798-61058485 GCF_000816755.2 Arachis ipaensis
TGCGGGTTAAAAAATATCCAAACGGCGCGCAAGCGTCAGCCACGCGTACGCGTGGGTGCTCTTGCGCCCAGGCACAAAACTGGCACAACTCTGGCACAACTCTCTGGAAAATAGCTGGGCATTGGGTGCAGCGCATCGACATGCACGCACACACCACGCGCACGCGTGGATGGTGCCTTCTTGAAGAACGACGCATACGCGCCAAGTGCGTCTACGCGTGGAGGGTCATTCTGCTAAAAATTTTCTAAGTTAAAAGCTGCAGAATTTACAGATTCAACCCCCAATCTTCTGACGGACATAACTTTCTCATTTTAAATCATTTTTCACCCGTTCTTCGAACGGCATGGACATGCCGGATCCAATTTCATTTCTAAACAGATTTGGCACAAAACAAAGATCCGTAGTCCAAGTTATGTCCCGTCAAAGTGTGCCCAAAAACCATGTTTTCATACAAAACCACAAGGTGCCATTTTCAAAACAAGCAATTTTCAACTCTTTTCAAAATCAATCAAAACATGCCAATTTCAGCCTTTTCTTTGAAATCAATCAAAATATACCAAAATCAACATCAAGCCTCCTCAACTCGCAAGTTGACACTTTCTCAAACTCAAACACATTTACATATCATATACTCTTTCTCATGCCAAATTTCAACAACACTATTTCCAATCAACCATCATTATTCGACTCGGAAAAATTCACTGAATCCAAATATCATATTTAAATCATCAAATTCCAATTGCCAAATCTTCCAACCGTATTCGCTCCTATTTAACCTATTATTTAATTAATTTCGGTTATACCGGGTATTACATTCTACCCCTCTAACAGAAATTTTCGCCCTCGAAAATTCCATCCATCA
This sequence comes from Arachis ipaensis, assembly GCF_000816755.2. Taxonomy (NCBI): domain Eukaryota; kingdom Viridiplantae; phylum Streptophyta; class Magnoliopsida; order Fabales; family Fabaceae; genus Arachis; species Arachis ipaensis. The sequence goes on from NC_029785.2 coordinate 61,055,661, forward strand.
CTACGAGTATGCGCACGTAGTTTGCCTTTATATCCAACACATAACAGATCCAAGGTCTTTTTACTCTGCACGCTTCCGTTGTCGCGCTCTGATTTCTCTATCCCGTCTATTTAAATCAAAGGAACTAAAAGTCACGGGTTCAATCCGTTTCACCAAGAATCCAGAAATCAACCAACTACATAACAAACATAACACATCATTCTCAACAGAAAATCATTTACATCTCAGGCATTTATCCATTTGTATTAAGGTAAATCCTTACTCGGACCATCTGGTTTGCTTCTTAGTCTAATATTAAGCTTGACATTCCCAGTTTTACTGTACAGGCGGTATTATAAAATCACGCACTGTCCTTTAAGCCTGATTATTGCAATTACCTCAATCTTACTGTCGCAATCGGCCCGCATCCTAACTCTCTCCTTGTTGGAAATTTCTTGATACATGCCCTGGTAACCCGCACTTGTAACATACACCTAACCCCAATCGGCACGGCCTATATGGGTGATGACTTCCACATCTCTGACAACTCGAAACATCAGAAGCAGCCACTGCCCGTTTTTCCTTACCGTTTCTTTGGGACTCCTCACTCTTCGCAAAGTTATTCCGTCCTTGGGGAATGTGTTGTACATATCCTCTCCCCTTAAACTCTTGACCCCTTGTTGGGTATTCTTGATTGTGCTCCCTGCGGTGGGAATCCCGACGGTCATTCTTCGCCTCAACAGCCTTCCTCACACATTCTTCAGCAATACGGCTCTTGTTCACTAACTCTGAAAAAGTTCGGATCTCCATTGGTCCCACTGAACTTAAGATATCGCTCCGGAGCCCTCCTTCATACTTAATGCATTTCCATTCCTCGAAGCCTCCCAGAGCTCCTTGACACATGCGGAAAAACCTGAATAGCTCCTCAAATTTGTCTGTATACTCAGATACGGACATAACACCTTGCTTTAGCTGCAGTAACTCCAATTCCTTGGCTGTCCTGGCGGAATTCGGAAAGTACTCCTTATAGAATTCCACCTGGAAGGCATCCCAAGTGATATGATCATTCCCCTGTTGCAGGAGACGTTGAGCCCCTTGCCACCAATGCGATGCTTCCCCCGTGAGTAGATAGGTAGCGAATTCAACACGCTGCTTTTCAGACACCAACTGCGCTTGCAGTGCTCGCTCCATGGCCTGAAACCAAGTATTAGCTTCAGTCGGATTGGTGGTTCCCTTGAACTTAGGTGGATTAACCTTTAAGAAGGTTGCCAGTGTCATCGGGCCCTGAGTTTCCCTTCCGCCATTGCCATTATTGTTCATCTGTTGCCCAAGAGCCTCCGCAGTGGCCTGCATAGCAGCAGCCATATTCTCCAACACCACCATAAGGTTTACCGGGTTATTCGGGTTGATTTCCGGTTCCTGCGCATTAGTACGATCTCTTTCACGTCCCCGACCGGGTCCACGAGGTGCCATCTGGTTCCTATACATATCAAACAATCGATATCAAGTTGATCAGTCTCAATATCGGAAGTATAGTGCTTCAAAGTACCAAAGGTACACTCATGGACTTCATGCTAGATGTATCAGTTAGATACCCTAACTAGCACAGGCACAGACTCAGAGTATGCATTGAAGCATAAGCAGTTCCATCCCTCAGGCTCACGAGGACGAACTGCTCTGATACCATCTGTAACAGCCCAGATCACCCGCTATCACGATATTGTCCGCTTTGGCACACAAGGCCTCACGGTTTTGCTTTTGACGATAGGGATGCTAGCCGAAGCCCCCCACACTCACTCGTCAAAACGCGTCATGCTAGGGAAAGGTATCCACATCCTTATAAGGCATGCTTCGTTCCCCTCTCCAACCGATGTGGGCCTTACAATAGACATCAAAGAAATATAGCCGCAGTAATACAATAATAGTAGAACGTTTTAAAGACATATTTTGCTTTCTTGTAATAAGGTGGTCATTGTCATGAACAATACCCTAATTTAAATCCGTTTTCAGCAACGTTAGACCTGTATATCAACAAAGAACACTTAGTTAGTAGACGCGAATTAGGGTTAAAAAGGTTTTAGCTTATGTCAAGAGTCCGACGATGACAATGGTTATTGTGGTTGGATATCCGTGAGGCAACGATCGATTGTGAATCTGTCGTAGGTTGCACAGTATTTAGGGTCTCTTCTGATTTGAACTTACTGATAGACTGAATGTAGTAGAAAAAAGGCTGTAGGGTTAGAAGAAAGTTAAACAGCAATCCGACGGCAGACTCCATAACTATCTTCACTCGCACACAGTAACTTTCTCATAATTTCGTACATGATGGAGAATATGACTCAACCCCCCATGGTTCAATAAAATTTTCGATTAAGGATCTAAGGTCGAGAATTTGGATTGCAGAATTTAGAGTTTAGGGTTGATGAGAAAAGGTTTATGGTTGAGAGTTGGACAAACATGATTAAAGTCTGACGGTGTAAGATTTAGGGCTTACGTTTTAGGATTTATCATTTTAGGGTAATAGGGTTTACAATTTACATTTTGGAATCTATAGTTTATAATGTAGGATAATGACTGAAATAAAATATAAAATGATACATATGTGAAAGTTTTCTTTTTTAAATCGTTATACAGACCTATATAGTGTGTTAATTTTTTTTTTGTTCTTCGACTTTTACTTTTGAAAATACCTTTAAAAAAAAGTTTGATAGTTTTTTCATATTGTTATCTTGTTTATTTTTTTCAAACTTTTACTATATGCGAACAGATAAGTTGTATTAAACATGTTAAAAAAAATTTAGTTATAAAAAAATTTATATAAAATTATAATTAATCAAATAATTAAA
>NC_029785.2:61058510-61070709 GCF_000816755.2 Arachis ipaensis
TATTGAATAGTTGTATCTTTATTTAATAACAAATTTATATTAATAAGTTATATTCATAAATAATAATTAACATACATAGTTATACTACCTAAAAATTAAATATTTTTGTTAGTGTTAAGTTAAATTATAATTAATTAAGTTTATGTACATAATAAAATAAATTTAATTCTAACCACTTACAAAATAACTTAAGGTATAATTGTATTATAAAATGGGATAGAAACATTTATAAACGAATGATTTGCCATGAGGAAAATAATTGGATTTACTAAGAGGGCGATATTGTTCTTAATATGTGAATTGGTTTAAAAATTATTACACGTGAATAAAAAGACTCATGAAACTCATTCGTGTAAATGCTGTAAGTAAATAAATACGGGAAATTTTGGGAAGAGCAACCGAAAATTATTGATTCAAATTGAAAACACTTGTTATCATTTTGAAAGTTCCAACGAAGGGGCTATGAGGGTTTACTAGAAGGGGGAAACTAAGGAGACTTTCATTACGTTTTCGGTTTAGGTTCCTTCGGCAGGGGATTTGTTTGAAACCATTTGCACATAACAATTACCATATATGGAACATGGTCGTTTCTATTACTACGTGGTTAGGAGAGGAAGAGAGCCCGGGATATACACGTCATGGGAGGAATACAACCAACAAGTGTTTGGGTTCAAGGGGAGCGAGCACAAGGACTTCATGGTAAGGCGTGAGGCGGAGTCCTGGTTTGAACTGCGAAACAAAGACTCCGAAGGTGATAAGAAGGTACTGGAGAATAAAGAGCTGGAGGTAAGGTTTGGAGAACTCAAGGTTGGAGAGTCAGTTACTGTTGTGGGCGACGGGAGCAGCGGATCTGGCACAACCGCGAGAAACCTCCTGCTGTATGAGCAAGGTACTTCTTTTTGTGAAGTTTGTGGGTTACATTAGGTTTTCCTGTTTCATTTGACACTCGTTCTTATAGTAGTTGTGATCTGTTATTGCATCTGTGGATATAGATGTTGCACCAGATTTTGACAACACTTTGTTTGTCATCATGGAAGACATGGAGCAGCTGCTATTTAGGGTTTATGCTCAACTAAAGGTTGGTCCTCCAGTGTTTTTCCTCCATGATGGCTTCAGGATGGAAGGGAAGGATTATCATGGGTATGGGGTATCTTTGTAAAGCTACGGCAAGGGGATTAACTTCTTTGTGTCCGGGCGGGTGTCGACTGATGAGAAATTGGCAAGGCAGGATGCCGCCTTCATCACTTTGGAAAGGCTCCTGGAGGAGGCGGACGTGAAAACATTTGACTTTAATTATCAAGTTGCTCTTCGTTACAAAGAACAGGTTGCTGAGGCACAATGCTTGGCAAGGATGTCGCTGCCGGAGCAGGTAATGACATTGGAAAAAGAGAACGCTGAGCTTAAGCATAGGTTGGAACTCTACAACACCTTGTTCAGGTAGGCAGCTGGGTTGGAATCTGATATTGGGAAAGTCTATGCATGTCCGGTTTGGTACTTATGTGTTTTATGTTTTTATTACATTGGGTTCGTTTTATGAATGCTTATGTTTGAACTTTTGTTAAGGGCACTTTTAATGTTTGTGACATTCAGTCTGGTTTCTCAGGCATACAACGTGTGTTTGCAGCATATCTTGTTATTGACCCAAAAAAAGTACCTGCTATGAATCATGGGAGGTTTTTTTATGCATGGTAGTAGTCTTATGCAGTAATTAATTATTGAAGTTCAACGTGATGTTGGGGTTTGTTTTTTTGGTTCCCTTGTTCGGGTAATTCTTTTGGATGATGAAAACGAAAGTTTATTTAGACATGAGTACTCTAGTGTTACCGCTGGTTAGTGCATAAAATCTTACAGGATAGGGTGAAATCCTATTGGGGAGATAATGAATTTGCTGGAATGCGAGATAACTGTTGTTAAGTTTTTTAAAATTGTGGCCAAAGTAAATAAAGGTAACCAAGTTGTCCTCCAAGAAAACTTTGGCTTTTATCAAGCTGCGTGTAACTACACGGCAAGGGTTGGGGTTACGGGGCTGATAAAGAAGTTTTATAGAGAAAAAAGTACGATACTTGAATAAAAGTGCTTGAAAGGAAAGCTGGTTGGGAATATGTGTGTTGATAGGGTTAGAGGTCACGTTTCCATATAGTCACTACGCAGATGTTACTCTTAAGAAAATCGTACATCATTACAGTCACGTCGCCCCAACTTTCGTCGGGTTATGTGTTGCTTACACGAGGATAAATATTGAATTTTTATTCACATCTCTTACATAGGAAAATTGAAGCTTGATATGCACATTTCCGAAGAACAAATTTTTCCTTCTTTTTTTTGTTCGATAGCCTTGTGCCTTCTTCAAAATCTCAGATAAATGAGTTTTGTTAATGATGTCGTTATATAGGATTACTGTATTTTAGAACTAGTCTGCATTCATAATGGTTATTAAAATCACCTAATTTTGAGTTAAAGTGGATTACATTTTCGGAAAATTGTCATTATGTTTCTTGGAAAAAAGAAATCTTTTTTCATTAGCCTTCTGTCAGGTGGAAATTTCTGATGAGTATAATAACTCTGAACCCCTAGGCTATGGGTGTCACATCCACCTTTTCAATTGATTAGACAAGGAGTAGGTTGAAGAAGGTTGCTATCTCCCTCGCAAAGTATGAAAATTTTCTTGAAAAAAAAAGCTATTATGCTTTACTTTATGCTCACTGTTAATAGACATCTAGATGAAAGGTGCATTTAATACTACCCCCCATTTTCGAATTATTTTAAAATGAATGTAACCTTTATGACTAAATGAATTTGTGTTTGGGGTCCGCCTATGCATGAAGCAAATTGGGTTGTGATGGATATTGGATGGGCCTACGGCCATATTGGGCCTAATTTTGCCAAATCGGTTAGGGGTGGGTCCATGGTGGTGGCACTACGCAAAATAAAGGAGGGACGTTCCTTCCTGACCCTCGTTGCTAATTTCATTGTACTTGAGATACACGAAATGAAGTACCCAATATCTGATGAGAAGGAAAAGAGCTCCATGAAGGAGAAGAGTACGTTGGTCGACAAAGCGGGAGAAACCACCGATGTGGATGCGTCTCTTGCTAGGTATAAATGGTGCATTTTTTATATTTCTGCTCCGTGAATGAAGTTAGTAACTGGTATCTAAATATCAGGCTAACTATTTCTTATTTTTCTTCAGTGAGGTGACGAAGGGTGCTGCAGGTGGACGTGGAGGCAAGTCACTAGAGGATAACATGTTGAAGGTGTTAAACATGGTTCAAGAGGTAACGTGAAACTAGTCATGTTATTTTTTTCGTGTTTATCTACACAACAAGGGCCGGGGTTTCGGGTACGTAACCTTCGTAAATGTTTTACTACAACATGTTTTGTTAGAGAAGGACGTGACGAAGACGATTCTCAAGACCCACAATGATCAACTCCGCAGCATAACGGAGCTTCTGGTGGACCATACATGGCAAAGCCATCCAAGCGTTTCTGACCCATGTGAAGACGACCAAGAACAACCATGGGGGGAAAAAGACCCAAAATCAAGACTCTCAACAACTGTGCGCAGTGGGAGGACAAAACCAGTAAACGTGGAGCTAAAGGATAACACTACACGGGGAAAGAAGTCTACCGTCTACCAGGAGATGCCTCATGGAAAACCATGTGCCAAGGAGACCATTTGTTCGTCCTCAAAAAGGAAGTCCCCACAATTTACGGAAAACCATGGCGGGTAACCCCTTCGGGCAGCAGCAGCCAAGACTAATGTAATGTCTCTGAGGGTGAGCTTTTTTGTAACAGTACGTTAAAATTTTTTGTCCAGCTTCGTGAATAAGTGTAGCTCAGAACTCTATTCCTTGCTGTGTACAGCGGAAACTAAATTTCGAGGACCTGAACTCGTCATCTTCGCCCGGGTCTGAGCTAAGGCAGACTGAGCCCAGCACTCCGTTCACCTACCACACTCACCACGGACACCATGGCGCTGAGGACATGCCTCGAGTGAGAATTTTTAGTACAATATAGAGCCGTTATTTGTGTGTTCACAACTGAGCCATAAGCTGTTGACATCATAATGGTGGTGTATTCTGGTATATAGTGCTTAAATCTGTCCTTTCGCCCTTCGGAGGGAATGCACTTTGTCGGAAAAGAACTTGCTGTTGCAGCATATATATTTTCCTCGGACATGGACACCAGGTACATGTATTGTACTCAGATATATTGTTATTAAAGTACATATTAGATACCCCAAAATAATTGATCAAGTTATTCGATGGCAACAAATCTTGAGTTGTATATTCAAAATTATCATACAAGAAGGTCCTAGTCGAGGACGAAAATTCTCGCGGTGATCTAGCAGCACTACTAACGTTGTGCCCAGGCCAATTGGTTGTTGAGGATGTAAGTTCAACCATGCCTTGTGAAACCATAGGCATGGGAGAAGCCCACATGTTGAGTTTCTAAAAGAATTTATTTTCACAACCATGCAGGTTATTAATCTTGCTTGCACGATGTTAACGCATGAGAACAACCTGCCATCCTGGTTTCTTCCTACGACCTTTTTGGTATTTTTTATTGGACCTTAAATCTGTTAGTACATTTTTTGGTAAGCCATTGCAAGCAGTATTTCATATATACAGTGCGGCTGACCCTTTTGCAGCAAGTGGCTCTTAGTCCAGTGAGTCATAGCATCGACACGTTCGAGTATATCCGCCAGAGGTTCATGGGATATGCAGATGATCTATGGATGGTGACTAATTCGGTCCTTCGTAATCAGTGAATACCTAGAAATGTTGCTGTGTACTGACTAATCCATCGTGTCTTGATGTTGCGATGCAGATATATGTCCCTATGCATAGAGACAACCATTGGTATCTTATGGTAATTGATCTTGTCAACTGTAAACTGTTGTATTTGGATTCTGCAAAGCACAGCGACCACAGAGAATTAAGAGTCTCACAAATGAAGTTTGTGGTAAGAGAGTGTATTTCTCCCAAACTGTTGCATTCGTCCTGAAAGGGATGCTCATTACTATATGTTATGAGATACATGTGGCTGACATAAGCTCGGACCGATTTTGTTACTTGTGGCAGGCATTCTTCGTTGAGAACATGCTAGAGGATAAGCAGTTCTGGAGAAAGGAAGATCATTTCAAGCCACACCCATCAAGTTTTGACATTGTGGAGCCACCCGTAGGCCAGCAAGCAGACCAATCGTAAGTTTTCTTACATCCTTCCTCGTCGCTATCCACACCATAGAAACATGCATGCACTAGTAGAATCCGTTTTGGGTAGTTACGGGTTTGGTCACCACCCTCATCATTTAATTACAAACAGAAATGACTGTAGAGTTTGGGTTTGCCAATGGATGATGCTGAACTAGGTTTGGGGGAATGTTGATTTCGAGGTAATTTCCATATACACTCACTTGCATATTGCCTCACTAACTAGTGCCACATGCATAAGAACCTCATTGTTGTTTTGTAGGAGGTCAATAATCAAACAAAGAATGAGGCTTGCCCTTGACTTGGTGATGGGAGCTTATAACCCTATCGCTCGTGATGTTGTCTACAGAGCAATCCGGTTCTGGGACAGGGAGATGCAAAGGTCGACTCGGTCTGCAAAGAAGGGCAGGAAAAAAATAGCGAAGCCAGTTAGTTCTCCTAGTCAAAGCATAACCATATGAAATCCTGGGTCCTGGATGTAACGACCAAGTATTTTGTTTAGTTCTACTACTCTTCGGGGATACAATGTCTTTCTATTATGTGGCGGAGTTATGCTATCAGTGGGGCACATGCTATTAGGATCATGGTTAACTGCCTATGCATTTTGGTTAAATTTTGTGTTATGGAGACCAAATAGATGTCATTTTAATTGCATATTAAGGCCCCTAATATGCCTTTCCTCTCCGATATTAGGCACCGTAATATGACTTTTCAAGTGTGATGCATTTTGAAGATTATTTTTTGGGAATCATGTGACCACCGACGTAAATGAAAAATGGCTATGTCATTATGTGGTGTTTCACCTAAACATTTTTTCTTGTTAGTTTTAAATTTCATTTTCATGATTGCATAATCACCTTCACCGTTCACCCATACACCGTGTCAGATCTATGTGGCATGTTAGCCAAAGGTGAATTTCTTAAAAGAGCCCTTTACAGATCTGTTCTCCAAGTCCATATACAGTGGGATCTTGTTGGGCCCGATGTCCATTCTGGACCCGATTTTGTGTAAATTAATTATGCAAACAGCCTAATACACATTCTGTGAAACAAAAAAGACAACCAATCCATGACGTTCCAAAGAAAACAAGGAAGAATCCCACAAGGTCCACCGCAGGATTATCAATTTGATATTGGAATTTGATGTATACAGTTACAAGTTAATTAATCTATTATCACATTAGAAAAAATTCGCAAGGACATCAAACTGAAAGAAATTGGGATTCTCCCAAAGGGTTCACTCCTACTGGTAAGAGAGAAAAATAACATCAGAGGGGTCAACATATGTCATGCCTTGCTCCTCATACCCCTATGGGTCTCCTAACTTGTCTACCCATGAAACGGCCTCACGAGAAATGCTGGCCTGCTGATAAGATGTATTTCGGCACCTTTCTTGGCCTTGCAATTCTACCAATCATGCCTCCATGAATGAATGATTGCTATTGCAACAGAAAAAAAGCGGATTTTATGTCAAACCAAAAGAGGTAACAATTTTGAGGGTATTTGCAAGATGTAATTAACTATTTTCCAAAAAATTGACTAGAAGTAAATAATTTCATAACTAATGCTTACTATCATGTACCACTACACATCTACCTACACGTGACCAAAATTATTTCAGCCACATATAACTACACTCTATATGCAAGTTGACCTTAAGTGATTTCATACTACACAAGTAATTAGTCCAACATTATCACTACCACCAATCATGTTACTGTATTTGCGATTTATCATGAGAAATAATTTTATGCTTATCTACTCATTACGTCAGCTAATAAGTCAACTACCATACGATCCAATCTTCCTGCATCCCAATTTCCTAATTTGTCTTAGCTACTAGTAACTGCTTCTTAGTACGATATTCAATACTGCAACACAGAAACAACTCACCGTGTTGTGATAGACGTTATTCGATGTGCCGTTGGGGTCCAGAAACAGGTTGCCACCCACGTGTTCATCATCCTGTAATCAAAGTAATTGTAAAAAGTTGGATGTTGCATATGGATAACAATTTTCCAAAAACACATCGAAGAAAATATCTTACCCAGTCAGGCATCTCTAAATCACCCCCCTCGAATGCATCGTCTCTGAAATCGTGTTATTCATCGTAATCACCTTTGGCTAGGCAGGTTCTCTGTATGTCCCGTACCCTTCCAGTAGGTGCAAGGTCGCCTTTTACCATGGGCTTTTTTCTTTCCAAATTTTGGAGCTCCTTTTGACTGAACAACAAGTGGGTCCTTGACCACAGCATTTGCTTCAGGGGGATGTTCGACGCTCGGCCTAACCCCACCATGGAATGCCTTGTAATCCAACTCAAGGTCTTTACATAAGGACTGAATTTCACGCATAGCCTTTTCGAACAACACCAACCTTGGTGCCCCCAAGAAAAACATCCACTGCGATGCCGACTGGAGTGCCCCATGGCGGAGGATAACACCGTGTTCACTAAGGTCGTCCCAACTTTTCGTGTACTGTTCAGGAGATTTTACATCAGTTCTCCACCTCCTGAGAACAAGCTTATCGGGTATCTCCTTCAAGTGCTCTGCCTTCATCACAAAGAACATGTGCTTGCATGGATATCCATGCTTCTTCCAGAAGTTACATTGACAACTTACTTTGCTAGTCGACTGACCGAACGACGCTGTTATCTGCACATTTGGTTTCTCATATTCCTCAAGGGTGTATACCATTGTACTCAATATCCTTCTTTTGTTAATCTGGTTCAAGGCACCTACCCCTTCGATCTCTTTCTTGACGTCCCCAAACACTTCTCTTGTGTATACTGTAGCGGCATGCCGTTCAATACTTCTCAGGAATGTTGTCATAACAGGAACCGAGTTGAGGGACTGAAACTGGAGGAGCAACTCCCTATTTCGATACTCGTGGGAAACCATCTCCAAGCTCTGAACAAGCTCGTAAATTGTGTGGGTGGACTTCAAAAACTTGTTCACGTGTGCGTTAATGCCTTCGCACCTGGATGTTGTTCGATATCCTGCGCAGAACTTGTTACACAAATAAGCACTTGCCCACATTTTCTTTTTTTCATACATCTGGTATGACCATTGCTTCTCACGTAGTCCATACACATCGTCAGCATCCTCCCATTCGGATTCAAAGTCCTCTGTCGTCATTTCTGCATACAGCCATCTTCTAAATAACCCACGTAATTCTGCATCTTTTAAATTAGATGTGACGTTTTTCTCCACATGCTATGCACACAAACGATGGGTCGCAGAGGGAAGCACTTCGAAAACTGCTTTTATCATAGCCTTGTCGCAGTCAGTCACAACTACAGCCAGCTTCTTACCACACATGATCTTCGTCAAATGCTCCAACATCCACCGATATGAATCAATAGTTTCATCAAGCAACAACCCAAACCCAAAGATGGTGGTCTGCTTGTGATTGTTTGATCCAGAAAAAATCACGACTGGTCTCTTGTATTTGTTTTTCTTGTATGTTGAATCAAAGGCCAATACATCACCAAAGTATTGGTAATCGACTCTGCTGGATCCGTCCGCCCAAATCAGATTGGCTAGCCTTTTGTCACAAGTCACGTTGTATTTTGCGATTTCCATGGGGTCTAACTCGGCTTTTCCCTCAAGATACACTATTGCAGAATTTGCGTCACCGTCAGATATTTTAATGCGCCGTTGTTTGTCAGCGTAGTTGTAGACATCCTTCTTCAGAAACCCTAACAACGAATAGCTATCGGCCATACCAGCCATGTACCCTACAATCTTAGCCGTTGCAATACAATGTGCTTGCATCCCATCTATCTGACTCTTTGTTGTTTCCGTTAACCCACGATGATTTGCAATCAAGTGCACCATTCCTGCCGGTGTCAACTCGTGGTTGTGCTCGGTGACTAGCTTCCTCACCTTCCAGCAGTTATCATTTTTGTCTAAAAAAACTGATAACATTACCTTGCAGTTAGTTCTTGTCTCTGGTTTGTGTTCCCCCCTTCTGTCAATCCTGTCATAGTGTTTTCGTTCCCTCAACCCTTCCTTGTTACAAAAAAACCTATATCTTACCAAGTTCCCCTCACAGTCTCTCCCTGAGTCACCCTTTCGCACACTGAACCCATGCATTTTTCCAAACCTCCGATAGAACTCATATGCACTCTCAACGCTGACCCAAACCTTCTTCAAAATATCATCCACACTCAGTGCGCCCAGGTCTTCAAAGTCACAACATTCATCGTCGGCCATGGCTCCTCCTTCTTCGGCACCGATGAACTCGTCGTACGCATCACTTTGAGTCCCTCGACAATCAGCATCCTCCTCGCTTAAGTTCACCTCCATCTGTACCTCAACAACACATCGACTGAATCAGGACTTGCAACACCAACCAACGTCAAAGACCCCTATCCATTTACTGTTGTTTGGCATCTGCTCTCGTTGCATTCAACACTCTACCTAAATTAATAGTATAATAAAAATATTTCTCCAATACACCTGATTCAATAAAAACTCAATGAATAATGCAACTACTTCTAAACACTCTTCATCTACATTTACTTCCTTCAACAGGGGATCATAAAGAACTACTTCCATGCCTAAACAAATTACAATGAAATGCAATGCCCAAAAAATACTAAATGAAGAAAAATAGAGACGATTCTCTCTTCAATTCCATGTTCAAGATTGTGGGAGACCACAATCACCAAAGTAATACCATTAACATAGACTTCATTCTTACTTCTTATATACCTCACCCAATTTTTCACACAATGCAAAACAAACACAAAATTGATTTCTGAGACAACAAAAGCAGCAGACCAAGGTTCGGAATTTGAGCATCAATCACAGATACTTGATTTATATTAACTAAACAAAAATAGCAGAAAACCATTCAGAGCTTCGGCATTCATCACAAAAATGCATTTTCTACGAAAAAAAACAGAACAAAACCAGCAGACCATCATTCAGAGTTTGAACAATGATCAGAAAAAAATTGATTTCTGAAACAAAACAAACAAGGAAACAATCCCCACAATGAAAACTGATTTTTTGCTTTCAGCCGAAGACAACACGACGCATAGAATAAATCTCTGATCTCCAACATCCACCAATAATCTCAAGCATAACACCTAAACCGGAACAATGATTGGCCACTTAATCCAGAACAAGACCTAAATACAAAATCCACCAAAGTACCTCATAGCAATCTAACAATTTAGCAAAAGAAAAGACAACTGTAGCCCAACAATTTACCAAATTATCAAGTTGGCAAGTCCACAGGCAAAGAATAACAACAACAACAAAAAATTTAAAAATAATACAAGACCAAACAGCACAAGAACAATTAGCAAATTAACCAGTTCACATTAATAGTTTAACTTTACCAGAAGAAACTGATGCAAGTGGAATCATCATGCTAATATGTTTTCTACAGATGCTATTTGTGCAGCTATATTTTCCTGATTACTAAGATCGAATTATTCTACCTTCACATGCACTCAACTTACTAACTTTCTAAAAGCTATAGATTATAAAACCAACTAGAGATACGGTTAAAGGATTACATCGAACCCCTAGAGTGCAGCCACATTAAAACATAACTATAGAATTCAAAGCCTAATATCAAAATCACAGGGAAGAGAGCATAGATGTTTTATACTTTAATTCTGTCTATGAAGAAAGTCCAAACCACTACCAATTCAAAATGTTACCTATTGTATTGGTAATCGAAAGTTGTAGAGGTTGAAGCAGAGTATTGGTGATGTGTGGGTGTATTATCTGGTGGCGGGTTTGGAAAACTCACAGAGGCGACAAAAGCTAGCAGTACCACATCCGGGGGTCGCTCGCGGTTTCGTCCCAGTGGTCGAACGAAACCGACGTGGCTTCCACACGAACGCTTGCACGAACTCGAACGGTGAACGGCGACTAACGCGAGCGGTGAAGGCCGATCGATCGAGGATGCCAAAGAACGAGAACGAAGGCGACCGCTGAATGCAGAAGGGAACCCAACAAAGGCAACCAAACAGCGTTTCCTGAAAGGCATCTGCAAATACAGAGACAACAGACGCTGAGCTCCACCAAGTAGCTACGATCCGTGACCGAACAGGGGTTGAAGAACCTGGAGCACGACGGGAAGCTATGTTGGGGAACGGCCGGCGAACATCAAGAGTGCGCCGGAAGCTAGGGCTAGGGTATTGGTTTCATACCAATTTGCGTTGCATCAGATCGAGGGTTGAATCCACAAATGACGGGGGTAGAGGGTTCCTGCAGGTTAGGTTCTCTTTTTTTTTTTGGGTTTTAAAAACATTAAGCCTTTGTATCATTTGTATCTGAACGGTTAAGGGCTACAGTCCATCTCTCGCCCATTACCTTAAACTTTCCCCCAGGCCCATCCAATTTTTTTCACGGACTGAAGCGTGAACGTGAAAACCAAAAAACTACTCTATCACATTGTATTTATTTTCCAATTAATTAAGTTATTAAAATACCTTAATTAAGTTGTTAACGACCTCGATTTCTAAAAAGCCTTTTTGAATTGTGGGACCCGTACCTGAACCAGCTACCTCCAGCTATGACAAATGCAGAAGCGTTGAATATTTTAACAGGACAGGTGTATCTACCACGTTCGGACAGGCAGCATCCTCACCTGCTGAAGAATCTTCCACTCAGCACCATAGCAACTCCCACATATTATTAGTGTATAACTAAAATTCTAACCCTTGTAAAAAACACCGATATAATAATGTAGGCAAAGAAGGCAGTAGTGTCAAACTGTCAATTAATGGACATGAGAGTGTTTCGACGAACAATGAGGCAACATTGCTGAAAGTTGTTATCAACCAACCTGTATCTGCTGCCATTGAAGCCTCGGAATCTGACTTTGAATTTTACTCTGAGGCAAGTTTATTTATTATTGAGTAATGCTACTTTTAAACTACTGTTTAATTTTCAAAAAATTTTAATAATCAATTGATCATTTTTTTTATTTTTTGGTTAGACAAATTAATCTTCCAATTAAT
>NC_029785.2:61070778-61071207 GCF_000816755.2 Arachis ipaensis
GGAACATTATTTATTATTATTATTTAACACTCCATGGTTACAGTAGATTATTTAAATTTTAAATTTTAAATTTTAAATTTTAAAATTAATTAACTAAAAATTGATTTTCTATGGTCTGGTTGGGAGTTGGAACTACATTAATGTTTGCAAGATTATTGCAGGGAGTATTTAATGGGGCATGTGATACAAACCTAGATCATGGGGTTGCAATTGTTGGTATGGAACAACAAAAGACGGATACAAATATTGGATAGTGGAAAATTCATGGGGACTAGAATGGGGAGAACATGCCAGGTCCAAAAAAAAAAGGAATGGGGAGAACATGGCTACATTAGGATGTAAAGGGGCATATCCCACAAGCATGGTCTGTGGCATTGCAATGGAGGCTTCCTACCCTATCAATCTACTAACCGTTTACCATCCTCTAAT
>NC_029785.2:61071226-61072667 GCF_000816755.2 Arachis ipaensis
CTATTCTCATTACCATTTGCAGCCTTAAGTACGAATTTTAAATTAAATTAAATTAAATGCGTCCCATAATTAAGATTGTTATTATTCATTGTGGTTTAATTGTTGTATGTGTCGTAAAAGACTAAAAGGATTGCATAGTAGAGATAGATAGGAGCAAAAATATTTATTTGCGCCATTATTGTTGTCAGGTGTGTGCCACAGTAGAAATAATAAATATTTCAATTTGATTGCTGCTTGTATAATTCGTGCTACCAATGTAGTGTATTATTGATTTGAATTAAAGCCAAGATAACATTCTTTTGGTCAGAGATACGCACTCACACGCCTCATGCTGGGATGCTAACCTTAATACTTTTTATAAGAAGCCAGCATTTCAACTACTTTAAATACGTTTTAAATTCGAAAATTTAAACTCTAAGTTCTATTCCATCAAGGGATCAACATGAATATACTATACTAAATATTTAGTACAAATTTACATAAAAGAATTTTTTATAAAATTGATAATTAAAATTTATTAAATAAAAATTTAATCAAACTATTAAATTATCTAAAACTGTGGCAAAATTGATTTTCAGTAATTCACCAACCAGTATTCTTTAGGGTGTAGAAATTAATTTTTGCAACAATTTTCAACAATTGTTTATATAACCATTGCTAATCAAATATATCGTATCAGATTATTTGACGGCAGTTTTAAATCTCTATAATATAACTAAACAGAAACTCTCCATCCATTTATAATCACTCTTAGATCTCATTTTAAACTATCACAAAAATATTGTATTTTACAGCACAAATCGCCACTATTTTTCATTATTTCTATTAATTTTTTATAATTATATTTTTTATTATTATATTTTTCTTCCTAAATTTTTTGTATATAAAAAAATAGAGTATTAATTTTGTGTCTTATCATAATGTTTTGTCTTGTCCTTTTCTCATAATCAAATTCCGTCTTAGAGACTAACCACCCAAAAAACACTTAAATTTTCTTTTAAACATTTGTATCCATCAGTTTTTTGTTTGGATAAAATTTTTATTTATTTTTAAAATAAAAAACTAAAATTAGATGACTATTTTCAACCTAAAAACTCCAAAAATTTTCAATTTCGACTTCACACTATAAGAAAAAACAATATCTGTAACAAACAAAATTGTTCAAAAAACCAAAAATTTTGAAACAAAAAGAATTTGAAATAAAAAAAGTCCATTGCAGTATGTCCCATTACAAAAAGTTTTTATAACAAAAAATGAAACTGTTACAATACAAAGTAATATTTTATAACAAATTTTTTTATACAAAAAAATAAAATTTGTTAAAAAAATGATAACAAATTTAACAAATAAAATCTTTTTTTAACAATTTAGATTTGTGTTATAATATTTTGTTACAAAATACTACTTACTTTTGTAACATTTTTTATTCTTAGTTACAAAA
>NC_029785.2:61072692-61075362 GCF_000816755.2 Arachis ipaensis
TAACATTTATATAATATATAATCATATAGATAATTAAAATATTTTACATATAATTAAGATTCTTTTACAATAAAATAAATTCTATAAATTCAACTAAATACAACTTGTTCTTAACATAAAATTTATATCATGTAGAATTTATAATCCTTGACTCTTCTAGCATGTTTCAGTCAATATAAAGCCTAACATGTTGCCATCAATTTTTTACCCCTGCAAACATAAACAATAAAAATCAAAATTAGAAATAACACATAACATTATCTTCGTCCAAGTGAAAATTAAGATAGAAGTTAAAATTAATTAATTCTTTGAGAATCCATTCTCAAAGTTTAAAACCAACTAATCAAGGATACAAATTATCAAGAATTGACAATTCAATACATAAAACTTGGGCTAATTAATCATCGTTCAATCACAAATATATTTGACCTATTTTTCATGCTTTTACACTCACAAAATTCCATACAAGGAAAGTGAGATTCATGTCAAAACACAAGAATAAGAACATACAGAACAACCAAAAGAAACCAAATTTAAATTACTCCCTTTGAACCAAAAGAGAAATTCTGACAACAAGATAGTTGCTCCACTTTGGTGTTGAGCTCTTCCTTTCAAAAAAAAATAGCTCACTTCCTACGCGCATAGATGCACTAAGCCATATCAGATCAAGCTTAGGTCCTTGCAGTTTTATATAAGATAAAACAAGGAATCTCTAGCAAAGTATCCCAACAAGCATAGAAGAAAATACAATTAGGTGAACTGCCAGTTATACTTACACATATGAAGTCAAAATACCAACAGTAATAAAGAAGAGACATTAATGAACTAAAGAATATGCTCTAAGATCAACATGCTACTAATACTTTACATAGGCAGTTCAGAGATCGAGCATCGTCAATTGAAAAAGTATTTAACTCGATATAAATCTAAATTTTACTTAGAGTTCAAATGATGGGCAACGAAAAAACCAATTCAGCTCATGCGATGATTTGGTTTCAGAGTCAAAAGTTATTGTCTCGTCTCAACAAAGCCACTTAAAATCCCGCATTTGAGCCTGCAAGCGAGAATAGAAAAAGCAACAAGAGAAAAAAAATTACATCATAAAAGAATTCTCCACCTATATACATACTACGTGAAAAAATATACATACAACAGAACAATATAGTAGAACTTTATGCGCTCCAGTTCATGTCTTCAAGCTGAGGGCAAGATAATTTTCTGTGAAAATTAACTACAATAATTATAATTGTGAAGATTATTCGCAGTATATTACAATAGTAAATAACATTACAAGTTGGCTTTTAAACACAACACTCAATAAACACAACAAGAACAGCTTCATAATTAAATAAAAAAAAATACAACATCTAAAAAACAAGAACAGTTCCATAATTACTATACAACAAAATAATCTAAATTACTCATAATAGAGAAACCTAAGAAAATCATTACTCATAATAATAACAGTTCAATAATCTTCAATAATGTTCACTACTCATCATCAGTAATAAACTTATTCTTCAGAATGGCATGAATTAGAGCTTGTAGCCAAAAAGTTCAGTAGAAATCAAAGTTATGCCTTTGAATCACAAAAAAAAATTTGTCCCCAAAAATTGAAAACAATGAGAAACTTGACAATTATAACCAGCTAATAATCAGAATTTCGGTATTTCTAAACAATCAAAAAATCAAACACATATTCATCAAATTCAGTCACAAATACAACTCAAACTCATTATTTAGTCATTTCAAACAATCATAAATCATTTGCATATACCCACTAAACTTATATGGCATTCATAAATTAAAATAGTTAATTTCAAAATAAAATTTCCTACCTCAGTTAGCCGAAACTCGGTAATTAAATGCAACAAACCCTTCGTTTGTTTTTAATTTAGCAACAACTTTCCTCTTGGAGCAGCAGCAACAGTGATCTCAGAATCAATCATAATTGTTCAAGAGATAAATTGACAACACTAGAATAAAATATGCTAATATAATTAGGACAGAAATATGATAGAGGAACAAATGGTAACAAAGCAAGGAAGAAAATGTTACAGGTCTCATAAACGAAGAAATTGGAACCAGAACGGGAACAGTGCTACCGGAAACAACGATAGTGACACCCCCTTTCAAGTTTCACGATGACAGAATGCTCCGCAGTGGCTAGCTCCAGCAGCGAAAACAATGGCTCCAGCGGCTAGCCTTGGCAACAGTAGCGGCAACTCCTCCCTCACTCCTCCATCGCGTCTTTCACTCTCTCTGCTTCGTGCGATGGCGGAAGCTTCAGGCTCGACAGCGGCGCGCAATGACGGCGATGCAACAACCGCGGCGAGCTGGACGCGAACGGCCTCCCTCCAGCGGCGGCGACAGGACGCAGGCGGCCTCCCTCTTCTCGCGGACTCTCTCTCTTCGCGTCTTGACAGCCTCTCTCTTCAGCAGCAGTGACCGGCGGTAAAGTGCGACGAGGGTGGCGCGACGATCGCTGGTGGCGGCGCGGTCTCCCCCCTTTCCTTCCCTTCTTCTTCCCCGCGACTCCCTCACTTCCTCGGATCTCTCTCTATATGCCTGTTTCTGTGTATACGCTTGTATATTGGTTGTGTGTGTATGGTGTGTGGTGTGTGATGTGTGCTGTGAGTGGTAGAAAAAGCTAGGGTTAGAGATGGGGTG
>NC_029785.2:61075420-61077186 GCF_000816755.2 Arachis ipaensis
TATCATTAATTTGACTTAAATATTTTTAGTAAAATAAATTTTTGAATATAAAATCTTAAATAAATATAATAAATCATAAATAAATTTTAAAAAATTCGAAGTCTTACATTTAATATGTTGAAACAAATTTTTTTATTAGTTACAAAAAATCTTTAAATTTTGTGACAAATAAATAACTTGTTACAAAAATATTGTATTTTGTAACAAACTAATTTTTTGTTATAAAGCTTTTGAAACAAATAGATATTTTGTTACAAAATATTTTAAATTTTTGTAACAATATAATCTTTTGTTACAAAATATTATAACATTTTGCAACAAAACAACAATTTGATACGAAAGCCAACATAATTTGTAACAAAAGAAATCAAGTTGTTACAAAATATTCTTATTTTGTAACAATAACTAATTATTGTTACGAAAAAACTATAATTTGTAACAATTTTAAATTTGATATAAATTTTTTGTTACAAATGTTCCATTTTTCTGTAGTGTCATTTATATCAGGATAAATACCATTTTCGGTCCCTGATCATTTGTCCGTAGGACATGTCGCATCCTGATTATCACTAAACTTCAACCAGATTTTCATCCATCGATATAAGTGAACCAATCGATCCGTATAATCGGTTGCGAACAGGTTACCCAGATAACGTGTCAGTTAGAGGTTAAATTGTCAAATACAAGTACTACGTGTCACTAGAAATTGAGTGTATTTGACAATTCAACCTCCAACTAACACGTCATATAAACAATTTGTTCGCAATCAATCACAGAAATTAACTAATTCACTTATATTAATAGGTGGAGACGTGATTGAGGTTTAGTAATAATTAGAATGCGATATCCTAAAAACAAATGGTCAAAATAAATTGAAAAGGGTATTTATCCTTTATATCACTTGCGTACATTATTATACATATACCTCACGCACATATATATACAATATTAATTTTCATTAATCGAATGAATATCAATACGGTAATTACCTTGAAGACTTAATGGACCAATATAATTTGATTGGCATTATATAATATCTTATTTCCCTTTAAAAATCACCATATATTTCTATGTTGGATATATAATTTACATTAATAGTAATAAAAGCGTATCCCATATATATTTGCTGTGTATATTGATTTTATTTTATAGTATATTTACTCACTTTTCATATTTTTTTTTAAAAAATAATTTCCAACATTAAAACGTCTAAAGAGAGCTAATAAGTCACTTTAGTTCTTGAAATTAGGGAGTTATATCGATTTAGTGTTTGATTCTCTAATTGTTATAATTTAGTCCTCAAAAATTTAAAAAGTACATTAATATAATCTTTTGTGTATTTTCCGTCGTCAAAGCTATTAGCGATATGGCTCTAGCCTTGCCGACATATTAAAACAACGTCATACGCATTTTGTCTCTAAAAAAGACACTAAGCGACGTTGTTTGAGAGTTTGAACAATTAGTATTGTTCAAAAGGAAGGGGTGTAACATTTTAATATTGTTCAAATTCTCAAATGACGTCGTTTAGTGTCTTCTTTATTAGCGCCAAAACACGTACAACGTCGTTCTAATATGTCCAGCATGGCAAGACTTGAGCCACGTCACTAACAGCATTAAGTTTCGATTGCAGAAAATACACAAGAGACTATATTGGTTCACTTTTTTTTAATCTAAAGGATCAAATTATAGTAATTAGGAAGTTAGAGACTATATCAGTACAATTTACCAATCTCAAAGACTAAAATAGAACATATCTTGTAAGACTC
>NC_029785.2:61077247-61079659 GCF_000816755.2 Arachis ipaensis
TAAGACTCTATATTTTTAAAAATTAAATAAGAAGTTATTTATGATTTATTATATTTATTTAAGATTATATTTTCAGAGATTTTTATATATAAATTAAAAAATTTATCATTTATAATTTAAAGTTTTAGTAATTGAAAAATAATGAGAATATTACATGCTTTAATTTAAATATATTGATTTTGAACCTTATTTTATGAATAAAGAAAAATTAATTTGATTATCTCTAATTTTTAAATTAGAGTATTCAATTGAAAATAATGTGTAAGTTGAAGAATAATTAGTATTTTCAAAGTAAAATTATATTGGATTAGATTTGGTTCTAAATTATTACTCTACCCTTTAATTTTTATTAAAATTCCTACTCTACCCAAACCCTTCATTCCCAAAACAACTCACACCAAATCCTAATACACATTACACTCACACCCTCACCTCTACATAGCCACCACTCATCCCCAGCGGTCAGAAGAAAGAAAACAAAAAGAGAGAGTGACCCGGCGGGAAAAGAGGAAGAAGAAGGAGAGGGGATGGAGGAAGGGGACGACGCCGGCGGGACTAAGTATTGCCGATACCGTCGTCGTCGAAGCAAGAGGAGGAAGAGAGAGAAAGATGTGACACGAGGGAGAGAGGAGTCGCCGCCGTCGAGCTTCACCAAGTCCCAGGCCAGCCGATTGTGTCCCACCGCTAAAGGGCCTCCGTCGTCGACACCTGGTCACCGTTGCCGAGCTGTACGTCGTCGTCGCTATCAAATCCACTGTCACATTGCCGTCGCACCACCGCGAGAGAGAACTAGAAGGAGAATGACGCCGGAGCTACCATAGTGGCCGTCGAGCCTGCATTTCCGTTGCCGTCGAGCTGCTCTTGCCGCCGTTGAACTTTACCATTGTCGTAAATCGTTCTTGGTTCAAAAACGTTCTTGGTTCCATTTTGTGCAGTAAATCGTTTTGCTCCAGAAACATTTTTATCATTGTTCTGTTAAATGATTCTGAGCATAATTGATTGTGAATATTATTGAAATGTGATAACTGACGGTGATTTGTCCTGGTTATGTGCCAAGGTTTAGGTGTTATTCCTCTTGCGTGATATGATTTTGAGCAAAATCTCATGAGGATGGTGATAAGTAATGCTCACTTGAGATGTGTGCATAAGGCTCAGTGAAAATGACAATACATAATGCCCATTTTCTCTCGGGAAGGTGAGAGGACACCCTCCGTTGATGTGAGACGGCACTCTCCATTGTTTGGCACGGTTTATACCTCTATGAGAAGGTGAAATGACACTCTCCGTTGAGATAATGGTACCATGATTTGTATAATTTCTCGTAGAGATGCGCATTGAGAGACTGATCCAGGATGTCAACCGAATTTTGTGACAGGTTTAGTAGATAATCAGCACGTGAGCTCATGGCCAATAGGACAGACATGCATCATATACTTCATTTTTTTACATTTTTTGGGTCTGCGTAGTTACTTAGTTTGCCTAATTGATACTTTGTTAACTACTAATTGTGCTACTTGTTATACTTGCTCTTTTGTGCGATTATTTGACTCTCTGTGTGATTGTGACTCGTGATTTGTGTATATTTTTGGTCGGAGATCATGATGTGATATTGTGTTAGGCCAGAAGCCGTGATGGTGATGTGATTATGTGTTGGGCCGGAGGTCATGATTTGGTTATGTTATATTGGATGAATCAGCGGTGAGTTTGTTGAAATTACTTCTTCAGTATATGTAGTGAAATGCTATGATATATTTGTTTTGATTAGAGTTTTTATAGGTTGAAATATAAATTTGGATTTTGAGATCGTGTGCGATTAGGTTCTCATCCTCTACAGCCCTCTGTTTTTCAGGAAATGGACGAGAAGCCTGCGAAGACCTTTCTAAGTATTTTGGTTGCACTATATTTGTTTTTAATGCCTTAGTAGTAGTAGTTGTTGTTGTTATTATATCTTGTAAAGAGGAATAGGAATTGTAACAAGATATATATGAAGTTTGACATATTACTTGTATGAAGGTTTCTTATATACGTGTGTGTATAATAATTTTTTTTTTTCACATAAAGTAAAATGCGATTTTTAGTTTAAAGGTTAATACTAAAGATATATTTAAAATTGTCATAATACTCTTTATTATCAAAATGACGTAGCAAAAAGCGTGACATTCTGACTAATATTACATAACTCCTCCCAAAGAACACAAACATGTTTTTTAATGAAAAAATTTTCATTCATCTAAATTTTGTAAGTACTCAATCCTTATTCACAATATAAGATTGTTTTTTACAAGTATTGTCTTAGTTTTTTAATTATTATTTTATATTTTTTATTTTTTTTATTACAATCCTTGTCAAGTATCAATTATTCTATTTTTTTTATTTTATGACATTTGAATTTGACCATCTTATTTAAAAAAG
>NC_029785.2:61079697-61081558 GCF_000816755.2 Arachis ipaensis
GATTTTATAATTGTTAGAAATAATAATAAGAACCAACAAATTATAACTCAAATGACATAATTTTTCTATACTTACTTAGAGATTGCGCGCAGATTTAAGTCTCATTTCTTTGGAAAAAAATGTAATAATAAAAAAGAAATTTTTAAAATTTGATTTACATAAAATTTAGATTAATTTTTGGTGTAATTAAGTGAAAGAAAATAATTATATAAAAG
The DNA here is from genome assembly GCF_000816755.2 of Arachis ipaensis. NCBI lineage: Eukaryota > Viridiplantae > Streptophyta > Magnoliopsida > Fabales > Fabaceae > Arachis > Arachis ipaensis. The sequence continues at coordinate 61,079,913 of NC_029785.2, forward strand.
GAGATTAATTATGTTTATTAAATTAAGAGAGAGCATAATCTCCTATAAATGATTAACTATGTATATTTTTATTTATCATTGGTGAGTTTTTGACTATTTAACATTACTGTTATTAATTAAGAGATCATATATACACGTACATCCTAGCTATGTGGATATGCATGAATAATGATGCTGTTACGAACACACAATAAGAACAAACAAATAGTGGTTCATAACTAAACGTAACTGAGGCACAAGTACACTCATATATAAACCTACCTATCACTCTCGATATGGTAATAGCGTGGTCGGCATGCAATCGAAAGATGACTCTTGAAGCACACAAATTAAAGATATCATTAGCCAAACATATACACCAATTATGCACCAACTCTTATATTTATTTTATTATCCATAAGTAATCAAAACTTCTTAACTTTCCTTCCTTTATTTGATTATCTATATATCTAAAATCTTACAGGTGTGATATCGATGTATACAACGTGTACCAACAATAAATTAATCTCACTACGAAGTCCTTATTGCTTCCATATTTATGCAAAATCAACACATAATAATAGGAAAAAATATAAGAAAACAATAAAAATATTAAATAATATGAAAAATAAATATGTTAGATATTTAATTCAATATATATATAGATAATTATATTGATTATTTTTAATTAGATGATTATTTTTTTTATTTAATTTATTCATACCAGTTAATAATAGATGGATGTTCAATTTATTAAGTATATAAATAGTTATTCTAATTTTAAAATTTAAGAGATAATTTAAGAGTGGAATATTTTTTATTTTATTAGATTAATTTTAAAATTTATTATTTATATTGTTTACAAAAATTATTATATACCTAACAAAATCGTAATAATAATAGTCCTTTTTTCTCTCTTAGCTTCCCCATAATCCTAGCTCGTGTTCAACGTATAGTCCATGGCATGATCATGCATGATCGTTATCATTATCGATGATTAATTGTTGATGCCCTTAAGGAACATGTAACTTCTTCCATTCAGATTATCCATTGTTTTCTTCTTCTTTTTCTTTTCATTTCATTTCCCTAGCTATATAAAGCATCCCAAGCTCTTTGTTTTCTCCAACTTCATTCACATTCATCCATCGAATAATTGAAACCAAAAGCACATATACAAAGAAAAACACAATGAAGAAGCTCTTGTGTGTTATTCTATCCCTCGCTTTAGTCCTAGGATTCTCCGAGAGCTTCGAGTTCCAGGAGAGAGAACTCGAATCGGAGGAATCCCTATGGGACTTGTACGAGAGGTGGCGGAGCCACCACACGGTTTCTAGAAGCCTCGATGATAAGAAGAAACGTTTCGAGGTGTTCAAGGCGAACGTGATGCATGTCCATGAAACAAACAAGTTGGACAAGCCTTACAAGTTGAAGCTGAACAAATTTGCTGACTTGACCAACCATGAGTTCAGAACCATCTATGCTGCCTCCAAGGTGGGACATCATAGAATGTTCCGCGGCATGCCACGTGGCAATGGGACCTTCATGTATGAGAATGTTGAGAGGGTTCCTGCTTCTGTGGATTGGAGGAAGAAAGGTGCTGTCACTCCTGTGAAAGATCAAGGCCAATGCGGTAATAAGCAAAATACTCACCATTATTTATTATTTAT
>NC_029785.2:61082122-61084736 GCF_000816755.2 Arachis ipaensis
TAAAATTTAGTCTTTGTTCGTATTTAGAATTGTCTAAATATTAGTAAAATATAAATTTTATTAATCATATAACATTGCTTATAAAAAAATTATGATTAACTTATTTCGTAAATAGATATTTATAATTAATCAACAACTCACATCATCATCAGAAATGTTAGAATATATATTATTCTAACAAGAAAAAGTGTGTATCACATGATGATATCATTTTTTATATTCCTAACAAAAAGTATTTGATAAAGAAATAAAAAGATAAATAAGACAAGAATTGAATTTGAATAAAAAAGATACATTGAAATTGAAATAGAAACAAAAATGATAGATTGAAATTGAGTACAAAAAGAATCACTCTACTTCTACCCAATTTCTTGACGCAACAAGAAAGGGACTCCTCAATCTAACTTGTCAACGCCATGGTTTGGAAATTGATTCGAAGGGACTCCTCAACCTTCTAACCAATTCCCCGATGCAACAAGAGAGGGACTCTTCAACCTCAATTGTCCACACCATGGTTTCATCACGAAACCAAAAAAGGTTTAAAACCTCTAAATCATTCTATGCTACGACTACAATAGCTAAGGAGGTATTTATAACCTCTTATTAGGTTAAAACAAATAAAAATCCTAAAGCCCATAAACATAAGGCCCAATCTAGTAATTAAATAAACAAAACTCAAAATACATTAAATTAAAATATTCTAAAAATGTAAACTAATATCTTCTAAATAACACTTGAACTCTTCATATCACGAACATTTGAAGCACGTATCATTCTCCTCCTCTTCAAAAAAGATTCGTCCTCGAATCTTGTAGGTGGAAAAATAGAATATGAAAAGCACAAAAATTACAAGAAAGATAATTTTTTTCTTTTTTATATATATTCCATTTTTTTTCTCCTTTTTTTTTGCAATGTATGCTTTTTTATTTTATTTTTTTTAAACAATAAAATCGATAGACACTTGACTCTTTTTTTTTATGATAAAAGAAGAACAAATATAGATTAATAAGAATTAATCTAATACCTGAGCTCTGATACCAAATGATACGAAAATAAAAGAAATAAACAAGACAAGAATTGAAATTGAATATAAAAGATACATTGAAATTGAAATAAAAACAAAAAAGGATAGGTTGAAATTGAATACAAAGAGAATCACTCTACTTTATACCCAATTTCTTGACGCAACAAGAAAGGGACTCCTCAACCTAACTTGTCAACGCCATAATTTGGAAATTGAATCGAAGGGACTCCTCAACCTTCTACTCAATTCCCCGATGTAACAAGAGAGGGACTCCTCAACCTCAATTATCCACACCATGGTTTCATCACGAAACCAAAAAGGGGTTTTCAAACCTCTAAAAATTCTATACTACGACTACAATAGCTAAGGAGGTATTTATAACCTCTTATTAGGTTAAAACAAATAAAAATCCTAAAGCCCATAAACATAAGGCCCAATCTAGTAATTAAATAAACAAAAATCAAAATACATTAAATTAAAATATTCTAAAAATGTAAACTAATATCTTCTAAATAACACTTGAACTCTTCATATCACGAACATTTGAAGCACGTATCAGTATTAGATTCAAAATTTTCTTCCTCGGCCCTTATTTTCATTTCCATTTATTAATTATTGATTTTTTTAGTAAATTGTCGTGATTAAATTATGAATGAAGCATTAAATTTGAGTAGTATTCTGTTTGAGGTTCAACGTTCAAATATTGATAATTTAAAAAAGAAAGTAATTTATAAAAATATGTTAGCTGTATGTACTATATTTTCAATTAAAAATGTTTAGAAAACTCCTAATGATGTTTCTGTTTGGATTATATATGATAAATGATGGTTGAAATGAAAATTTTTTTGTGGTGTGGTACATCAGGTAGCTGCTGGGCATTTTCAACAGTGGTAGCAGTTGAAGGCATCAACCAAATAAAGACACGTAACCTAGTATCCTTATCCGAGCAAGAACTCATAGATTGTGACACAAACCAAAATCAAGGATGCAATGGTGGCCTTATGGATTATGCCTTCGAGTTCATCAAACAAAAGGGTGGCATTACAACCGAAACTGATTACCCTTACACTGCACAAGATGGCACCTGCGATGCATCCAAGGTACCTAACATATTTTAATCTTTTTAATTATATAATAATATGTCAGTAAAATAATTACATTTTATATTTATTGTATAAATAGTCATTTAAAAAATATGATTAAATTATTATGTAAAACGTTTTACACCAATGTATCAATCTTAAACTCATAATTAACTACACCATACAAGGTACTTATTAGTGTACAGCTAAAATTCTAACCCTTGTAAAAACACTGATATATTGATGCAGGCGAAGAAGGATGTAGTGTCAATTGATGGACATGAGAATGTTCCAACGAACAATGAGGCGGCATTGCTTAAGGCTGTTGCCAACCAACCTGTGTCTGTTGCCATTGAAGCCTCGGGATCTGACTTTCAATTTTACTCTGAGGCAAGTTTATTTATTATTGAGTAATGCTATACTTTTAAACGACTTTTTAATTTTCAAAAAATTTTATTAATCAAATGATCAATATGTAATTTTTTTTAGACAAATTAATCTTCCAATT
>NC_029785.2:61084781-61087666 GCF_000816755.2 Arachis ipaensis
ATGAAAATATATTTGTTTAATAAAATAAAAAGTTATTAAAAATAAAAATATTCTATTAAAATTTTGTAAAGACTAATTTGAAACATTATTCATTATTATTATTTAACGCTCCATAGTTACAGTAGATTATTTAAATTTTAAATTTTAAATTCTAAAATTAATTAACTAAAAATTGATTTTCTATGGTTTAGTTGGAACGACATTAATGTTTGCAAGAATATTGCAGGGAGTATTTAATGGGGCATGTGGTACTAACCTAGACCATGGGGTTGCAATTGTTGGGTATGGAACAACAAAAGACGGATACAAATATTGGATAGTGAAAAATTCATGGGGACCAGAATGGGGAGAACATGGCTACATTAGGATGCAAAGGGGCATATCCCACAAGCATGGTCAATGTGGCATTGCAATAGAGGCTTCCTACCCTATCAAAACCTCATCTACTAACCCTTTACCATCGTCTCTTAACGACGAGCTTTAAATTAAATTAAATGCGTCCCATAATTAAGATTGTTATTATTCATTGTGGTTTAATTGATGTATGTGTTTTAAAAGGATTGCTTAGTAGAGATAGATAGGAACAAAAATATTTATTTCCATCATTGCTATTGTTGTTAGGTGTGTGTCATACAGAAATAAATATTTGATTGCTCCTTGCATAATTCGTGCTACCAATGTAGTGTATTATTGATTTGTATTAAAGCCAAGACAACATTAATTATTTCACTCTTTTGCATCGCCTAATTGTGGGATCCTTCATTCTTCTTCTTTTGGTGAGAGATACGCATTCACACGCCTCACAGCTGGGATGCTAACTCTTATTACTTTTTATAAGAAGCCAATATTTTAACTACTTTCAATACGTTTTAAATCAAGGTACTGAGAATCGTACTGCTTATCGAACTACAACAATTCCATCAGATAGTGGCAAAAATTTTACGGCGATTTTTTAAAACTGTCGCAAAATGACAACTGTAGCGCATATAGCGACTCTTAGGGGTTGGGGCTGCAATCAGCCTTGCATTTAGCGGCAGTTTTCTTAGAACCGCCGCTATATGTATCGTCGGGTGAGTTATCGTTTTACATTTTGCGTCGGTTTTCTTTAAACCGCCGCAAAATACGTATTACCACATGTTACAATGTTTTTTTTAGTAATAACCATCTGAGTATAATATAGTTAAGTTAACAATATTATTTTAAACTACATATGTTTAAATTATTGTTACTTACACTCGTAACACTTTTTCTAGATTCGTTTTACATAAAAAAGTTAACAAGTTAAATAAGCTATATATGTTAACTCATGTGAACAAATTTACCAATAAGATTTTCTTCTTTACTCTATTGGCATTTAAATTTTCATTCAAACATAAATGTAAAAGAAGAAAATTAAGTCATACTCTGAATTTATAAAGTTAAAATAAAGTTCTAACGAGTATAAATTAAAGTTACTCCTCTTTGAAGTTATGCCTTACTAAACATAAATCAAGAAATCCTAAAAGTAGATAAACATGAAAAACCGCGACCCAAATCATTAAATTAAGGAATCAACGTAACTCTTATAATAAAAGATCAAAATTTCTCTGCAAATAAACATCTATGTCGTAGCCTGGCATTTTTGGCCCAGGTATAAGCGTGGATAGAATGAAAGATGTCTGTTCCATGCAAAGGCATGGTAGAAGATTATATGGAATAAAAATCACAGGCCAGATGGAATACTTTGTGCTCATATTCTCAAGCAACATATTTTCAAACTAAATCTGTTTTTTTTTTTCGTAAATTAGAAGAAGCTTGTGATTGATTATCATTAGAACTAAGAGGATTAGGATTAACAGCATCATTCGAAATAGGAAGATTAGCAGGAAATTATTATCCACAGATGTATTATTATCAGCAATTGCTTCTTGATTAATACTATCATCTATAACTGAAATCAATAAATCATCAACACAGTCAAAAACAGCAGCAGCACAGCAGAACAAAAATCAAATAATCATTCAACAAATAATTATCCATAACTAAAATCAATAAACCATCACTACAGTAAAAAGCAACAGCTCTCTTCAACACAATAAAAAACACAACAACACAACAGAGTCAAAATTTAAAAACAGCAACAATCAACAAAAATCAAATAAATCATCAATAAAAATTTAAAAACAGCAACAATCAACAAAAACACAGAACCCTGAAATCCATAAATCATCAATAAAATTTCAAAATACCAGAGCCAGAAATTCAAAAAGAGCAGCAACATAGCAAAGTCATTTTTTATTAATAATTTCAAGAAAAACACAAAATCCATGTAATCTTATCAATGATTTCACTTTTAGGACAGAGAATAAAAAGAAAAATGAATTATTCTGAGCACTGCCACTAACCTTTAAGAGGGATTGAGCGCAACAGAGATTAGGACACAAGATGATGGCGACGAGATGAAGGCGACGACATGACGGCAAGCAGGACGAAGACGATGGAGGATGGACACCGAGCAAGGAAGAACAGAGCAAACAAGGGGTTAAGGACAGGACGAATAGAGAAGCCTCGGACAACCACGGACGGTGGCAATCGCTCACTCCGTTCGATGATGGTGGAACCGTGGCAGCAAGCTAGGGTTTTGAGTTGAGTTCACTTTTTATTTCTCTAATTTGAGGAAGGAAAGAAAAGCAATTGAACGAAGGAGGGGGTTCGGGGTAACGCATTCTGTCATTTTTTTTTATAATTTTACGAAACAACGTCATTTAGGGAAAACTGGCCAGTTCTCGGTCCGGTCCAACTGGTCAGTTCCTGGCCAATTCAGTGGCTTGTGGCCGGTTCTGTCTTGAGCGGTTTTAGACATAAAACCAAACCATTGGCATTGCCGGTTTCTAATTGGACCGGCT
>NC_029785.2:61087699-61106654 GCF_000816755.2 Arachis ipaensis
GACCGACCGGTCCGGTCCGATTTTCAGAACCATATTTTAAATTAAAAAATTTAAACTTTTAAGTTCTTATCAATATAAATATAGTATACCAAATATTTACGGAAAATTTACATGCAGTTATATTCATATAAAGTTGATAATTAAGATTAGTAAATGAAAATTTAGTCAAACTATCAAATTATCTAAAACTGCCGCAAAACCGATCTCCAGCACTTAACTAACCGATGTCCTTTAGGATGCGGGGATTAAATTTTGCAGCAGTTTTTAGCAACCACTAGTATAACCGTTGCTAATCAAATGTATCGCGTCAGATTATTTAGCAGCAGTTTGAAACCGCTGCAATATGTCCAATTAGGAACTTTCAACGGGCATAAATTACCGCTATTTGGAACTATTAATTTTCTTCAATTTTTTTTGGGGTCGTTACTAATCACCGCTATTTGAAACCGCACAATTTTTAAATTTATTTTTGTCTATTTATAACGCCGCTAGATCCCATTTTAAATTGCTGCAAAAATATTGTATTTTATAACACAAATTGCCACTATTTTTCTTTAAACATTAAGGTACTTTTTGTGTGACTTTTAGGGGGTTTGTTTTTTAATAGTAAAAATCTTATTACTTTTTCCTCTAAATATCTAAATCGATAGCAAAAACTTATGAAAACATAACTGCAAAACAAATTCAGATATCTATAAATATCAATAAAGTATATCTCTAATTAAGAGTTGCATAGTCAATTTAAAAATAATGTATACTTCAAATAAAATAATATACAATCATAATCTCTATTTTTCACTTTGTCCTTCCAAGAAATACAACCCTGCAGCGATGTCTAGTGGCAGCTCCTCAGCTTGCCATTGAATTAACTATCTCAGAACACTTTCTATTACTTGCCTCTTTATCTTCTCTGCTGTTGGCTACCTCATCCTCCACTGTCTTCCTTTTCAATTTCTTTGCCACTACCTCTGCCTGTAGTTCAAGCAGCACCCTTTGGGTCTCTTCTGTTTGGGTTCCATCGCCCGACTGATGTGAATTTGGACCAAAGAGTTGACTAGGAGTCGGCCCAAAATCCGCACCATGCACTCTACCAGAGTACTCTTTTTCAAGAGCTTGAACAAGAAAATCATTTTGAGATAACACTCTAGAGAATTCATCATGTTGCTCAATTTCCACAATTCTTTCCTATAGATATAAATAAGCAAAATAAGCAATTGTGGGCTAGAGCATAATCGAATATACTTTCAACACAATTTTGTAACTAAAACCAACGGGAAACAAAATGAAGCATCACAACGTAGTATTTACACCAATGGCCCGAGCTTCTTTATGGATATAGGAGCCATCACTTTGTTTGTGCACTAAGTTCCATAACTTTCCTCCCTTGTAGTTACTACGGTAACAATATAGTTTATACCATCACCATATTTCACCTAAATAAAGAATATGTAGATGAAGATATACTTCAAAAAGTGAACACAAAATTTTGTTCAAATGTCTTTGTTGAGTCATAATACTCATGATACAACCTGCTCCTTGTATCCTTCCAAGACTTCCCTATACTTTTCAAAATTGTACTCTTGATATTTAAAAACATTATAAAACTATAAGAAACTAAACATAATACTTCTTGCAGATATTTGATATTAGGAGTGTTTGGTTTGCGGTTTAGTTCAGTATTTTGAAAAAAAAGTCACCCGAACAAATTATATGTAAAACGTTCAGTTTGGTTTAATTCAACTTTTTTGGTGAGGCCAACCAAACGAAATCAAATCAAACCAATTAAAATGTTCGGTTTGATTTTTATTGATTTGATTCGATTTTTCGGTTTTTACACTAATTAAGAAAAAAATAAGCTGTCCTAAACTCTTGGTCATATCCATTGATTTGATTCGATTTTTCGGTTTTTACACTAAGCTTTTTTTCAACACTTGACTCCTTTTATTCCTCATCTTCGCTTGTCAATTCAACAAAATCGCAAGCTCCGCTTTCAGTCGTATACACTTATTTTTCTTTTTCTCTTTGCGCCTCATTACACAATGCATTCTTTTCTTTGCTTTGTTCATTATTCGATATGTTTTTTCCACTAGTCTTAACCATTTTGCTACTCGCCCAGCCTAGTACCATGTTGCTGAATTTTTCCTTTAACAATTCCTCTATGTTCATCATTTAGTTTGTTTCCTAATCCATCTTCTCTTGGGCCTCTTTGTATTTCTTGATCTAGTTACTGTCCTCTTTATCAATCTTGTTCTCCTTTAGGCCCTACTTCTTTCTTATAAACATTTCCCCTTTCTCCATGGCTTCCTGGTGCATAGGACTCTCTACTGTATATGTTCGACTGGATGAATTATTGGGCTGATTATTGTTCCTACCTCCATTTGGGCCAGCTCTTTCTTGTTGCATTTCTTTGATTTTATATTTATTCTCCTTCTTTTCTCTAATAATTTTCTCTAAAAAGTCCTTAGGCCTCTGATTTGTTGTGCCCTGGTTTGATCTTTCTTCCAAATTTTTTTCTCTGACAAAGGAAATATCCTTTAATGCAACCCGGTGCACTTGCTGGTAGTTCTGCGGAATATTGAATTATAAATTTCGTATCAAATTTTTGGTGCCGTTGTCAGGGATTAATTGTGATTAACAAACCACTGGTTTATTGATTACCTATCTTAGACACTTTTTCTTTCTTTGTTTTAGTCATTTATTTGCTTTTAATTATTTCTTTTTTTTGTCACTTAACTATTTGGTGTTATTGCCTCACTAAGAATTCCTTACTTGTGACATAAAAATTTCAATTTCTCTTGGTGATTGTGTTTGTTATAGAGTAATCAAGGAAGAATGGAGTTTACATCATCCTTTGGTCAAGAAAAGTATATGGGATATTTTTCACCACCACAAAATGATTCAAGCTACTATGCTAATGATGGTTGGAAGTATCAAGAACAAGGAATGATGGGGTTTGAGCAATCAAACCACATGGGATACTTCCCAGGGCCACAACATAATTCATACTTCCATGAATGGAGCATCTATCTAAATGGTGACTGGAAAAATTATTACCAAAGAGATTTCAATATTCTATATCCCACTCATCAAGAGTCATCATGTTTTGATCGTGCCATGAATGAACTAGAGAAATCTTTTGCTGCAGTTAGGCAAGACTTTCCACCCTCACCTCCTGATTACTCCTTTCAAAACCCACAAAATCCATTTCAAAATCTACAAAACTCATTTTACTACCCACAAAACTCCTTTCATGCCTCCTAGAACAACTTCAATACAATACCTATACTCCACAAAGTTCTTCAAAGTCCTCTCTGAAAATTGCAATGGAACAATTTATGAAAGACACTAGAGCCAACATGAAAAATCAAGAGGCAACCATAAGGAACCTTGAAAGGAAAACGAGACAAATGGCCAAACATCTTGCTAAGAGACATACCAATATTCTCCCTAGCAATGTGATGAGCGGATAATTTATACGCTTTTTGGCATTGTTTTTACATAGTTTTTAGTATGATTTAGTTAGTTTTTAATATAATTTTATTAGTTTTTAAATAAAAATCACATTTCTAGACTTTACTAGGAGTTTGTGTGTTTTTTTATGATTTCAGGTAATTTCTGGCTGAAATTGAGGGACTTGAGCAAAAATATGATTCAGAGGTTGAAGAAGGACTGCAGATGCTGTTGGATTCTGACCCCCTACACTCGAAGTGGATTTTCTGGAGCTACAGAAATCCAATTGGTGCGCTCTCAATTGCGTTGAAAAGTAGACATCCAGGGCTTTCCAGCAATATATAATAGTCCATACTTTGCCCGAGTTTTGACGACGCAAACTGGCGTTCAAACGCCAACTTCCTGCCCTATTCTAGAGTTAAACGCCAGAAACAGGTTGCAAATCAGAGTTAAACGCCAGAGAAGTTTTTGGCACTGTTACCAAGGAATGAACAATCACGATTTCGTGCACCACAATGCAATTTTCAACCCAAGGGAAGAATTAGGGGTGTTCATAAACAAACCAAAATATGGTTAATCGGTTAAAAAATTATAACCATATTTTGGTTAACTAGTTTAATAAAACAATTTTAAAAACCATATCTATATTTTTTCGAATTGGTTAACCAAAACCAAATTAAATTTCCCCTTCTCTCTCTCTCCTTTCTCTCTATCCCTTTCTTTCTCTTCTTTTCCCTCCTCTTTTTCTCCTTTCCCCCTCTCTCTCTCCCCTTCCTTCCCTCTCTCTTCTTTTCTCTCTCTCTCTCTCTCTTTCTCTCTCTCTCTCTCTCTCTCTCTCTCTCTCTCACTCTTTTTCCTCTCTATCTCTTCTCCCCTTCTCTCTCCCTCTCCTTCCCCTCTCTCTCTGCTTCTCTCTCTCCCTCTTTCTCTCACTTCTCTCTCTCTCTCTCTCTCTCTCTCCCCCTCCCTTCCCTCCCCTCTTCCTTTCTCTCTCTCTCTCCCCTATCTCTCTCTTTCCCCTTCTCCCTCTCTTTTTCTCTCTCCCCTTTCCCTCCACTCTCTCCCCTCCCTTTTTTTCTCTCTCTCTCTCTCTCCCCTTCCCTTTTTGCTCCACCTCCTCTTTCTTTCTCTCTCCCATGTCTCTCTATCCTTCTCTCCCTCTCTCTCCCCATGCTATGTCTCTCCCTTTTCCGCTTTCTCTCTCTTTCCTTTTCTCCCTCTCTCTCCTTTGCTCTCTCCCTCTTTTTCTCTCCTTCTCTCTCTCTCTCCTTCTCTCCCCTCTGTCTCTTTCTCTCTCTCTCTCTCTCTCCTTGCCCTCATTCTCCCCCTCCCTTTTCTCTCTTTCTCTCTCTCCTCCCCTTCCTCTCTCTACTCATCTCTCCTCATTCCCTCTTTCATTTCCTCTATCTCATCTCTCTATCTCTCTCTTCTTCTTCTCTCTCTCCCCTATTTCTCTCCTTTCCCCTTCTCTCTCTTTCTCTCTCTCTCATCTCTCCCTCCTCTCTCTCTCTCCCCCTACTCTCTCTTTCTCTCTCTCTCTCTCTCTCTCTCTCTCTCTTTCCTTTTTTCTTTTCTCTCTTTCACTCTCTCACTCCTCTCTCTTTCCTTTCCTTCTTTATCTCTCTTCATTCTCTCTCTCTCCTCCTCTTCCTCTCTTTCTTCTCTCTCTTTTTCCTCTTTCTTCCCCTACTCTCTCTTTTCTCTTTTTCTCTCAGCTTTCTCTCACTCTCTATCTCTCTTCTCTCTCTTTTCTTCTCTTTTCTCTAAAGTAAGAGAGAAAAAGGAGAGAGGAGGAGGAGATAGAGGAAATGGGAGAGATGAGAAGAGAGAAGAAGGGAAAGAGAGAGGAAAGGAGAGAGAAAGAGGGAAGGGGAGAGAGAAAGAGGGATAGGGAGAGAGAGAGAGAGCATGGGGAGAGAGAGGGAGATAATGATAGAGAGAAAGAAAGGGGAGGGGGAGAAAGAGGAGAAGGGGAGAGATAGATAGATAGATAGATAGATAGAGAGGAGGGGAGAAAGAGAAAAAGGAAGAGAGGAGGAGAGAGAAAAATGGGAGAGAGAGAGAGAGAGGGAGAGAAAAAAGGAAGAAAGAAAAGAGAGAGAGAGAGAGAGAGAGAGAGAGTAAGAGAAAGAGAGGGGAAGGGGAGAAAGAGGGGAAGGGAAGAGAGAGAGAAGGAAGAGAGGAGAGGAGGGGGAGAGAAAAGGAGAGATGGATAGAAGGAGATAAGAAAATGTTACTCGTATCATTTAGAAAGAAAATTATTTACATTAGAAAAAATTATTTATAGAAAATGCTGAAAAGAGATAAGAAAGAGGAAGGAACGAAGCAATGGAAGGGATTTCATTATTTACAAATGTTACTCGTATCATTTAGAAAGAAAAAAAATTAATTTTGAGATTAAAAAAATTCAATTTAAAGAAAAGGTTAAAAATTTAGGTTTTTGTATAAAAAAATTAATTTGTGTAAAAACCAGTTTTTAATTGTAAAAACCAATTTTTTGGTATAAAAACCAATTTTTGGTGAAAAACCGGTTTTTTTAGTGTAAAAACCGGTATTATTTTAATAACCGATTAAAAATCAGTTTCAAATTTTACTAACCGATTAATAACCGGTTTTATCATGTACAACCAATTTGGTTAATTAACCAAGACTATATTTTTGGTTAACCAAAAAACTGGTTTGGTTTTTGAATTAACCAAACCATGAACACCCCTAGGAAGAATACAAGATCATAAGTGGAGTAGTGCTTAGCAAGGAGATTGAAGATCAAAATGAGGCTACAAAGAAGGAGTTAGAAGTGCAAGAGCAAGACAAAGAGGCCCTTGCACCAAGTAAAATCCCAATGAAGAAGGAGATTGTGGAGGCATACAAGTCTAGGATTCCATATCCTCAAAGGCTACATGAACTGGCAAAAGAACATGCAAAGTCCCTCCCAAAAGAAACAATGCAAGATCCTACAAAAGAAAGGGAGGAAATCAACCAAGAGAGTCCATACTCCAATTAAGCAGAGAGTTGCATGGAGAGTGATTTAATTGAACCATCAATCCAAGAAGTTCTTGATGAAAGGTATCTTCTAACCATTACACAACACTTAAACCTTGAAAAGGAAGAAGTGAAGGCAATCATAGAAAGCACTGAAAGAGGGATTGTGACCAATAAACAAAAGATAATATCCATGAAAAAGAGAAAGTCAACAAAAAGCAATCCAACCCCTACTCCAACAAGCAAGTTAAATCAAGTTAATAACAATAAAAGAAAGCTTGTTAGGTGGAAATAAAATCTAGGGACATCAAATTTCTCCTCTCCCTCATTGAAGTCATTCCTCTTAACCAACTGGAAGAAGAGGAAGAAATTCAAGAACCAAAAGTCAAGCTAATGACATTAAAAGAGCGCTTGTTAGGAGTCAACCCAACTATTGGTAACAATTTTTTACTTAGATTTACTTTCAAATAATTTGGCATGTGATTGCATAAAATAAGTTTGGTGTTTGATGAGTGAGATTTGTGTCAATTTAGAATTTCACTCTAGAAAAGAGAACTTCTTCGTTGATAGCACAGTCCAAACTGGCAATGGAATCCCAACATCAAAGTTTAAAATAAGAATTGTCACAATTGAAAACAAATATAAACCGGGAGTTTGAATTCCCGGGTTATTATCCCTAGGAATTGCAATGAGGTGCTCAATTATTGGTTATGAGAGATTGGGGTTTTGATGGCAAGAAGCAAGAAATGTAAATAGCAAGAAATTAAATAAGCGAACAATAACTAAATATCAAAAGCAACTAAGCTCAAGGCAATTAATCAAAAGAAAGGAAAATTTAAATACTAGAAACCTCTTGGCAAGGAGTGAGAGTTAAGGTTACCTATCCTAGCCATTGACCATAAACATATGATGATTATGAAGAGTTAATCCTACTTAGTCAACCCTAACATCGAGAATAAGTCAAATAGGCATAACTGATCTCAATCCACAAGTCCTAGCTAACTCACTAATTAGCTTAGTGAAAGACTAGCATTAGTGGAAACCAAATCAACTAATTACCATAATATATCAATTAAGAATAGACATCAATGATTCAAGGTCACCTAAGTCCTCAATTCCAAGCCAAGAGTGTGGAAAACTACACTAAAACTAAGCCAGGCATTTTATCAAACACTTGGTGTGCATGAAAATAAAAGCATATTAAATTGCAATAATAATAAATTCTAAAACTACCAAATGCAAGAAATTAATAATAACAACTTAATCAAATATCAATAAACATAAAAATATTAAATTGCATTAAAAGAAAATTAAAATTAACAAGAGTGTTCATAAAATAAAAAGTTACGTAAAAGAGAAATTAATAAGAAGAACTAAGAGAATTAAGACAATAGATCATGACAAAGAAATAAAACTATAATAAAACAAGAATTAAAGAGAGAAATTAAACTAAGAAACCCTAATCTCTAGAGAGAAGGGGGAGCTTCTCTCTCTAGAAAATTACCTACAACATAATACTAAGCTAAACCTAATTGCTCCCCCTTTGTTTCCTCTTGAATTCTGCTTGAAATAGCTTCAGAAATGAGTTGGATTGGGTTTTGGAGGCCTAGAATTCGCCCCTAGTGTATTGCATTTAATGAGGTCACGTGCTACTTGTCACGCGTACGCCTCGCATGGAAGATTTCCAAAACTTCATTTATTCATGAATTCTCCACTATTACATTCTTTTTTTCTTCATTTCTTCAATCCAATCTTTGCCTTCAAACAAACACATCAAGGCATCAAATGGAATTAAAGTGAATAAAATTTAGCAATTTTAGGGCCTAAAAAGCATGTTTTCATTCTTAAGCACAAATTAGGAAGAATTCACAAAACTATGCTATTTTATTGAATAAATATGGAAAACGTTGATAAAATCCACCCAATTAGAGCAAATAAATACCATGAAATGTGGATTTATCAGTGTTGCCATGCAACAATTTGATTTTCAATCTTCACTGGGTACTTGCATCATTTTAAAATGAAAGTGTCACACCAAGTTTGGTGTTGCCACTTATCTTTCATGTAATGTACATGCACAACCCACTGTCAATGCAATCACATTGTCTCTGTTTCTTTTATTGCCTTTATTGTTGTCTTTAATTTTACTTACTTAAACACATGCATTACGTACATCACTATTTGAAGACATTTATGATTTATTCACAATCCCATCACCACTGTTCTCACTTGTTTCTTGAGGACAAGCAATCATTATAAGTTTAATGTTGGAGGGAGAGAATATGAGAAAAATGACAACAACAATGATAATAAGGATCTAAGGTGGTTAAGTTCTTTTTTCTCTTATTTATTTTCTTTCAATTGCATGCATGATTGTCTTCTATTTCTATTATATGCATCTGTGCTCTTCCTTCTTAGATAAGCATAATTGTGAGTTGTATCATGTTGTTATTGCATC
Source organism: Arachis ipaensis (assembly GCF_000816755.2). Lineage (NCBI taxonomy): Eukaryota > Viridiplantae > Streptophyta > Magnoliopsida > Fabales > Fabaceae > Arachis > Arachis ipaensis. The sequence goes on from NC_029785.2 coordinate 61,096,590, forward strand.
ATTATATTGAAACTTGTTAAGTCAAAGCAAGTAAGAATCATGAACATAAATGAAAACAAGCAGGTGTTAATTAAAGAAGAACCTAGCATGAGTATATGAGTTTTGGAAGGCTAAAATAACTATTTAGCTCAACACAATTGAATCTGCTTGTTTGAAGTTTTCATCTAGAGAGCTTTATGAAATGATTGCAAATTTTGAAAACTTTGAAGAAGCAAAAGTCATTAATTTATGATTAAAGGGAAGAGTGAGAAAGCTGAAGGCTTTGAGTACCAATGACAAATCATTATTCAAGTACTTGTCGTGTTTATGTATCAAGTAAAAAGTTTGAAAACAAAACATTTAGAGTCAAGGCTAGGCTCAAGTGCAAAGCACTCCCTCAAAACTCAAGAAACAAACAAAAAAAAAGGCTCAAAGAGTCCTCTAATTACATGCTTGTGGTGCTTATGTATCAGGTGGTAATACTTGAGAACAAAGCATTTAGAGTCAAAGCTAGAAACAAATGGTGCAAAGCACCCAAAAAGCTAAGCTAAGAAAGAAAAAAGAAAGACAAAAAGCTTATTTCAAGGTTGAGAATAAGGGAAAGGATCTAATAAAATAATTAAGATGAAAACCTTAACCACTTGGAGTTCTTTTGTGAGTGATGCATGCTTAAGTGAAACGGCCAACCATAAACACTAAGAATTGCTAATCTTCACACCCTTGATTGTTAATGTTGATTGCATGATTCTTTATTTGCTTGAGGACAAGCAAAGTTCAAGTTTGGTCTTGTGAGGCATGTGCATCATGATGTATTTTTCTATACTTTTTCATATAAGAAGTCAATGCATAATACTCAATCATGAAATATTTTAGTGCTTTATTTGAATATTGCTTTGATTTCTTTGGAATCATGATTTTTATAGGAAAATGTTATGAAAAGAGATAAACAAATTAAGAGAACAAAGGAGGAAGCTTAGGACACACTTTGAAGCCATAGGACATACTTTGAAATCTTAGGCCACGCTTTTGGAACCCTCAACCCATGGAAGGATCAATATGGCACTCAAAGTGGCGTTAGTAATGCCAAAAGAACAAAGCGGTACCTCAAGCAACGCCAGCTACAAGGGAGGTTGTGTGTGCGCACAACTGGAACTATAAAGGAATTAGTGCATACGCATGAGGCATGCATATGCATGACACTAAGTTCGCATCTCAAAGTTCTGAAGCGTTAAACACGCCATTGGCAAAAGCATTAGTGCCACTAACTCCAGCGACCCTGGGAGCTCAACTTTCATCATTTTTGAAGCGTTACTAACGTCAATTTTGTGAAGCGTTATCCTCAATAACGCCTGCGACAAGCCCTCAGCCCTGGAGCTTCATTTTGGCACACTTTTTGAAGCGTTAGTATCGCCAAAGCAAGGAAGAGTTGCTTCCAAATAACTCCAACTTCATAAATCAACCCTGGAGCCTTCATTTGGTCCAATTGTCACACTTCTAAAGTCCACTCTAACTTCATGCAAGCAAAGCCTACAATTGACAATCAATCAAGGCTACAAGAATCATCTAGAACTAGTTAGGAAATTTTCATTTGATTGTAATTTGAATTTCATTTGAATTTGTAATTTAGGATAGCTTATAAATAGGACTTGCACCTTTAAGCTAAACGACACACTTTGGAGGGGAGTCTTCGGACTCTCACCTCATTCTCATTCTCTCCCTCTCTTCTATTTTCTTTGATACCCATTTTGTAATTCTTTAGTTATGAATTTCTAATTCTCTTAATTGGGGAAAATATCTCTATTATATTTCGATGGATTAATATAATCTCTTCTTTATCCTCAATTAATCTTTCAATTACTTCTTTAGAAAGAATCTTTGTTCTTCATTTCAAGGATTCAAATATCTTGGAAAAAACTTTGAATCTAATTTGAATTCTATGAGAACTTGAAAAATGGATCATAGGATTTGATCTTGAAGATCTTTCTCCCAATTATTGTGAATTTGGTTATGGAATTGATACATGACATATAATCAACCCATATTTGAATTCATGAAATTGTGTGGCTCTAAATCAGAGAGTTCTTTGTCTCTTTTCATGAACAATTGATCAAGGAATTGGCAATTGATCAAGTACTCAAGAGAAATTGGATTGCCAAGGAATTAGAATTCAATTACTTATGATTTGCCAAGAGATCAATAATTGCATGATTGAAGTAGAGATGAGAGCTATTGATCTTGAAAATGAATATCTCTTGATCCCAATATTCTTTCCATTCTTAATTTCTGTTATTTACTTTCTAGTTATTTACATTCTTGCAATTTAATTTCCAACAATTTATATTTTCGTCATTTACTTTCTTGTCATTTATTGCTTTTTTTTCATTATTTACAAGTCATTTAGATTCTAGCTTTCGTTTACTTGCTCATCATCCAAATATGAATTGTCTAATTAGAATAATCAATTAACTATTATTTTCTTAATCTGTTAATCCTCGTGGGATCGACACTCACTCACCGTGAGTTTATTACTTGATGCGACCCGGTGCACTTGCCGGTAGTTCTGCGGAATATTGAATTATAAATTCCATATCATTGAGTCACTAATGTCCGAATTAATTGATAATTTAGAGATTTTAATTAATCTCATTTCTATTAATGAGTAAAACCTATAGATTAAGATTGATTATGCCTGGTTAACTTATCTCACCATTAGAGATTGACTAATTGAGTTTGCTCTTGTAATTGTCATGTCATGGTTAGTGACACGAGAGTCATTGATATCCAATATTGATTGGTGATTTATGGTTGTTAGTTGTTCTTGTTTCCATTGACGAGTAAGACCTATGGATTAAGACTGACTATGCCTATTTGACTTTCTCTCGATGTTGGAGATGATAAAATGGCATTAACTCTAGGTCATCACGATGTTTGTGGTCAATGACTTAGTTAGGAAGCTTTGATTCTCAATCCTTGCCAGACGTGTCTTTTAGCATTTATCTTCCTTTAGTTGTTAGCTTTACTTTCTTGTTATTTATTTTCTTATCTGTTTATCTGCAAACCCACTTATTCTCATGACCGATAATACGCACACATCATTACAATTCCTTTGAGAGACGACCCGAGATCTAAATACTCTCAATTTTTTTGTTTGTTTGCATTTGTGACAAATAAACTAAATTTTGATTCGGGTTATTTGTTGATTTAAAACTATACTTGCAATGTAATTCTTTTTGTGAAAATTCTAACTTGACGTTTGGCTTGTGTCAGGGCTCATTTTCATTAAGCTGTTTATTAAGCCCAAAGTCTTTTTCTTCCTAAATTCAAGGTTTAAATTGGATATCTAGTTGTTTGTTTAATTTGTTTGAGTAACAGATAAAGTTTAATTTTTTTAAAGTGATTTACACATAATATAGAATTCAAATGTAGAATTTTTTTTATTAAATTTTGCAAATAAATTATAATAGATGAATATTGTGTTTGAAAAAACAAAATTTTTTTGGTCAAATTAATTGCCAAGAAGTCAATTTGTGCTATTTTCAATGTATATTGAGCTTGCATTGACCCAAATCGGGAATAGATTCTCTCAATTGTTAAAAAAAAATTGAGGGTATAAAGTGTGATTTCTAACCCTTCATTGTTTTCTTTCTCGTATTTATTTTTGGTCTCACTTACAAAATTAATGGTGAGAGATTACACTTTACTCTTTCAATTATTAAAAAAAATTAAGAGGATCCATTCCTCTCTTTTTATGGATAGTTTGAGTTTGTCCAATAAGATCCCTTTAATATTTTAAACTTACTTTTACAAGTGCAAATAAATATTGCCAACAAGAAACTGGAAGATTTCACACTTCACGAAGTTATAAATGTTCCCTTTTGCCCTAAAGAACATTTCTTTTTTATACAAGTTACTTGATGGTTAGATGCTTTATTATTATTATTTTTTTACCATAACTTCATGGATATGTAGCAACTTTGGTATTGCACATCTTTTGTGGAAACCAAACCTAATGCATGTGAGCCATCAAGCTTGCCCATATACTCACCTAGCAAGGAAATTGATGCAAAATACAGAGAGGAATCAAGGTGAGAACTAATTATTGCTCGTTAGTATGGTTATTGACAAACAAATGTTTAGTTGACCACATTTTCTCTAATGTTTTTGGATTTTCTCACATTGGATGTGAGAATGGTAATACAAGAAAAACAAAAAATAGCCAAAATTTATTTTATTTAGTATTTATTAATTATTATAATAATTAATAAATATTATATAAAGTAAGTTTTAGCTGGTTTTAGCTAATTTATTTTGGTTACTAAACATTTTGGATATGCAAATATCTGCATGTGCATTTCACTTTAGTTGAGTCTACTACTACCAAGTTTGTAACTATTATACTAATTATGCTTTTGTTCCATTATTATACTATTTTAGTTTCGTTCATGATGGTGTGATTCAACTTCGTGTGCATTATCAAGGCTAATTGAATTCTCTTTTTCCTTAATATTTTTCCTCTTTGAGTATCATTGTTATTATGTTGTGTACATATTTTTTGTTCAGATGTATATCTTTCTTTTTCTTTATTTTTATGACTTTTCTCTTTCAAAATCTATTGCAATTTGAATACTATTATATATAGTGAGAACATGCTCTTATATTCTAAGCTATATAAGAAATAAATCTTACAAATCTAGAATAAAAAAATGATTTTCTTCTAGACTAACTTCTTCGTTTAACAGCAAATAATTTTTTGTTGGATTATTGACTTCTACTCAATTTTTAGATGTTTTATTCATTTATCCAAAGAAAAAGGATTGACCTTTCGTGTTTGTAGAACTTGATGATACTAAGTTGAAAGAATAGCTTTTTTCGCCTGCTACTATTAACTCTAACAACTCCTTTGCACGTTACAGTTGGGCATTAACCTAATTCCCCTGTTCCTAGGTGTAATTGGTTCGGTTTGATTCGGTTTTGGACTGAAAACTAATCGAATCGATCTATTCGGTTCTTTGATGACATCAACTGTTCGGTTTGTTTTTTGTCACACAACCGAACCAACGGTAGTTTGATTCAGTCGGTTTTTTTTTCAGTTTTTTAAAAACTAATAAACAGAATGTAAATGACTATAAAATGAAGTTTAACGCAGTTAATAAACTAAAATAACAAGAGTACATCACATCTAAATTCAATACAATTTCAACTTGTCCAAACAATTAAACATAAAAATAAAGACAATTAGAAATATCTAACAAACAATAAAAACAAATACTCTTTAAAACTAAATAAAGACCATAACAGCCACTTTAAAACTAAAAAAAATCTAAAACAGCCACCATGCTTAATCTGAATTCACACCAGATTCATTGATATCATCATCTTTTCCGGTTGGTCCAATTTCTACAAAAACAAAACAAAGAAATCAATATAGATTATAAATTATAAACATAAGCTATGAAAAGATCTTCCAATTATTTTCACACCAAAATTTCCCAAAATCCACACCAATTATTTTCAACGCCAAAAGTTCACCAACTTCCCTCATCAATCTCAGCAAGATTGAACACCCCAAAAGATCCTCCAAAACCAACACAATTTCTAGAACAACATAGCACCAGCAATGCTCTCAAAACTGTTCCACTTACACTCACAGCACTCACATTCCCATTCTTATTGGAACAAAAGGAAAGGAATAAGGATCTGCCCTTCAATTCTTGTTTCTGTATGCATAATGATCCAATTTAGGTTAGTCACTATAGTTGTTGATCTTTGTTTTCTGATGGGGTGTTTCTATTTAGGTTAGTCAAACTCATCTTCCTAATTAAGCACAGACCAGCAACAACAATCATATACAATAATTTTAGTCAAACTCATCTTTCTAATTAAGCACAGACCAGCAACAACAATCAGAGACAAACTCATCCTCCTAATTAAGCACAGACCAGCAACAACAATCAGATACAATAATTTTATTCAAACTCATCTTCCTAATTAACCAGACCACAAACAACAATCAAGGACAATATTCTTCGCAAAATTAAAAAAATGTACAGACTACAGAGAGCGTTTGTCAACTTTTGTTAAATTTAAAAAAATGAATTATTCTTCACAAAATGGCTGAACAATATATTGATTTGTGAATTTAACTAATATATGTGCCTTTAATCAACTATAAAAACTTGAAAATTAAATTCTAACCTCCGAAGAAGACATTGTTCAGTTGTTTTTTGCAGGAGAAGGCTGGGCGACTAGAGTGCTGCTCCGTTTAGGGTTTGTTGATTCGGCTCGGATAGGACGATGTCGCTGACTAGACGACGGCGTGGACTGCACGAGGGCGCGAACTGGACATTGCTGTGGGCTAGACGACGGCACTCTCCAGCTCTTTGCTACGCCTGCGAGTCTACGACGGAGAAGAATGGACGACTTGCGACGAGTTCGAGCGACGATGGATGACTTCCTTGATGGTGGACGAAGTTCTCTGGCTCTCCCAGCCTCTCATTCTCTCAGGCATGGCCGCATGGAGGAGGAAGAATGGAAGATGGAAGTGAGCTGTGGGTGAGTGGGTGTCTGGGTGAGGGTGTGGGTGACTGCTGGTGCACGAAATTGTGATGTCCAGGCTCGAACAATCCCTGGTAATGGCTCCAAAGCTTGGTGCTTTGATCTTAATTCATAATTGTCACAACTTCGATACAACTAACCAGCAAGTGCACTGGGTCGTCCAAGTAATACCTTACGTGAGTAAGGGTCGAATCCCACGGAGATTGTTGGTATGAAGCAAGCTATGGTCACCTTGTAAATCTCAGTCAGGCGGATATAAAGTGATAATGGTGTTTTCGAATATTATATAATAAAATAGGGATAGAGGTACTTATGTAAATCATAGGTAGGAATTTCAGATAAGCGAATGGAGATGCTTTTCGTTCCTCTGAACCTCTGCTTTCCTGCTATCTTCATCCAATCAGTCTTAATCCTTTTCATGGCTGGCTTTATGTGATACATCACCACTGTCAATGGCTACTTTCGGTCATCTCTCGGAAAAATGATCCAATGCCCTGTCACGACACGGCTAATCGTCTGGAGGCATAATTTGTTAGAACTTCCAAACCTCTTCTTTGAATTTCATGTCGGATCTCCGGATACTCATTTCTTTTGAGTTTAAAAGGGACCTCAGGGTCACCTTCTTCTTGGCCACAACATCATAGAAGTGGTCTTGATGGGCTTTGGAGATGAACCTTTCCATCTCCCATGACTCGAATGTGGAAGCTTTTATCTTCCCTTTCCCTCTTCTAGAGGATTCTCCGGTCTTAGGTGCCATCAATGGTAATGGAAAAACAAAAAAGCTATGCTTTTACCACACCAAACTTAGAATATTGCTCGCCCTTGAGCAATAAACAAAAGAATAGAAGAGGAAGAAGAAGAAATATGGAGAGGGAGAGGGAGATGTGATTTCGGCCAAGAGGAGTGTAGAGGGGTGTGTTGTGTGACTTTGATGAAGAATGGAGGGCTTTATATAGGGAAGGGAGGGGGGTTTAAGGTTCGGCCATATGGGTGGGTTTGGGTGGGAAATTGGTTTTGAAATTTGAAGGTAGGTGGAGTTTATGAGGTAGGTTTATGGGGAAGAGTGGATGGATGTGAGTGGTGAAGAGGTGATGGGGAAGAGAGATTGAGGTGATTGGTGAAGGGTTTTTAAGGAAGAGTGTTTATGGGAACAGTATCACATATCTGCAAGAATTCAGTTAAGAACTGAAAAGGATCTTCAGATGGAAGTCCATGAAACTTGCAGTTCTGCTGCATCAGAGAAACTAATTGAGGTTTCAGCTCAAAGTTGTTTGCTCCAATGGCAGGAATGGAGATGCTTCTTCCATGTAAATTGGAATTAGGTGCAGTAAAGGCACCAAGCATCTTCCTTACATTATTATTATTTTCGGCTGCCATCTCCTCTTCCTGTTCGAAAATTTTTGAAAGGTTATCTCTGGATTGTTGTATTTTTGCTTCTCTTAATTTTCTCTTCAGAGTCCTTTCAGGTTCTGGATCTGCTTCCACAAGAATGTTCTTATCCTTGTTCCTGCTCATATGACAAAGAAGAGGGCACAAAAAAATAATAATAATAATAGAGATTCTCTTTACCACAGGATAGAGGTTCCCTTATGTGAGTAGAAGAAAAGGAGAAGATGAAGGATGTGATGTAAAGGAAGAAACACAACTGTACAGATGGAAGAGATGTGAGATGAGATGTTAGGATATGAATAAATGAATAGAATAGGATGAGGGAAGGATAATTTTCGAAAATTATTTTGAAAAAGAGTTGGTGATTTTCGAAAATGGTTTTTGAAAAATGTTAGTAATTTTCGAAAATTTTTGAAATCAAAAATAAAAAAAATAAAAATAATTAGTTAATTAAAAAGAAATTTTTGAAAAAGAGGGGAGATATTTTCGAAAATTAGAGAGAGAGAGTTAGTTAGGTAGTTTTGAAAAAGTTAAGAAACAAACAAAAAGTTAGTTAGTTAGTTGAAACAAATTTTGAAAAGATAGGAAGTTAGGAGGTATCATCAAGATCAAACAAGAAGACTTACCAAGAACAACTTGAAGATCATGAAGAACACTATGAATGCATGATATTTTCGAAAAAATGCAAGATGCATATGCAAGTGACACCAAACTTATGATATGACTTAAGACTCAAACAAGAAACAGAAAATATTTTTGATTTTTATGATTTTCTAATTTTTTTTTTTGGATTTTTTCGAAAATTTTATGAAAAAGGAAAATAAGGATTCCAAAATTTTTAATATGAATTCCAGGAATCTTGCCATGTTAGTCTAAAGCTTCAGTCCAGGAATTAGACATGGCTCACTAGCCAGCCAAGCTTTCAATGAAAGCTCCAGTCCAAAACACTAGACATGGTCAATGGCCAGCCAAGCTTTAGTCTTTAACACGAGAGTATATTGATCTTGATAACAAATTGCTGCCTCAGTCCAAATAAATTTAGACATGGCTTTACAGCCAGCCAGGCTTCAACATGCTTCATGAAACACTAGAATTCATTCTTAAAATTCTTGAATAAAATTTTTGAAAACATTTTTATATTTTTCGAAAACAAAAGAGAAATTTTTTTTTTTTTTGAAAATATTTTTGAAAGATTTTTTTGAAAAGAAAACGAAAAGAAGGTTACCCAATCTGAGCAACAAGATAAACCGTCAGTTGTCCAAACTCAAACAATCCCCGGCAACAGCGCCAAAAACTTGGTGTTGTTGCCGGATCAAAACTTGGAACTGGGCACTGTTGTTGCTGGACCAAAAGAGAATTTGGCACTGATGTTACCGGACCAAAAGCTTGCCGAAAACTCAAACAATCCCCGGCAACGGTGCCAAAAACTTGGTGCACGAAATTGTGATGTCCAGGCTCGAACAATCCCTGGTAATGGCTCCAAAGCTTGGTGCTTTGATCTTAATTCATAATTGTTTTCTACAAAGCAAATCGAAAATTGAACCAAACTGATCGGTTTAATTCGAAAAAACAAAAAAAAAATCGATTTTTTCGGTTTTATCATTCGGTTGTTGTAAATTTTAGTTTAATTTTGCGATTATTTCAGTCCGGTTCGATAATTTACACCCCTACCTGTTCCTACAAAAGCAACTATGAAGTATGGAGGAAGATAAATTGAGGCCTTGCAGGTTGAGATGACTCTTTGAGAAGGCTCATTTTTTCAATTGCAACACTGACACTTATGTTGTTTATGCATTAATTGGATTTAAATTAAATAAGCATTGCCATTAATGTCTTAGTTGAATGGTTTGTGTTTGCATCAGTTTTGTATTTGATATCAATCTTTTCTATTTTTTAGTTCACATTACAAATCATATTTTAAATGTTAAGGTTGCTGGCTTGCTGCTAGAGGTTATTTTTTTAAAAACTATGATAATCTCTTTTTATGCTATACCTTGAGTTTGGCAATGGTTTTAAGTAGGAAAGACTTTTACAGCAGGAGACTTTTCTGTACGACTAACTTCGTTATATTAATAAAGTCTTGTATTATTAAACTTAAAAATATTATGTTTGGAAAAGATTAAAAAAATTTTGGGGATATCT
>NC_029785.2:61106728-61107034 GCF_000816755.2 Arachis ipaensis
CTGAGTATTGTTTGAGTTAATAAACTTATAGTTGAAAATTCTGTGCACAAATGTGTATTTCAATTTGACATTATCATATGTAAATATTAAAGTGTTTTTTAACTTATTCATTGAAATACAGTGTATGATTTCGTGCAACTGCACGGAATTTTAACTAGTATGCAAATTAAAGATAGTGAGTTGAAAATGCTAACAAGAGCGAAGACTCCGCTTGTCGAAGAAGTTTAAACTCCACCATTGGACAAGTTAAAGCTCCACCGTTGGAGAAGTCTTAATTTAAATTTTATTTATAGGACTCTGATTCTT
>NC_029785.2:61107194-61107954 GCF_000816755.2 Arachis ipaensis
GTGCACATTTTTTTTTTTTTTTGTCATACAAACACACTCACACACACTAACCTAGCAACTACTAGGACTCGAATTTAGTGTGGCTGTGTTTGAGGCAAAGGCTTTGCCACTACATCTCAAGTTGTTGAAGCCAATACAAGTCTGAAAGCCCAAATATCTATTTCCTAGCCGAAATGTGGTGCAGAGTTGGACCTTAATCTATAACGAAGGTCCATATTAAATATGGAGTCTAATATAAAAAAAAATGCAGTCCTCGAACGAAATTATAGAGGCCATGACCAAAAACATACATAGGGCTATGAAGACTGAAGAGTAATAAATTGATGAGAATCCCAAAGGGCTTACTTGATTGATGCATTAGCCATGAGCCCATCATCAGAGGCAGAGCTTTATATCTGGGCCTCTGGGGAGTCATGGACCCCCAAAGGTCTCAAACATTATTATTTAATATTTATGCATAGTTGCATACTATCACACAAGGGTTTTATTATTTTATAGTTTATTAGTTATCTTGTTAAAGTTATTTTTTATTATGGGTCTGTGGGTTTAAATCTTTTTTCTTATTTTTCACAATTTTTTTAAAAATGAAAAATCCATTCTTTTTAAAATACTTGTTGTGCTATTTTTTCATGTATGCTATTTTCAAATAAAATAAAATAATATTGAGATATGCTATAATTTTTATCGTTGAAATTAATCTTTCAAATTAACATTATTCTTTAAATTTTATAATATAGAAAACTTGACGAGTTTGAATAAT
>NC_029785.2:61108098-61108874 GCF_000816755.2 Arachis ipaensis
TCTTAACTAAATTTTAGTTTAATTTTTCTAATAATATATATTTTATGTTAAAAAATATTTGGCCTTCTCAAAGATTTTCTCAAACTCCGCCACTGCCTATGATGTTTGTTGGTGTTACAAAACTTACAAATTAATAAGAAAAGGTAATAAAATATTTACTTATAATTAACTTATAAATTGCTTTCACTTAGATGATAAAGTTAAACGTTTAAATACCTCACTTATAATTAACTTATATATCGGGGCAAAATACAGAAATAAGCTAAGGGAGAAAATAATTTACGTGAATAAGCCAAAATGAAAACTACTTCATGAATCCACCAATGCACGTTTATATGTAGTTCGAACCAGCTTGGTTCGAACTCCATTTCTATATAATTCGAACCAACTTGGTTCGAATTATACACAAACACATGTACACACTAATTCGAACCACCTTAGTTCGAATTACACACAAACACACGCACACACTAATTCGAACCAGTTTGGTTCGAATTACACACATAGTAATTCATGATATAATTCGAATTATACTGTTAAAAAATTAATAATTTATAAAAAAATTTATTAAAAAATTTATTAAAAAAATTAATAATTTAAAATTAAAAAATATATATATTTTATTTCATACGAAAAAAGCTAACAAAATATTTAATTACGAGACTTCTTTAAAATATTAATGAACTATCAATTCGAATTCCATATAATACTTTTCTGTCCATTTTTAATAGCTCATGAATATTTTTTAATAAATTTTTTTAATAAATTTTTTTTTA
>NC_029785.2:61109612-61110670 GCF_000816755.2 Arachis ipaensis
CTCGTAATTAAATATTTTGTTAGCTTTTTTTTAACGTATGAAATAAAATATATATTTTTTTAATTTTTAAATTATTAAATTTTTTTAATAAATTTTTTAATAATTTTTTTTATAAATTATTAATTTTTTAACAGCATAATTCGAATTATACCATGAATTACTGTGTGTAATTCGAACCAAGCTGGTTCGAATTAGTGTGTGCGCGTGTTTGTGTGTAATTCGAACCAAAGTGGTTCGAATTAGTATGTACATGTGTTTGTGTATAATTCGAACCAAGTTGGTTCGAATTACGTAGAAATGGAGTTCGAACCAAGCTGGTTCGAACTATATATAAACGTACATGGGTGGATTCATGAAGCAGTTTTCGTTTTGACTTATTCACGTAAATTATTTTCTCTCTTGGCTTATTTCTATTTTTTCGCCCTATATATCGCTTTCACCTAGATGATAAAGCCGAAACTTTTAATTTGTTGACAAAAACAATTTTTTTTTGTAAGCCGAAGCAAATCTAAAAATATCATACGATTTAATTTCCAGAACTATTGAGCATCTTTTGGGTTTTTCTCACGAGAATATTGATTGTCTTAGTAAATAATGATTATTATTTTATTTTAGAGGCATGCTATGGTACGATTAATTAATGAAATAGATAACAATTTATTTTTATTGGTATACATCGGTGTCAATGAGTTATAACTCAAATGACATAGTCTTTCCATACTCAATTAAGAGGTTGCAAGTTCGAGTCTCTTATCTTTGATAAAAAAAAAAATCTGATACATCGGTGGTTGTGAAATATGTCATTTGTAATTTCCTTGGATGTTTATTTTCTTCTTATTAAAAGTATCAATATCTGAATAACTTTTTAATAAAATTTGAATAAATAACTTATTACAATTGCATAATAACTTTCATACCATTTTTTTTTAATTTCATATAGATTAATTATTTCTTTATACAAACCTACAAAATAAAACGTTAAACTTTTATAAAGTGAGAATGAGGATCGATATATAATTTCAAATAAGTAGGTCTATTTGTAATTGTTGTTGACTTAG
>NC_029785.2:61110733-61127629 GCF_000816755.2 Arachis ipaensis
AAATATACATTTGATTTTGAGAATATAATATAAAAGATAAAAATATAAAAATTAATATTTTTATATTTTATTTAATGAGTTAAATATAAAATATAATAAATAATAAAATTTTTAATTTATTTATATTATTTTTTACATAAAATTAAAAAAATAAAAAATATAATTATAAAAAATTAATAACAATATAAAATATAATAATTTATTTATATTTTATTTGCCAAATAAAATTATATATTTTTATGTTTATGTTTTAGTGTCCTGGCTAGACAAAAACAGAATAATATGTGCAAAAATAACATTATTATTTTTCCATTGTTGTCAAGTGAGAGTTTTATTACTTTATCATGAATCGAAGCACATACGTCCACTTTAGAACTACATTTTCTTTTCTAAAAAGACTTGAAAAATGTTAAAAAGAAATCTCAAGTTGAATTAATGAAATGATATATAATATGAGGTATATAGTAAGTGGGTTGTGTTTATCGATTCCATGCATTGTCATGAACAACAGAATTCAAGCATGAAACCATGACTCATCACTAATGAGTTTAATTTATAAAGACACGCATGTGTATATATAGAAAGCTACTGAATGAGTGAGTGACTACTCAATAGATATTTTAGATGGTTGTGACTTCATTGAAAAATGGAAAATAAGGCACAGCCTAATGTTATCCTCTGTGAATCAAGAAGCTTTGTTATTGGACCTAGCCAGCTATGCAATAGAGAAGTATTCGATTCTAACTCTATATTGTTACTAGATTCCAAATTGAAAAGTAATGAATGAAATAGAGGAACATAAGCATGCTATTCATAAGATTTTTTCTAAAATAATATAATCATAGTGATCGGAATGTAGTAGTGGGTGGCGGCCACAATTTTAATTTTGTCCCCACACATATATCGTTATTGTATATTGATTTATTGACTGAAACAACCGCAATAATGTGACCAATGCCATGATGTCAGTAGATTTGCCAATAATGAGACCAAAATGTTTCCTTTTCTTGAATCCAATAATGACTATTTATTAAATAAAAAGTAATAACTGATATTTAAGTTACTCTGTAATTTTACTTTTCTTTCTTATTGTTTCTAAAATTACATCTGAAGAATAAGAGTATATACAGGAGAAAAAAATTTTCTTACAGAACAAATATTTCTTAACTAAGAAGCAATTAAGATTCTGACGAATTTGTTATTTTTCCATTTCATCATTTTTTTTTTCCTTTTCTCTTCATTAACGATGTTACAATAATGAATTAATGATAGCAACATAGCCAATAAATCGGGGAAGAAATGATTTCATAGGATTCTCGTGCTTGCATTATTAAATTTCTACGAAATCGTTTAATTCAAATTCATAGATGTGCCCAAAATGAAGTAAATTATTTATAGGGTAAAGTATATTTTTTGTCTTGAAAGGTTGACAAAAATTTTAAAATACCCCTAAGTTTTATTTTGTTTCAATTTTGTCCCAAAAGTTTTCGATTTACATCAAATATACTCCTACCGGCTAAATTTTCAAAAAAATTAAGACCAATCTAACAATAATGTATGAAAATTATGCCTGATTTGCTTGTGTTGATGGTTATTCTTATAAAATTGTTGTTGAATTGGTCTTAAATTTTTGGAAAAATTAGCCGTTAGGGGTAATATTTGATGCAAATCGAAAATTTTTGGGACAAAATTGAAACAAAATCAAACTTAGGGATATTTTTAGAACTTTTGTCAAATTTCAAGGACAAAAAATATACTTTACCCTTATTTATAATTACATATATGATCAAAACAATCATTATTCGTAATTAGATACTATCATAATATAATATAGAGGTGAATACTAATTCGGTATCTAAAAGATTTTAACGCTGGCAAAATAGTACTTGATTTTTATTATTAACAAAATAATTCCTAAATGATTTTAAAATTTGACAATCATGCCCTCAAACTTACCGGAGCACACCTCCGACGAGAAGGATGCTGAGATGAGATGACCATCGGATTTTGCTGATATGGCATATCTCCTTTGGTAATTACTAAATTGTCTTTTACAATTAGTTTAAAAATTAAAATCTCCAAATTTTTGTCCTAAGTTTTACTAAGCTAGAAAATGTACCTCCACCTCTCCTTGTACTTTCGTTCGCCACCTTCCTCCTTTTTCACAGCCATGCTCTTCCCCTCCCACTACTTTCCCTTCTCACTCTCAAGGTCGCCGCAGAACCATTGTCGCGCGCTTGAGACCCAACCTGAGGAGAACATCATCGTCGCGTGCTTACCCCAGCCTTTAGAGAACGTCGTCTTCGCGCCTGACCCATCTGAAGAGAACGTCGTCTTCGCATGCCTGACCAAGCTGAAAAAAACATTGTCGTCGTGTGTCTGAACCAGCTCGTGGAGAATATCGTTGCTGGTTCCCACAACAGGAACAAGTTCGTCCTCATTAATGCCAATGAAAATGCAAGAGTAAGCTCTCCCATTTCACTTGCATTTAATGTTCCATCTGTTCTTTCTTATTTTCATCTCAATAAAGTATTTTTTTTGTTCTCTTATGGATGAGAATTCTAGGAGGAAGTTCACTGTCAATGGCCATAGACTAAAGCACTACCTTGGAGGCGACGTAGATTGTCAAAGAACCACTCAAATCCTCATCTAAAGGAGTTGCACCGTCAAACTAGTGACGTTAAAGAAGCGCTTAATAGGAGACAACTTATTATTTGGTAATTTCTATTCTAGCTCTTTTCATGTAGCATTTCATTACTTTTAACATGTATGCATTGCATAGAATAAGTTTGGTATTACCACACCTAGATTGAGTTCCACTCTCACTAGATACTTGATCCAACTCTATAGTGAATGTGCCATACTAAATTTGGTGTTGGAACATTTCATTTATACAAGGAGCATTCATTACCTGCACCACATTTTTCTATGCAATCACAATAGTTAAGTCATTCTTTTAGGTAGTTTTTAATACTTTCTATACATACTATCTTATCTTCCATATTTCTTCAACTATTTTTACATTCCATTAGGTGATTTTCATATGCAATTGTTGCAAAAAAAAAAGGTGGATTATGCAATATTCTTGAAACTAAACACAAGCCCCCTCCCCCATGCATACATGGCTTGTTTCATTCCTTAGGTATATATAACTCTTGACCCTCACTTCATGCCACATTACTAGCTCTATATTGCATTCTTCATGCATCTATATAACCGAACCATAGCCATTATTGCATGCATGCACAATTCATTTGCACATCCTTGATTACACTACTTGATAAACTATTATTTTATGATTTATCTTATGCTCAATTGAGTGGTTTTTATCAACTCTTTACCCACTTATTCATACTATTTGCATGGTTTTACTTTTTTCTTCCTGATTTTGTGCTATGATTGAAAACATGTTTCTTTGGTCTTAATTTGCTAATATTAATCCTCTCTTATTACCATTAGATGCCTTGATATGTGCGTTAAGTGATTTCAGAGATTACAGGGTAGGAATGGCTTGGAGGATGGAAAGGAAGCATGCAAAAGTGGAAGGAATACAAGAAGTTGAAAGAACTGCAAAGCTGTCAGCCTGACCCTCTTGCACTAAAACGGTCATAACTTGAGCTAAAGAAGTCCAAACAACGCGGTTCTAGTTGCGTTGGAAAGCTAACGTCCGGGGCTTCGATTTGAAATATAATATGCCATAGTTTCCCTGACGCTAGGCGATGCGAATGCGCGCTCTACGCGGACGCGTCGCAGTGACGAAAATCAGCGTGGCAGATTTCTTCTCCAGCGATTTCTGGGCTGTTTTCAACCCAGTTTTTGGCCCAGAAAACACAGATCAGAGGCTATAAAGTGAGGAAATCTATTCATTCATAAACATCAGCTCATAATTCACAATTTTAGGTTTTTAGATGTAGTTTTTAGAGAGAGAGGTTCTCTCCTCTCTCTTAGTATTAGGATTAGGATTTCTCTCAATTTTAGGACTGCTTATCTTCATTACAGGTTCAATGTTCCTTTTATTTATTTTATCAATTTAGTTTATGAACTCTTTATGTTTAGATTGATTTTCTATTATTAATGCAATTGAGGTATTTCAGATTTATAATTCGTATTTAGCTTTTTATATTCTTGGCTTTAATTGATTAATTGGTAACTCTTGAGTTGTCAAACTCATCGTGATTGATAATTGTTATCTTTGCTGATTGATTTAAATTCTTATAATTCTAGTCTTTTTCCTTAGGAGTTGACTAGGACTTTAGGTGTTAAATTGATTTATCTACTTGACTTACCTTCATAGTTAGAGGTTGACTTAGTGGGAAGCAAAATATAATTCTCATTACCATTGATAAGGATAACTAGGATAGGACTTCTAATTTTCATACCTTGCCAAGAGTTTTCTTAGTTATTGATTTACTAATTCCTGCAATTTATCTTGTTCAAACCTTTTCAAAACCCAAAAATATTATTTTTCATAACCAATAATAAATCATACTTCCCTGCAATTCCTTGAGAAGACGACCCGAGGTTTAAATACTCGATTATCAATTTTATTGGGTTTGCTTAAGTGACAAACAAAACTTTTGTAAGAAAGGAATTCTTGTCGGTCTGGAAGCTATATTTAGAACGCGAATTTATTTGTGAAAAATCAAGATCGCGCGAGAGTTTCGTTCTTCAAAATGGCGCCGTTGCCGGGGAATTACAAACATGTGCCTTATTATTGGTTATTGTAAATATTTGCTTTTGCTTGTTTATTTGTTTTTATTTTTGTTTTTATTTTTGCTTTTTCATAAATTAAGAGGTTATTGGTTTTTAATTAGTTATTAAAAATTTTTCAAAAAAATTGTTTTTCGTGTTCATCTTGACCTTCAAGTTGTTCTTAGTTGTTTTCTTCGTTTTGATCTAAAAATTTTAAGTTTGGTGTCATTTTATTATTTTTCTCTTTCCTCATTAAATTAAAAAATATCTCTTCTCTTTATTTTAATCGGATTTTCAAATTTTCCTTTTAAAAATTCAGATTTTTATTTTAAAATTTTTATCTTATCTTATCTTAGTTTTAAATTTCAAAATTCAAATATTTTTCAAAAATCATATCTTTTTCAAAATCTTATCTTATCTTATTTCAAAAATCAAATTTCAATTTTCAATATTTAAATTCCAAAATTCAAATTTCAAATTTCAAAATTTAAATTTAAAACTTTAAAAATCAAACCTTTTCAAAATTTAAACCTTTTTCAAAACTTTATCTTATATTGTTGACTTTTTCAAAATTCAAAATTCAAAATTCAAAATTTAATTTTCAAATTGAAAATTTAAATTTCAATAACCTTTTAATTTAAAATTATTTTTATTTTCATTTTTAATTTTTATTTGCTACTATGAACTCTCACCCCTTTGGCTATGAGTCTGGTTATAATTATGTTCTAGGAAGAGGAAATTACAATGAGAACAGGCATCAAGGTTGGAACAATCAAAGATGGGAGGAGCTACAAGGATTTGATCAACCCTCTTGGCAACAACCCCTCCAATGCACTATAACCAACAACCATTCAGTGATGCATACCAAAATGATGACTATGGTGGACCCCCTTGTAGTTACCAACAAGCCCCGCCATATGCTTATGAACCATCTCCTCAACACAACTTTGAACCACCATACTCACAAGCCCCTTACCACCAAACACCACCATATGACCCTAACCTATATCCACCACACCAACCACCATATGAACCACACCCAGAACCACCACCTCAATATTCACTATCTCCATATCCTTATCAAGAAGAACCACCTTCCTACCATGAACCCTTTCTCCAAAATAATGAACCCTCATATCCACCCCAATCCCTAATGGATGACACCCTTTGAGTTCTTCTTCAAGGACAAGCAAGGATGCAAAGAGGTGTACTGGAACTCACTATTGCCTTAACCGAGGTAGTAAATATAATAGCCTCCCGACATCTGAGCACTCAAAGTACTCCTATGGTTACATGTGGAGAATCAAACGAATAGTGTAGCATGAAGGAGACACTAGAAACTTCGGTGGACAATGAGGAACATGGCTTTGTATTAGAATAAGTGGAGGAAGCCATAATAGTTGTAGAGGAAGAAATGGTTGAAGATTTAGGAGATGTTGAACCTCCATGGGAAAGTCAGGTTATAGAACCTCATTCCAAGGCGATTGAAATTGATGCTAAGGAGGGTGTACAACCTCCAAGACATATCATAGTTGAAGACTTGGAAGAAGTTGGTCAAGAGATGGAGATTAAAGAAGAAGAAGCACAGCCTCCCATGCCCTTGGTGAGCAATGAAGAAGAGATTGAATTGGAAGAAAGCTACCAAGAGGAAGAGGTTGAAATTGAAGAAACTTGCAAAGAGGTGGAAGTTGTCAGAGAAGAGCACAAGGGAGTGGAGCTTGCAAATTCGTTAGAAATACCTCCCCCTAAGTTGCCATCATCCTTCACAACATTCAAGTGGGTAAAATTCATATCCCTTAGCTTTCTAATTCCACTTGAATATGGGCTACTGGAGACGGATGGTCAACTTAGAGCTCTTTGTGGCATTAAGAGTAAGAGGAATATGGTTAGTGGTTGGAGTTGTCAAGCAAGGTTCAACATGGTTGTATGCTCAAAGTTTAAATGCAAGGGTTAGTGTAAAGCTCAACTGAATGGGTCTAGGAAGTTGTTTGGCCGCTTTAGTGAGAATTCAGATTGCTTGCTACCCGGATGGAATCATAATGATCAACAAGAAGACGGGTGCAAAAGCAAGGTTTGGGACCCCGGAATTCTTTCTGGCAATCAGCACTCTTGGGGCCTTGTCACTTGCTTTAACTTGCTTGAAGGATTTCTGCGCCTAGTTTGGGATCCCGGAGGCCCGTGGAATTACAAACATTGGTGGAGATTCCTGGATGAGTTCAAGCATAAGCCACCATGACAAGGAGTTCACCAAATGTCCAACTTAAGGACTTTAACTAAAAGTTCTAGGTGGGAGACAACCCACCATGGTATGATCGTTCCTTTTCAATTTTAATTTTATTTTGTTTTGTTTGTTTTTAAGTTTTATTTTATTCTATTTTATTGAACCTGGAATTATTCATAACATCCATATCAGCATTGCATTTGCATCTGCATATTGCATAAAAAAAAAAGCACGCACGCGACGCAGCAGCGTCGCTGACGCGTCCGCGTCACTAGTGCGTTTTGAAGAAAAGAGAATTGAACAGAGAGTCACGCGAGAGCGTGGCTGACGCGTCCGCGTCATGTGGGAAAAATGCCTCCCACGCGAACGCGTGGCCTTGTAAAATCGACATAAACGGGTGTTTTGGCAGCAAGTTAGGCTGGAATGGGGCTGGAACTATGCTAGAAGCATAAGCCCTGCCACGCGAACGCGTGCCCCACGCGTCCACGTCAATTTTTCAAAGTATGGCCATTCACGCGATCGCGTCAACCACGCGACCGCGTCACCCAGATTTTTGGCAAAATGCATTTAAAACAGAGAGTTGCGCGACCGCAAGGCTGCCCTCGCGCTAAAGGCACAAATCACTCCACGCGAACGCATGACCCACGCGTCCGCGTTGCATTCGTCGCACAACTTATCCAGATCAGCGCCAATTATCTTATCTTTTATTTTCTAATCCTAATTTCTTCTATCTTTTCTTCTTTCTTTCTCCTTTCTTACTTTCTTTTTCTTCATCTTTTTAACTTCTCATCCTTTTTCACTTTCATTTTATTTTATTTATTTGCATACTTTCATTCATTGCATTTTAATTTTGTGCATATTTTTATTTTTTTTCTAAATTTATTATTTTCCATTGGTGTTCAAATGTTCTTATTCAACTGTTACATCTTTTCTGGTATTTTCTTGGTGCTTAGTGACTTATGTTATTCTGGTTAGGTAATATTATTTAAATCAATGCCAATCTTTTGTACCTGTATTATTTTTGCATTAACATGAATTTATATTATCTTTCCTTACCCACTCTCTTCCCCATTGTTGCAATTCTTGCACTATTGATATGCCGTATGCTTCTACTGTTTTCTCACTGCATGTTGTAGCTACCATGTAATTGAGACCTTCATTATTTGGCATTACCAACCCATATTTTATTTATTTTTCTTACCTTTATTTCTGGGTTACTTTTCTCTCTTTTTCTCTTCTTTCAGGATGGCCACCGAGGAAGGAAAACGGAAGAACTTCTATATGGGGAGATAGGCAAGTCAATCTGCACAATCTATAGAGAAAGGCATCAGTTGGAGTCACCCATCCACTTGTACATCTCAGCCTGCACTGAGGACGGTGCAATCTTTAAGTGTGGGGAGGTCGATACCGATCTCCATGGGTTAGTTATTTTCTTCTCAACACCAATATTTTATTTTCTTTGTTAATTGCTGCATTTGCATATTTAATTGCATGTTTGTTTGATTTTATGCATTTAGTTACCACTTGGTTAAAGTAATTGGTGCGCAGAAATCGTGACGGTTCCATTCCCCGGCAACGGCGCCAAAAACTTTATACGCACGTTCATAATCTTAATTCTTTGTCACAACTTCGCACAACTGACCAGCAAGTGCACTGGGTCGTCCAAGTAATAAACCTTACGTGAGTAAGGGTCGATCCCACGGAGATTGTCGGCTTGAAGCAAGCTATGGTCACCTTGTAAATCTCAGTTAGGCGGATTCAAATGTATTAAGACATTATAGTGTACTAAAAGATAATTAAAATAGGATAGAGATACTTATGTAATTCATTGGTGAGAGTTTCAGATAAGCGTATAGAGATGCTTTTGTTCCTCTGAACCTCTGCTTTCCTGCTGTCTTCATCCAATCATTCCTACTCCTTTCCATGGCAAGCTTTATGTAGGGCATCACCGTTGTCAATGGCTACATCCCCCAAATGGCCAGCCCCCATGAAAGTCTAAGATAGCATAAAAACTAATCAAAGATCTGATCCAAAGATGTAAATATAATAGTAAAAAGTCCTATTTATACTAAACTAGTTACTAGGGTTTACAGAAATGAGTAAATGATACAGAAATCCACTTCCGGGGCCCACTTGGTGTGTGCTTGGGCTGTGCATTGAGCTTTACACATGTAGAGGTCTTTCTTGAAGTTGAACGCTAGTTTGTAACCTGTTTCTGGCGTTTAACTCCACTTTGCAACCTGTTTCTGGCGTTTGACTCCAGAATGCAGCATGGAACTGGCGTTCAACGCCAGTTTACGTCATCTATCCTTAATCAAAGTATGAACTATTATATATTGCTGGAAAGCCCTGGATGTCTACTTTCCAACGCAATTGAGAGCGCGCCATTTGGAGTTCTGTAGCTCCAGAAAATCTACTTTGAGTGCAGGGAGGTCAGAATCCAACAGCATCTGCAGTCCTTCTTCAACCTCTGTTGACTTTAACCGTTCAGTCTCAAGTTTTCACTTGACACCTTCACGCCACACGCACATGGTTAGGGACAGCTTGGTTTAGCCGCTTAGGCCAGGATTTTATTCCTTTAGGCCCTCCTATCCACTAATGCTCAAAGCCTTGGATCCTTTTTATTACCCTTGCCTTTTGGTTTTATGGGCTATTGGCTTTTTGCTCTTGCCTTTTGGTTTTAAGAGCTTTTGGCTTTTTCTGCTTGCTTTTTCTTTTTCTTTCTTCTCTTTTTTTTTTCGCTAATTTTTTTTCTGCAAGCTTTTGTATTCACTGCTTTTTCTTGCTTCAAGAATCATTTTTATGATTTTTCAGATTATCAAATAACATGTCTCCTTTTCATCATTCTTTCAATAGCCAACATATTTAAGATTCATAAACATCAAATTCAAAAAACATATGCACTGTTCAAGCATACATTCAGAAAACAAAAAGTATTGCCACCACATCAAAATAATTAAACTAGTTTCAAGGATGAATTTGAAACCATGTACTTCTTGTTCTTTTGTTTTCAGAACAGTTTTCATTTAAGAGAGGTGATGGATTCATATTCATAACTTTAAGGCATAGACACTTAGACACTAATGATTATATAGTAAAGACACAAACATAAATAAAACATAAAGCATGGAAACCGAAAACAGAAAACAAATAGACAAGGGGATTAAGGAATGAGTCCACCTTAGTGAGGGTGGCGTCTTCCTCTTCTTGAAGAACCAATGGTGCTCTTGAGCTCCTCTATATCTCTTCCTTGTCTTTCTTGCTCCTCCCTCATAGCTCTTTGATCTTCTCTAATTTCATGGAGGATGATGACGTGCTCTTGGTGCTCCACCTTTAGTTGTCCCATGTTGGAACTTAATTCTCCTAGGAAAGTGTTGATTTGTTCCCAATAGTTTTGTGGAAGGAAGTGCATCCTTTGAGGCATCTCAGGGATTTCATGGTGAGGAATCTCCTCATGCTCATGTTGAGGTCCATGATCTCTTGTTTGCTCCATCTTTTTCTTAGTGATGGGCTTATCCTCTTCAATAAGGATATCTCCCTCTATGTCAATTCCAGCTGAATTGCCGATGTGGCATATGAGGTGAGGAAAGGCTAACCTTGCCCAAGTGAAGGACTTGTCAGCCACCTTTTAGAGTTCTTGAGGTATAATCTCATGAACTTCTACCTCTTCTCCAATCATGATACTATGGATCATGATGGCCCGGTCTATAGTAACTTCAGACCGGTTACTAGTAGGAATGATTGAGCGTTGAATGAACTCTAGCCATCCCATAGCCACTAGTTTGAGGTCAAGCCTTCTTAGTTGAACCAGCTTGCCTCTTGAGTCAATTTTCCATTGCGCTCCTTGCTCACATATGTCTATGAGGACCTGGTCCAACCTTTGATCAAAGTTGACCCTTCTTGTGTAGGGGCGTGCGTTCTCTTCCATCATTGGCAAGTTGAACGCCATCCTTACATTTTCCGGACTGAAATCTAAGTATTTTCCCCGAACCATAGTAAGCCAATGCTTTGGATTTGGGTTCACACTTTGATCATGGTTCCTTGTGATCCATGTGTTTGCATATAATTCTTGAACCATTAGGATCCCGATTTGTTGAATGGGGTTGGTGAGAACTTCCCAACCTCTTCTTTGAATCTCAAGTCGGATCTCTGGATACTCATTCCTTTTGAGCTTGAAAGGAACCTCAGGGATCACTTTCTTTTTTGCCACAACTTCATAGAAGTGGTCTTGATGGACTTTTGAGATGAATCTCTCCATTTTCCATGACTCAGAGGTGGAAGCAATTGCCTTCCCTTTCCTCTTTCTAGAGGTTTCTCTGGCCTTAGGTGCCATAAATAGTTATGGAAAAACAAAAAGCAATGCTTTTACCACACCAAAATTAAAATGTTTGCTCATCCCCGAGTAAAAGAAGAAAGAAAGAAGTAGAAGAAGAAGAGAAATGGAGGAGAGGGAGAGAGAGTAGGTTTCGGCCAAGTGGAAGAAGATAGGGTTGTGTTGTGTGAAATAGAAGAAGGAATGAGGGGTTTATATAGAAGTGGGGAGGGGTTTAGGGTTTGGCCATTTAGGGTTGGGTTTGGGAGGGAAAATATTTTGAATTTGAAGGTAGGTGGGGTTTATGGGGAAGAGAAGATGGATGTGAGTGGTGAGGGGTGATGGAAAAGAGGGATTGAAGTGATTGGTGAAGGGCATTTGGGAAAGAGAGTTATGAAAAGGTTTGAAGAGGAGAGAATAGGGTTAGGTGGGGATTCTGTGGGGTCCACAGATCCTGAGGTGTCAAGGATTTTTGATCCCTGTACCCTTTAGACATGAAAAACGCCCTATACATGCAATCCTAGCGTTTAACGCCAGACTGCTGCCTATTTCTGGCGTTAAACGCCACTTCCATTCTCTGTTCTGGCGTTTAACGCCAGGTAGATGCTTGTTTCTGGCGTTAAACGCCAGCTTGATGCTTGTTTCTGGCGTTAAACGCCAGACTGTTCTCCTCCAGGGTGTGCTGTTTTTCATTCTATTTTTCATTCTGTTTTTGATTTTTCAGTAATTTTTGTGACTTCACATGATCATCAACCTAAAGAAAACATAAAATAACAATAGAAAATAAATAAATATAATTAGATAACATTGGGTTGCCTCCCAACAAGCGCTTCTTTAATGTCAATAGCTTGACAGTGAGCTCTCATGGAGCCTCACAGATGTTCAGAGCATTGTTGGAACCTCCCAACACCAAACTTAGAGTTTGAATGTGGGGGTTCAACACCAAACTTAGAGTTTGGTTGTGGCCTCCCAACACCAAACTTAGAGTTTGACTGTGGGGGCTTTGGTTGACTCTGCAGTGAGAGAAGCTTTTCATGCTTCCTCTCTATGGTTACAGAAAGAGATCCTTGAGTTTTAAACACAAGGTTGTTCTCATTCAGTTGAAGGACTAATTCTTCTCTGTCCACGTCAATAATAGCTCTTACTGTGGCTAGGAAAGGTCTTCCAAGGATGATGGATTCGTCCTCATCCTTCCCAGTATCCAGGATTATGAAATCAGCAAGGATGTAAAGGCCTTCAACCTTTACTAGCACGTCCTCTACTTGACCATAAGCTTGTTTTCTGGAGTTGTCTGCCATCTCTAATGAGATTTTGGCAGCTTGCACCTCAAAGATTCCTAGTTTCTCCATTACAAAGAGTGGCATGAGGTTTATCCCTGATCCAAGATCACATAGAGCCTTCTCAAAGGTCATGGTGCCTATGGTACAAGGTATTAAGAACTTTCCAGGATCCTGTTTCTTCTGAGGTAATCTCAGTTGATCCAGATCACTTAGTTCATTGATGAGCAAGGGAGGTTCATCTTCCCAAGTCTCATTACCAAATAATTTGGCATTCAGCTTCATGATTGCACCAAGGTACTTTGCAACTTGCTCACCTTGTTGAGGCTTTTGTTGATCCTTCCATGAGAGATTTGGGTGATTTCTCCATGATGGATTATAGGTGTTTCCATAGGGTTCACCCATGTAATTCACCTCTGCTATTGCAGGGTTCTCAGGATCATAAGCTTCTTCTTCAGAAGATGCCTCTTGAGTACTGTTGGATGCAGCTTGCACTCCATTCAGACTCTGAGAAATCATATTGACTTGCTGAGTCAATATTTTGTTCTGAGCCAATATGGCATTCAGAGTATCAATTTCAAGAACTCCCTTCCTCATAGGCGTCCCATTATTCACAGGATTCCTTTCAGAAGTGTACATGAACTGGTTATTTGCAACCATGTCAATGAGCTCTTGAGCTTCTGCAGGTGATGACATGTCACCATGTCATGTTTTTCTATACTTTTTCATTTGTTTTCAATAGGTTTTATGCACTTTCTTGAGCCATAAGCAAGCCAATTGGGTATATTTTCATGTTTCCTTTGATTCAATTAACCATGTATGAATTAATGTAATTTCATGAGATTTTATGCTATAATTGTCATATATTATGAAAGAATAACAAACTCATGATTTTGAGCAAAGCTTTGATGTGTTTGGTTGATTGATGATAGGTGAAAAGAGTTTGGAAGAAGGTTGAAGAAAGAAGGAATGGCTAGGAGCAATAGAGAACAAAAAGTTTGAGCAAAAGTTTGCCTCAAACTTTAGCTCAAACTTTTGGGAGAAAAGCTTGAGCCAACATTTGCCTCAAACTTTTTGGTAAACGTTGACATCACAAAACCTACACCCTGGAGGAAAAAGCTTGCGCCAACGTTTGCCTCAAGCTTTTTGGCAAACGTTGGCGCCACACGCCACAAGGCATACAAGGGGCATACTTCCAACAAAAATAACTTGAGCTACAGAGCTCCAAATGAGGTGATTCAAAAAGCAATGGAAAGTAGGAATCAAGAGCTTTCCAGGCATATATGGCACTGCATGGTGGACACTAAAATTGAGGGAGAAAACTGCCCCGAAATGTGCATAAACGAACATGGTGGCAACCTGCAGTGAGGCCAACTGACCTCTGCACCTTCGACGGAGTATAACTCGAGCTGTAGAGCTCCAAATGATGTGCTTTCAACGGCATTGGAAAGTAGACATCCAGGGCTTTCCAACGATATATAATAGTATGGGGTGAACAATGCGTTTGAGCCTCCAGAACTGGCGTTTTCGACCACGTTTGAGGCAAACTTTACCTCAAAACGCTGCACACCAAAGCCAGCGACCTTGTCCTCTTCAAAGGGGGCATAACTTGAGTTGTAGATGTCCAATTGAGATGATTCCAATTGGGTTAGAAAGCTGACATTTAGAGCTTTCCAACCATATATAATAGTCTATAGTTGGCATGAAATTGGCAACGTTGACAAGAGGACAAAGTAGCACCCCACACATGCACTCGGGGGCCAACGTTTGAGCAAAAGTTTGACCCCAAACTTTGGCTCAAACGTTGGTAGCAGCAAGAATGGGACAGCTGGTGTAAAAAGTTTGAGTAAAAGTTTGCCTCAAACTTTTACTCAAACTTTTACTCAAACTTTTACTCAAGCTTTTAAGATTCACAACCCGGTTCACATTGGTTCTCTCTCCAACTCCAAGAGCAATCAACTAAGGCCTCTATCAACCCAATTCCATCAAGAGCAAGGGCCCAATTGACACCACTTAAAGGCACAAGAGATAGTTAGAATAGGAATTTCATTTTAATTGTAATTTTTTTTGAATTTCATTTTCATTTTGTAAAAATGCCTATAAATAGGCATCTGTTTCATTTTTATTAGAGGAGGCGAGCTCCACTAGGGAGCATTAGGAATACAGAGCTCTCTCTCTTTAGTTTTCTTTTCTTTGTTTTTAAGTCTTGGGTGGAGAATTGAATGTGTTCTGTTTCATTCTCCCTCTGAGATCTCTCTCTGTTTACTTGCTGCATAATTTGAAGGAATTGTGATTTGAATCAAAACTCTCTTTACTGCTTTCCTCTCTATTTTCTTCTGCAATTATTCTCTGTTGGATCAAGGAAGGAATTGAGATCTAGACTTGGTCTCTAGTCTCATCCAACCCCTGAGATCTTCAACCTCTCGTTCAGATTTTGCAATTGAGCCAAGTTGCTTTCTGTTTTGATTTTTCAAGTGATTTTCCAAATCTGTTGAACCTGCTACATCTTTTACTTCTCTGTTTGATTGCTATTTACACTTCCTTGTTTGCTTTCTTTAATTTCTCTGCACCCAATTCCCTTTACATTTGATGCAATTTACTTTTCTTGTCATTTAAGATTTTGCCAATTTACTTTTCTTGCAATTTAAGTTTCAATGCAATTTACTTTCTGCACTTTATGATTCCTTGTTATTTACATTCTGTTGCTTTAAGTTTCACCCAATCTCACTTCAATGTTAGCTTGACTAAACTAATCATCCACTAAAGTTGCTTGATCCATCAATCCCTGTGGGATCGACCTCACTCACGTGAGTTATTATTACTTGATGCGACCCGGTGCACTTGCCGGTGAGTTTTGTGTCGGATCGTTTTCCGCACATCAAATTTTTGGCGCCGTTGCCGGGGATTGATTTAGATCAACAATGATTAAGTGGGTGAGAAGTCTAGATCAAGCATTTTCTTTATTTTTGTTCTCTGTTCTAAGTTAAAACCAAGGTGTTTGAGTTATTGCCTCACTAAGAAATTCTTTCTCTATGACATGAATTTCAAATTTCATTGATGTTTACAAAATACAAATGGAGTTCAACTCATCTTATTGTCAAACAAAATTTTATGGGATATCACCCACCATCACCAATCTCTAATGGTGGTTGGGAATATCACCAAGAAACTTCAAATTCTGGGCACTCCAATTCATGGAGCTATGCTTCAGAACCACAAGATGAGAAAGAAAATCATATGGGATATTTTCCTCCATCACAAAATGATGCAAGTCATGATTCTAATGGTGGCTGGGAAGGGAATTCTAGTGCTCCATATGATATTCATCCAAAGATATCATCACTTGACCATACTTCAACCGAAAGCCCCTTTCAAAATTCACCACCCACACAAACTTCCATGAACCACTCAAGGCTTTCAAAGCTTGAGTCCATGTTCAAAAAATATGAGGAGGAGACAATGAAAGCCTGGAAAAGGGAAGAAATCATCCGTCAGAGGACGAATGAGCACCTGGAGAACATAAGGAAACACTTAGAACCATCAAACAGTAAAAATCAATCTGTGGGAGAGGAAGTGGAAAAACAAGAACAAAAGGTCCTTATGTCAAGTGAAAGTGCAATGAAGAAGGAGGAAAAACAAGAGGAAGAGGCTACTGAGTCAAGTGGAATTTTAATGAAGAATGAGGTGGTTGAAAATGAAACTACACTTGAGGTGACAAAAGAACCTGAACACTCACAACCTCCTCAAACCCACCTGGACCAAAAAGTCTCGACAATTGAATCTATGATTGAAAAATATGAAGAGGAGATGAAGAAATGTTGGGAAGATCAACAAACCTCCTCAATGAAAAAGCTATTAAGTCAAATGTTGGGTGCAAGGGAGGAAGTGGAAGAGCAAGAAAGTGAGAAAGACAACCAAAGAATTAAAAACTCATGTGAAGTAGAGAAGTACATGAAGGAAGAATCCATCAACCATAGGTATAATTTCTCTTCTCTGCTTTGTTTTCGTTCTTTGCTTTGTTTAAATTCAATAAATTGGCATATGGTTACATTCTAAGTTTGGTGTTGCCCTGCAACAAACTGTTTTCCATCTTCATGGATGATTGCATCAATTTTACATGAAAGCGACACACCAAGATTCTAAGTTTGGTGTGCCACCTATTTTTCTATGCAAAGCATTCAGCAACACCACTTGTCTGCATAACCATAATGTCTTTGCAGTGTTAATTTTCTTTTGGTTTGATATTGTGTTACTCTGTTTACTTTAGTTAATTCTTTGTTTTTAATGCTTTCATTTTAGTTTGCTTATTTACTGTGTTTGTTAATACATTATCAAGAGAGCTTTATTCATGATAGATTCTTGGCTTGGTGATTGTATTTAACATACAACAGTTT
>NC_029785.2:61127645-61159296 GCF_000816755.2 Arachis ipaensis
CTTATTTCTCATGCAATGTATTGTGCTCACCTTCTTAAGTTTGCAATCACAATGTTTCTGTCTCTTGTGCCTTGATTATTATCTTTAATTTTGCTTGCTTAGAACACATGTACTACTAACTTTTCATTGTGTAAGACACTCATGATCCATCTTAGCCCCATAGCCATGGTTCTAATTGTTGCTTGAGGATGAGCAAGCATTCTGAGTTTGGCAAGGAAAGGAGGAAGAATAGATGAAAAAGGACAACAAAAATGAAGATGAATTACAAGGTTGTAGAGTTCCTTTTCTCCTCATTTGTTTCCAGCACTTAAATTGCATGATTGTCTTCATCCTTCCTATTTACATGTGTGTATGAATAAAGCATAACTTGAATCTTGATTTGCAATATGGTGCTGTGTCATTATGATTACCAACTTGAGTTTTGTGAATTCAAAAGCAACAAAGTATCATGATCATAAACAAACAAGGAATTAAAGAAGAGTTTAGCATGTGCATACAAGTATTGGAAAGCTAGTATGATTAATTGTTGCTCAATTGCATTGGATTTTATTTAATTGAAGTTTTCATCTAGTACATTTTGTGAAATCTTTTGAAAATCATGAAAACCTTGAAGAGGCAAATACAATTAAAGCAAGAAAAGAAAAAGGGAAAGAATGAGAAAGCTGAAGGCTCTGAGTACCAATAGCAATTTATTTGCTAAGTATTTGTGGTGTTTATGTATCAAGCCAAATGCTTGAAAACAAAACATTTAGAAGTCAAGGTTAGGCTCAAAGTACAAAAGCACTCCCTCAAAGCTCAAGGCTCTGAGCATCAATGATTAGAGAGTCAAGAAAAGAAAAGAAAAAAATGAGCTTAATGAAGTCCTCTAATCAAATGCTTGGGGTGCTTATGTATCAAGTGGTAATACTTGAAAACAAAGCATTTAGAAGTCGTAACTTTGTTATCAACTCATGGGGCAAAGGATAGGTGAAAAGAGTTTTGAAGAAGGTTGAAGGAAGAAGGAATGGCTAGGAGCAAGAAAGAACAAAAAGTTTGAGCCAAAGTTTGCCTCAAACTTTAGCTCAAACTTTTGGGAAAAAAAGCTTGAGCCAACGTTTGCCTCAAACTTTTTGGCAAACGTTGACATCACAAAACCTACACCCTGGAGGAAAAAGCTTGCGCCAATGTTTGCCTCAAGCTTTTTGGCAAACGTTGGCGCCACACGCCACAAGGCATACAAGGGGCATACTTCCAACAAGAATAACTTGAGCTACAGAGCTCCAAATGAGGTGATTCAAAAAGCAATGGAAAGTAGGAATCAAGAGCTTTCCAGGCATATATGGCACTGCATGGTGGACACTAAAATTGAGGGAGAAAACTGCCCCGAAATGTGCATAAACGAACATGGTGGCAACCTGCAGTGAGGCCAACTGACCTCTGCACCTTCGACGGAGTATAACTCGAGCTGTAGAGCTCCAAATGATGTGCTTCTAATGGCATTGGAAAGTAGACATCCAGGGCTTTCCACGAATGTATAATAGTATGGGGTGAACAATGCGTTTGAGCCTCCAGAACTGGCGTTTTCGACCACGTTTGAGGCAAACTTTACCTCAAACGCTGCACACCAAAGCCAGCGACCTTGTCCTCTTCAAAGGGACATAACTTGAGTTGTAGATGTCCAATTGAGGTGATTCCAATTGGGTTAGAAATTTGACATTCAGAGCTTTCCAACCATATATAATAGTCTATAGTTGGCATGAAATTGGCAATGTTGACAAGAGGACAAAGTAGCACCCCACACATGCACTAGGGGGCCAACGTTTGAGCAAAAGTTTGACCCCAAACTTTGGCTCAAACGTTGGTAGCAGCAAGAATGGGGCAGCTGGTGTAAAAAGTTTGAGTAAAAGTTTGCCTCAAACTTTTACTCAAACTTTTACTCAAACTTTTACTCAAGCTTTTAAGATTCACAACCCGGTTCACATTGGTTCTCTCTCCAACTCCAAGAGCAATCAACCAAGGCCTCTATCAACCCAATTCCATCAAGAGCAAGGGCCCAATTGACACCACTCAAAGGCACAAGAGATAGTTAGAATAGAAATTTCATTTTAATTGTAATTTGTTTTAAATTTCATTTTCATTTTGTAAAAATGCCTATAAATAGGCATCTGTTTCATTTTTATTAGAGGAGGCGAGCTCCACTAGGGAGCATTAGGAATACAGAGCTCTCTCTCTTTAGTTTTCTTTTCTTTGTTTTTAAGTCTTGGGTGGAGAATTGAATGTGTTCTGTTTCATTCTCCCTCTGAGATTTCTCTCTGTTTACTTGCTGCATAATTTGAAGGAATTGTGATTTGAATCAAAACTCTCTTTACTGCTTTCCTCTCTATTTTCTTCTGCAATTATTCTCTGTTGGATCAAGGAAGGAATTGAGATCTAGACTTGGTCTCTAGTCTCATCCAACCCCTGAGATCTTCAACCTCTCGTTCAGATTTTGCAATTGAGCCAAGTTGCTTTCTGTTTTGATTTTTCAAGTGATTTTCCAAATCTGTTGAACCTGCTACATCTTTTACTTCTCTGTTTGATTGCTATTTACACTTCCTTGTTTGCTTTCTTTAATTTCTCTGCACCTAATTCCCTTTACATTTGATGCAATTTACTTTTCTTGTCATTTAAGATTTTGCCAATTTACTTTTCTTGCAATTTAAGTTTCAATGCAATTTACTTTCTGCACTTTATGATTCCTTGTTATTTACATTCTGTTGCTTTAGGTTTCACCCAATCTCACTTCAATGTTAGCTTGACTAAACTAATCATCCACTAAAGTTGCTTGATCCATCAATCCCTGTGGGATCGACCTCACTCACGTGAGTTATTATTACTTGATGCGACCCGGTGCACTTGCCGGTGAGTTTTGTGTCGGATCATTTTTCGCACATCAGCAGGCATTTTCTTAAGGTGAATGGATCCACCTGCAGAATGGTCCAGTGATATCTTTGATAGCTCAGACAGACCATCATAGAATATATCAAGGATGGTCCATTCTGAAAGCATGTCAGAAGGACACTTTTTGGTCAGTTCCTTGTATCTCTCCCAAGCTTCATAGAGGGATTCACCTTCCTTTTGTCTGAAGGTTTGAACATCCACTCTAAGCTTACTAAGCTTTTGAGGAGGAAAGTACTTGGCTAAGAAGGTCGTGACCAGCTTATCCCAAGAGTTCAGGCTATCTTTAGGTTGAGAGTCCAACCATACTCTAGCTCTGTCTCTTACAGCAAACGGGAAAAGCATAAGCCTGTAGACCTCGGGATCAACCCCATTGATCTTAACAGTATCACAGATCTGCAAGAATTCAGTTAAGAACTGAAAAGGATCTTCTGATGGAAGTCCATGAAACTTGTAATTCTGTTGCATCAGAGAAACTAATTGAGGTTTAAGCTCAAAATTGTTTGCTCCAATGGCAGAGATTGAGATGCTTCTTCCATGTAAATTAGAATTTGGTGCAGTAAAGTCACCAAGCATCTTCCTTGCATTATTATTATTTTCGGCCATGCCTCCTTCTTTTTCGAAAATTTCTGTCAGATTTTCTCCAGAGAGTTGTGCTTTGGCTTCCCTTAGCTTCCTCTTCAGAGTCCTTTCAGGTTTAGGATCAGCTTCAACAAGAATATTCTTATCCTTTTTCCTGCTCATATGAAAAAGAAGAAAACAAAAAAGAAAATATGGAATCCTCTATGTCACAGTATAGAGATTTCTGTATGTGAGTATAAGAGTAGAAGAATAGAAGAAGAGAAATTCGAACACCAAGAGGAAGTGAGGGTTCGAATTTTGAGGTGAAGAGAAGTGTTAGTAAATAAATAAATAATTAGAAGGAGATGAGAGAGAGGGAATTTCGAAAATTAATTAAATTAAAAATAAAATTTAAAGTTAAATTTCGAAAATTAAAATTGAAATCAAATTAAATTAAAAATTAAAACGATTAGTTAATAAAAAGAAAGAATTTTGAAAAAGAGGAAAGGAATTTTCGAAAATTAGAAGGAGAGAGTTAGTCAGGTAGTTTTGAAAAAGATATGATTGAAACAAAAAGATAAGATTGATTGAAAAAGGTTTGAAAATTATTTTTGAAAAAGATAAGAAGTTAGAAAAGATTTTGAAATTGATTTTGAAAAAGGTATGATTGGGAGATATGATTGAAAATCATTTTGAAAAGGATTTGAAAAGGAAATTAAAAAGATTTGATTTTGAAAATTAAAGTTGATTACTTGACTAACAAGAAACTAAAAAGATATGATTTTAAAATTTAAAGATTGAACCTTTCTTAATAGGCAAGTAACAACTTAATATTTTTGAATCAATCACATTAATTGTTAGTAAAGATTTTGAAATTATGAAACAAAATAAAAAAAAAGATTTTTGAAAATCAATTTGAAATTTTTGAAAATATGAAAGAAAAAATGAAAAAGATTTGATTTTTGAAAAAGGTTTGAAAAAGATAGAATTTTTAAATTGAAAATTTGATTTGGCTCATAAGAAACAACTAATTTTGAAAAATTTTTGAAAAAGTCAACCCAAATTTTCGAAATTTTATGATAGAATAAGGGAAAGATATTTTTTTGATTTTTTGAATTTTTAATAATGAGAGAGAAAAACAATAAAAAGACTCAAAACATAAAAATTATGAATCAAAACACACAATGCATGCAAGAACACTTTGAATGTCAAGATGAACACTAAGAACTTATTTTTTAAAAATTTTCAAGACAAGAAAACATGCAAGACACCAAACTTAAAAATTTTTATTCTTTAGACATTAATAATTCAAGAATGCATATGAAAAATAAGGAAAGACACAAAACAAGAAAATATGAAGATCAAACAAGAAAACTGGCTAAGAACAACTTGAAGATCATGAAGAATGCAATGCATGAAATTTTCGAAAATAATTTTTTTTTAGAAAATTAAAAAGATGCAATTGACACCAAACTTAAAACTTGACTCTAGACTCAAACAAGAAACACAAAAATATTTTTGAGTTTATGATTTTATAAATTTTTTTTTATTTTTCAAAAATTAATTGGGAAAAAACGAAAAAGAAGAAATTATTATTTTTTTTTGTATTATTTTCGAAAATAAGAAATAAAAAGCTTAAAAAAAATAAAATTACCTAATCTGAGCAACAAGATGAACCGTCAGTTGTCCAAACTCGAACAATCCCCAGCAACGGCGCCAAAAACTTTATACGCACGTTCATAATCTTAATTCTTTGTCACAACTTCGCACAAATGACCAGCAAGTGCACTGGGTCATCCAAGTAATAAACCTTACGTGAGTAAGGGCCGATCCCACGGAGATTGTCGGCTTGAAGTAAGCTATGGTCACCTTGTAAATCTCAGTCAGGCGGATTCAAATGTATTAAGAGATTATAATGTACTAAAAGATAATTAAAATAGGATAAAGATACTTATGTAATTCATTGGTGAGAGTTTCAGATAAGCGTATAGAGATGCTTTCGTTCCTCTGAACCTCTGCTTTCCTGCTGTCTTCATCCAATCATTCCTACTCCTTTCAATGGCAAGCTTTATGTAGGGCATCACTGTTGTCAATGGCTACATCCCATCCTCTCTGTGAAAATGGTCCAATGCGCTGTCACTACATGGCTAATCATCTGTCGGTTCTCGATCATACTGGAATAGGATTTACTATCCTTTTGCGTCTGTCACTACGCCCAGCACTCGCGAGTTTGAAGCTCGTCACAGCCATCCCTTCCCAGATCCTACTCGGAATACCACAGACAAGGTTTAGACTTTCCGGATCTCAGGAATGGCCATCCATGGGTTCTAACTTATACCACAAAGATTCTAATATCTCGGACTCAGTCCTCTGTATTAGATATCTAAGAGATATTCATTCTAGCTTGTTTGCATGTAGAACGGAAGTGTTTGTCAGGCACGCATTCATAGGTGAGAATGATGATGAGCGTCACATAATCATCATATTCATCATATTCTTGGGTGCGAATGGATATCTTAGAGAAGGAATAAGCTTGAATTGAATAGAAAAACAGTAGTACTTTGTATTAATTCATGAGGAACAGCAGAGCTCCACACCTTAATCTATGGTGTGTAGAAACTCTACCGTTTGAAAATACATAAGTGATAATGGTCCAGGCATGGCCGAATGGCCAGCCCCCATGAAAGTCTAAGATAGCATAAAAACTAATCAAAGATCTGATCCAAAGATGTAATATAATAGTAAAAAGTCCTATTTATACTAAACTAGTTACTAGGGTTTACAGAAATGAGTAAATGATGCAGAAATCTACTTCTGGGACCCACTTGGTGTGTTCTTGGGCTGAGCATTGAGCTTTACACGTGTAGAGGTCTTTCTTGGAGTTGAACGCAAGTTTGTAACTTGTTTCTGGCGTTTAACTCCACTTTGCAACCTGCTTCTGGCGTTTGACTCTAGAATGCAGCATGGAACTGACGTTCAATGCCAGTTTACATCGTCTATCCTTAATCAAAGTATGGAATATTATATATTGATGGAAAGCCCTGGATGTCTACTTTCCAACGCAATTGAGAGCATGCCATTTGGAGTTCTGTAGCTCCAGAAAATCCACTTTGAGTGCAGGGAGGTCAGAATCCAACAGCATCTGCAGTCCTTCTTCAACCTCTGAATCTGATTTTTGCTCAAGTCCCTCAATTTCAGCCAGAAAATACCTGAAATCACAGAAAAACACACAAACTCATAGTAAAGTCCAGAAATATGAATTTTAATTAAAAACTAATAAAAATATACTAAAAACTAACTAAATCATACTGAAAACTATGTAAAAATAATGCCAAAAAGCGTATAAATTATCCGCTCATCAGTAATATTTTCTTTTTCAAGAAATTTTTATAGCATTTCACTAATTTAAATTAAAAAATTTTCTATTAAAATTTGTTTGAAGTTGTATTTGGAACATAGTTTAAAAAGCTAAGAACATACAACCTGTGAAATTTTGAGCTTATTTATATGGTTACATTATTTAACCATAAATTTTTATTCTTGTGTGTTTTCTTCTCTATGATTGCAATCTTTGCTTTGTTCCATTCTATATGTCCAATATTTAGTGTATTTACATGCTTGCATATGATTGAGGCCATTACTTGTTTAGCTCACTTATCCTAAATAAGCCTATCCATTAAATCATCCTTGTCAGCCACTTTGAGCCTTGTAAATCCCATTTATTCTATATTTTACCACATCACTAGCCTTAATCAGAAAAACAATTAAATATCCCAATTGAATCTTTGGTTAGCTTAAGATAGGGATTGTGTAACAATTAATTGCGGGGAAACTGTGGGAACATGGGTTAATAAGGGAATGTGTTATGTTTATACCATGATAAAATAATAGGAATTTGTGTACCTACTCATGTGAAACTATAAAAAAATTAAAAAAAATCCATGTGCATTGATAAGCTATGTTTATTTTCATGTTAAAAAAAAAAATCAAAAAAATCAATAAATAAGTAAATAAATAAGGGGACAAAATTACCCCAATGCTAAGTTTAATAATGAAAGATCAATGCACATGTGATAAATTAAAAAGAAAAGTTGATACATGAGTATGTGATGCAAAAGTGGGAATTTTGGGTAGCTAGGCATGAATTAAAATTATATAGAGTATATGTATGTTAGGTGAAAGTTTAGGTTAATTAAAGATTCAATTTATAACTCACTTAGCCATATATATATACCATCACCCTTACCTTAGCCCCATTACAACCTTGAAAAGACCTCATGATGTTTGCATTGGTACATTAAATTTTTGTTGATTGGTTAGATAAAGAACAAAGTTTAGAAAGCATGACTAGAGAAGAGTAGAGTGATTAACCCTAGACACTTGAGAGTTAGAGTGATATACACTACCAGTAAGGGTTCAGTGCTTAATTTTATGTTCCCTGCTTTCATGAGCTATCTTCTTACAAGTTTACTTGCTTTTTATTGCATAATTTGAATTAGTGAAATCTGATTTATGTTTGTCTTGGAGGACTTATTTACTTTTAACCAAGTAGGTAGAAACATTTTTGCATATATTTGCATTCTTATAGATAGGTTGCATTTCATACTCTTTACCATTCCCCTTCATTCTTTTAGTTCTCTTGAGCTTAGCATGAGGACATGCTAATGTTTAAGTGTGGGGAGGTTGATAAACTACTATTTTATGGTTTATCTTATGCTCAATTGAGTGGTTTTTATCAACTCTTTACCCACTTATTCATAATATTTGCATGGTTTTACTTTTTCCTTCCTGATTTTGTGCTATGATTGAAAACATGTTTCTTTGGTCTTAATTTGCTAATATTAATCCTCTCTTATTACCATTAGATGCCTTGATATGTGCATTAAGTGATTTCAGAGATTACAGGGCAGGAATCGCTTGGAGGATGGAAAGGAAGCATGCAAAAGTGGAAGGAATACAAGAAGTTGAAGGAACTGAAAGCTGTCAGCCTGACCCTCTTGCACTAAAACGGTCATAACTTGAGCTACAGAGATCCAAATAATGCGGTTCTAGTTGCGTTTGAAAGCTAACGTCTGAGGCTTCGATTTGATATATAATATACCATAGTTGCCCTGACGCTAGGCGACGCAACGCGTGCTCCACGCGGACGCATTGTAGTGACAAAAATCAGCGTGGCAGATTTCTTCTCCAGCGATTTCTGGGCTGTTTTCGACCCAATTTTCGGCCCAGAAAACACAGATCATAGGCTATAAAGTGGGGGAATCTATTCATTCATAAACATCAGCTCATAATTCACAATTTTATATTTTTAGATGTAGTTTTAGAGAGAGGTTCTCTCCTCTCTCTTAGGATTAGGATTAGGATTTCTCTCAATTTTAGGACTGCTTATCTTCATTACAGGTTCAATGTTCCTTTTATTTATTTTATCAATTTAGTTTATAAACTATTTATGTTTAGATTGATTTTCTATTATTAATGCAATTGAGGTATTTCAGATTTATAATTCATATTTAGCTTTTTATATTCTTGGCTTTAATTGATTAATTGGTAACTCTTGAGTTGTCAAACTCATCGTGATTGATAATTGTTATCTTTGCTGATTGATTTAAATTCTTATAATTCTAGTCTTTCCTTAGGAGTTGACTAGGACTTTAGGTGTTAAATTGATTTATCTACTTGACTTACCTTCATAGTTAGAGGTTGACTTAGTGGGAAGCAAAATATAATTCTCATCACCATTGATAAGGATAACTAGGATAGGACTTCTAATTTTCATACCTTGCCAAGAGTTTTTTTAGTTATTGATTTACTAATTCCTGCAATTTATTTCTCTTGTTCAAACCTTTTCAAAACCCAAAAATACTGTTTTCCATAACCAATAATAAATCATACTTCCCTGCAATTCCTTGAGAAGACGACCCGAGGTTTAAATACTCGGTTATCAATTTTATTGGGTTTGCTTAAGTGACAAACAAAACTTTTGTAAGAAAGGAATTCTTGTCGGTCTGGAAGCTATACTTACAACGCGAATTTATTTGTGAAAATTCTAGATCGCGCGAGAGTTTCGTTCTTCACTACTCACATGCATTGATAATTCATCTACCAAGAACACATGCATTAGTCCTTCGTTGTCATCACATATCTATACGCATAGGTCCTCTCTTGCATTAATACCTCTTTGACCATGCCAACCACTCACCATCACTTCATACTTATACATTTGTCCTCAAGCCTTTCTCCACTTACACACTTTATCTTTTAGCCTTCTCACATACATACACCACTCACCATCACTGAAACCATAACCAATACCACTCTCTTACACACTCTTATACCATCTTACACTCCCCATAAAACTCTTTGGTGACACCTCATACATGCACACCATTGGATCTCAACTTTCATCCCTCACTATACGATCCATACCACCCCTTCCCCTATATATTCATGCACATCACACTCTTCATTCCTTGCTCATTTCCCATTTCTTTTACCAACTGAGGCATCACCGCTACCTCTCTATCTTTTCTTTATTTCATAATTTTTTTTTACCTTCACAAGCTATCCTTCTTTCCCACCTCACCCTCTCTTTATCTCTCCCCTCCCTCCTTACATTCTTATTCTTACTTGAGAACAAGCAACTTTTTAAGTTGGTGTTGCAATTCTACTTCATTCATTCCATCGCTGCCAAATTTGATTCTTCCTTATCAAGAGAACGCCAAACCTCAACACGATGAAGAAAGGTTCAGCTCTCCCTTCCATGAGCATAAATTCTATGGTGGAAAACCTATAAAACAATGATACCCGAGGTGAGATTTGAGATAGAAAGAGGGCTCTATCCAGGCATCTGCAGAAAAATCTAAAGACAAAAGTGTACAACTCTGTGTAACTCACCTAGCAAAGTGGGGCTCTTGCTAGTCCAAGAGTTCTATGCAAACGATGGACAACTAGAACCCTCCTATATGAGCTATGTGAGAGGTAAGCCTATGGACTTTGGACCCGATGCGATCCGAATAGTTCTAAAACTGGGAGATCCAACTTCATCTTTTTCTTCTATAATGAGCTATGAGCAGAGACTAAGTATCTGTCCAAGGTATGATGATGTCATAAATGACTTTTGCATACTGGGCCCAATGGAAAAATGATGCCGAAGAAAATCCAAACAATTGAAAAGAAGTGATCTTGTTCCGACAGCAAGAGGTTGGTTTGAGTTTGTGAAGAGGTCTATCATTCCCTCTTCCAACAAGAAAGAGTTTTCATTCTTCATCACAAGGATTTGAATATATTGAAAAATAGTTGTAATATGAATTGAATTCTAATTGTCATCTTGGAAAACTTGGTTTTTGGAATTAAGCTTGAAAATTCCTCACATTTTTTTTAAGTTTTGAAACTAGACTTGATAAGTGACATCGAATCAACTAGGGTTAATTCTTGTGAA
Organism: Arachis ipaensis; assembly: GCF_000816755.2. NCBI lineage: Eukaryota > Viridiplantae > Streptophyta > Magnoliopsida > Fabales > Fabaceae > Arachis > Arachis ipaensis. The sequence goes on from NC_029785.2 coordinate 61,138,561, forward strand.
CTATGTGATTTTTAAATCAGTGAACGTACTTCACCTCTTTTCATAATTAATTAATCAAGAAATTGGTGGTTTATTAAGTTAAGAGAAATTGAATTACTAAGGGATTGGGGTTTGATTACTTAATATTTACCATAGATACATCTTGCATTATTAAAGTAGAGAATGAAAAGTATTCTTCCTGAAGTTGAATATCTCTGAAATCTTAACTCTTTTAATCATATCACTTTTCAAACCATTTATGATGTGCTTTTGTTTAATTTATTGTTTTATGCTAAAGGTCTCTAAAACCCTAAATCTTGATTGTCTGACTAGATTAATCAATTGACCATTGCTTTCTTAGTCTATTAATCCTCATGGAAAGGATAAGCCACTCCCATGGTATTACTTGATACGATTCGGTGCACTTGCCAATAGTAATTTGTAAAAATTTGCATCAAGAATCACACGTGACACCGAAACAAGCTCGAGTATACTCAAAGAGATACAAAATCTAGGAAGAGAAGAACAAACATCACAGATGATGTTCACAAGAATTTAGAATGATGTGTAGGATCGCAATTAAGCAAGGACATATATGTAAATACAATAAAGCGTGCCAGAAAGAGAGTTAAATCGCATCCTAACAAGGAATTCTGAATCAAGAAAATTTGATTAGAAAAATATGGAACACTAAGTCGAAACAAATTCATGCTAAATCAAAGAAGTACCAAGTCCACAAGAGATGGCAACTAAGGTCAATGACAATGTTCACAAAAATTTGAGAGAATGCTTGGGAACATAATCAATTAGGCATTCAACAACAATAGATAAAACCTAGAAACTTATTCCACAACCATTTTCTAAAAGAAATCTTAAAAGCATAAAGGTTGCATCACGGCAAAACAATTTTAAGTTAAAAACAGAACATGTGAAGTTTGAAAAATGAAAATTAGTTAGGTTAAAGGGCAAATTTTTTTCTCAAAAACCTTGGAAGATACTTAAGTACATAATTAGATAAATGTATGCATTGAGATTATGACAAAGTTGGAAGAAAATCAAATTCTATTCAAAAAAGAGAATTTGAGATAAAGTCTCCCTATAAGTCAATAAAGTAATGGACGGTGCATTCTAAACAAATAGATTTTAAACTACATAAATTTTTTCAAGTTCATATAAAGAAGTACATGCAAAATTAAGGGTTGTCTTGTCAAGAATTCAATGAATAATGGTGGACACAATCAAGCAAGAGGAGAATCAAACCGTAACTCCTTTAAAAGATCCAAAACAAGAATTCTAAGAGAATACTATAAGACACAATATATTACAACAGAGCAAGTTCAAATTTCGTCAAGGAATCTCCTCACTCATGTAGAGGAACGCAAAATAAAAAGTTATGGGATCAAGAATCCACAAGGTACATAGGAGTACAATCAGGGCAAGATACGTATAAAATACAGAACATGAAGTAGGAGAACCAAATCGCATAATTAACTCACTACAAATCGTAACTCTCAATGTTCAAAACCGTTTAAGATTATAGGATTGTGCGTTGTGCCAAAACAAATTCAAGATCATATCGAAGAGTTATGAAGAAGAGTATAAACAATGATAAAGATGGATATTCCAAAAGATTCAAGCAAACTCTCAGAAAGACAATTAAGCAAGAAACGAATCAAATCAAGAATTTCAAAAAGATACTGCAAGATATGATGCATTACAACAAAGCGAGTTAAATTTACATAAGGGAGCTACACAGTTCGTGTAGCGGAATACAAAGTCAAGAGCTGTGATGTCCAGAATTTAAGGGATAACCAAGGATACAATCAGGTAGAGATATACATAAGATGCAAGACATGAAGCAAAAGAATCAAATCACCTTTTGGAGAGAGACAGTGAAACAAGGAATTCCAAGATGAATAGAAAAAATATATGATTCGTAAGATCACGTGGCACAATTAAAGCGCATTCGTTAACTCATACCAATCAAAGAAGAATACCTAACTTTTTCCAAACTTAATGATTACCATTACTTATTGATTTTACTTTTGTCTATGATAACTTATTAGTGTTTCCAAATACACAGACTAATAGCATTAGGTTGTCCAAACCAAATCCCATGAAATGTGTACAGTAGATTAATAGAGTTAAATCAGTAGACAGTGATGTATATAAAACTCTAACTCCTGTCATCCAGACAAAACCTACTACATGACAGACGCTCAGAATATGCAATTGAAGTATAGTCAGTCCATTCCTCATGCTCTATAGGAAAGACTACTCTAATACCACAATATAACACCCTTACTACCAGAATGTCACGCTTCCGACTGTGTCACTCTGATAGCGAGGATATTACAGTGACTTCTATATATAACTATAATAAATAGGAGCCTTTACTTGAAATCCTTATACACTTTTCTCTGAAAAACCAAATTTATATATATATATATATATAAAATTACAAATCATATCCCTATGTACAAGGTATAATAATAATGACGAGAACAAATAATAACTAATTATAAGACCAGTCAAAATGACAGAAGTAAACGTCCAATACTTGCCTTCTTCATCTGTTTCTCCTGAAAAAGAAAAATAGAGCTGTAGGGAGTAAGAAGCTAACCACACGGTTCTCCATAGGAGAAAGAAATGCCGCAAAAATAATAAAAACACATATACTTGGTCAACTCACATCTCAAGAAATTTTATCTTTATTTTCTAATCATATTCACTTAGTTGTATACAATTGCTTTATCTTCTTCTAAAAACAAATTAGATGGTATATATAAATATTTTAAATCATCTTCGCTTTCATACACAAGTGTTTCTTAATCAAGTGTAATTCGGAAAGGTAAACTGCATCTAAAAAATTGTTTCTTTAGTGTTCAAAGACTCATCTAGGGATTTTCTACCCAGCGAGCTTCCCTCACTCGTTCTTATCTATCCAACACATAAACCAGAGTCTCGGAACAACACCGAAATCAATCCGCTTTAACCTCCATCACTTCTATATACCAGCAAACACAAGCAAATCAAACAATTCAATCACACAAAAGCAAACACATATAAAGCACGTATCACATAGCACATAATCAGATAAATTACATAAACACAATACAATAACAAATGCACACCCAAACAAATCAAACAAATACACATGATGCATGCCTGTCCTACTGGCCGTGAGCTCACGTGTCAGTTATATTGCTAGACCCGGTACATCCGGTAACTAACTTGGATATCGTCTTTCTGTCGTGCATCCCCAAAAGGTAATTATCTCATGATGTATATATAAAATAGTCTCACAGAAGAGTGCCAGTCCTCCTTCTCTTGGAGGCTAGCTAATCCGGAAATTGCGTGCCCGGCCAGACATACGAATAGAAAGAATGTAGACGGGACAAAATCACCGTCCTTGTATCTACCAGGTGCAGGTGTCTTATCAATAACGCGAGTGGGACTATGTCACCGTCCTCACCGTAGACGGGACGAACCACCATTCCCACAATATCAATAACGCAAGCAGGACAAACCCACGTCCTTACCAATCAATAATCATCATCAATCAAAACCATAATAGTCAAATTCATCATAATCCTCATCACCCAAAACCATAATCTTAATCATAAACATATTTCTCATAATCACGCGAGTGGGACAAAACCTCCGTACTTATAAATGACATCATCCATCATAATCATCATCAACCAAGGTCATCATCCCACGTAATTATCATCAACGAGAACCATCACCACAATCATAATCATTACTATTCGTATTATACACAATCATCTCATCAATTATAATCTCTATATATGTCTTAACTTAATCACAATTCTCATCATGAACTTCGTATGAATTGGGCTTAGGCCGTTATATATGGCTTCCGGGTATGAGGCGCCTATACTCATGGTCAATGTTGCAAATAAATTGACTCATACACATAATCATTTAGGATCAACCTCAAGCTAACTCAAACACATCATCAATAATCAACCTCAATCTTTTTAACATTCAATCTTGTTATATCCTTCTTTAATTAGTCACTTTATAGGCTAACAAGCCAAACTTCCATAATCCTCAATTTTAATTTAGAGTAAAAAAAGTTCCATAACTCTTATCTCACGATCCTTGGAAATCATAATTCGATAATATATTATGTAATTATCTATTTTCCTTCGACTCTATTAGTTAGCTCCATTGACACTATCTCATATTCACACTTCCTAAACCCGAATCCGTTGGTTAATAAAATAATTTAACTTTTTAAAATCTTTAACTAATTAATCAAATCTCCTTTCAAGTTAACATTAATCACTTGTTTACTCTTTTCATTGTCAACTAAAATCAAATAAGTTAAATCACAATCGATTTCACAAATTAATAAAACCAAAAATATCCAATTTTCTTTAATCAAGTTATCAAACTAACTTCAACTCCATGTTGAGTTTATTTTAATTATCTATTTTCTTAAATTCATTAGAAATCCTAAAAAATATAACTCTTTAATTAAAATTAATCAAATAAACTCATTTTTTTATTTAACCAAGTTCCCCAAAACAAATTTCAGCTTCACTTTTAAGTTTAAAACATTCCCGAATAGACTCGAAATTCATTTTATTTTGACTAAATCAAATTCAGATACTTTAAATTCACTAAAACTACTAAAAATATAATTATTTAATCAAAATTAACCCAATAATCTTCAAACAAAGTATGTAGTTTTTATTGAGAATGACACCAAATTCCCATTATTTTTATTAGTCAATTTTTGTCCAAACTCCTATGAAAATTTCGTCAGAACCTCCCCTAAAACTCGGATTTTGCCACCCTTCAAGAGTCCCGTACAATCCAACATCTCTCAAACCCTTCTCAACCTTTCTAATACCCAAAAATTTCTCAACATAAATATTCTTGACTTGTTATCTTTAATTGTCTTTAGGTTATTAAATTTTCACGGATTAGGACAGTAAACAAGTTGTTCAAGTCCTAATAAACCCGTCAAGAAGCTTCAAGCATTGTTACTAATTAATTTGTACCACATCAAATAACCCCTACCTCGATTAGTCGATACTCGGTAATTAAACACAATAAATCCCTTTCAATCCTACGACATCAAATATCTCAAAATTTTTAATAAACTATAATAAAACACTAATGGTGAGGGTTTCAGAACAAGAATACTTACTGTAATAAAGAGGAACAAAGGAAATAGAGCAGCAACAGCTCTAGAGACCTCCATTGGTAAGTACAGAATTCGACAGAAATAACACAAAGCTAGGACAAAACAGAACTCATCACTAATAGAGCAACAAGCACAGTAATAGCGGCAGACAATGGTGGAAACATTGTAATTTGAAGAATGAAATAGAGTCTAACCAGAAAGGGAAAAGAACTGTACTGCCGATAGTGGCGTGCAGCTCGCGACGAAACTCCTTCAGTGACGACGGTCGTGGCTCCGACGGTGATGGAACGGTGCCCCTTATGACACCGTGCAACTCGTCGGTGATTGCAGCAGCGACGGCAGCGGTGTTGCCCTCTTCCTGGCCTTCGCGTTTCTCTCATCTCTTCGCGAGCTCCTTCTCTCTCTTCGAAGCCCTGGCCCACAACCGCGACGTTGATAGTGATCTCGACGGTGACAAGATGCGACAGAGTTGGCAGCAGCAAGGTGCGACGGTGACGACGGAAAGCAGCTTCTTGATCGCGTCTCTCCTCGCACGTTACTTTCTCTCGCATCGGGTTCCTTGGCAACGGCCCTGACCACGGCGACGGTGACTCTGATTGGCTCTAGGGCGACAGCGGTAATGGCAAGACAGTGATGAGCGGATAATTTATACCCTTTTTGGCATTGTTTTTAGGTAGTTTTTAGGGTATTTTAGTTACTTTTTATTATATTTTTATTAGTTTTTATTCAAAAATTACATTTCTGGGCTTTACTACGAGTTTGTGTGTTTTTCTGTAATTTCAGGTATTTTCTGGCTGAAATTGAGGGATCTGAGCAAAAATCTGATTCAGAGGCTGAGAAAGGACTGCAGATGCTGTTGGATTCTGACCCTCTTGTACTCAAAATGGATGTTCTGGAGCTACAGAAGCCCAATTGGCGCGCTCTCAATTGCATTGGAAAGTAGACATCTTGGGCTTTCTAGCAATATATAATAGTTCATACTTTTCCTGAGATTTGATGGCCCAAACTGGCGTTAAAAATCAGCCAAAAACTTTCTGGCGTAAAACGCCAGAACTGGCATACTTTTCGGCGTTAAATGCCCATTTTGGCACCCAGGGTGGCATTTAACTCCAATATGAGGTAGATGCACGTGGAAGCTTGAAAGCTCAGCCCAAACACACACCAAGTGGGCCCCGGAAGTGGAATTTTTCAATATCTACACCTAGTTACTCATTTTCTGTAACCCTAAGTTACTAGTTTTGTATAAAAACTACTTTTAGAGATTCATTTAGCACCTCACGACATTTTACACTTCATATTGTATCTTCAATGGCATGAGTCTCTAAATCCCATAGGTGGGGGTGAGGAGCTCTACTGTGTTTCAATGGATTAATGCAATTACTACTATTTTCTATTCAATCACGCTTGATTCTGTTCTAAGATACTCACTCGTACTTCAATATAGAGAATATGATGATCCATGACACTCATCATTATCCTCAACCTATGAAAGCGTGCCTGACAACCACTCCCGTTCTATCTGAGCTCAACGTAGTCATTGGGCGACAGCTTGAGTGCGTATCTCTTGGGTTTCTAATCCACGGACCGAGTCCAGAGGTTAGAACCTTCGTGGTATAGGCTAGAACCAATTGGAAGCATTCTTGGGATCCGAAAAGTCTAAACCTTGTCTGTGGTATTTCGAGTAGGATCTGGGAAGGGATGACTGTGACGAGCTTCAAACCTGCGAATGTTGGGCGCAGTGACAGTGTGCAAAAGGACAAGGGTCCTATTCCGACGCTAGTGGGAATCGACAGATGATTAGCCGTGCGGTAGCTGTACATGGTATTTTTCATCCGAGACGAGAAATCCGACAGTTGATTAGCCGTGCAGAGATTGTACCTGGTATTTTTCGTCCGAGAGGATCATACAGCTTGCCATTGAAGGAAGCCATGCGTGTTTGGAGAAGAAGACAGTAGGAAAGTAGAGATTCAGACGACATAGCATCTCCAGAACCTCAGCCTGTTTCTCATTACTGAATCACAAGTACTATTTATTTCATGTTATTTATTTTTCATAAATACAATCACTCTTATCATTAATCTCCTGACTAAGATTTACAAAATAACCATAGCTTGCTTCAAGCCGACAATCTCCGTGGGATCGACCCTTAATCACGTCAGGTATTACTTGGACGACCCAGTGCACTTGCTGGTTAGTTGTGCGGAGTTGTGAAAAGTGCACCAGGTTTTTGGCGCCGTTGCCGAGGATTGTTCGAGTTTGGACAACTGACTGTTTATTTTGTTGCTTAGATTAGGAAAAAATTTATCTTTTTGATTTAGAGTCACTAAAATTGCGTCTTCTATTATTATTTTTGGTTAAAATTTTAAAATCCTTGTTTTCCTTTTTCTAGATTTTTTCGAAATTTTCTATATAAAAAAAACTAATAATTAAGTCTTTTGTTTGAGTTTAGTTTCATGTTTTAAGTTTGGTGACAATTGCATGTTTTTATTTTTCTTCATATTTTTAATTATATGTTCCTTTGTTTTTTCTTAATCTTCAAGTTGTTCTTGTTTATTTTCCTTGTTTTATCTTTAGTTTTTCTTGTGCAATTTCGAATTATTAGTGTCCAAAGTATAAAAATTTTTAAGTTTGGTGTCCTTTGTGTTTTTATTTTCTTAAAGATTTCCAAAATTTGTTCTTGGTGTTCATCTTGATCTTCAAAGTGTTCTTGGTGTTCATCTTGACATTCTAAGTTTTCTTGTTTGTTTTCTTTGTTTTGATCTAAAAATTCTAAGTTTGGTGTCATTTTATTATTTTTCTCTTTCCTCATTAAATTCAGAAATATCGTTTCTCTTTATTTTAATTGAATTTTCGAATTTTACTTTTAAAAATTCATATTTTTATTTTAAAAATTTTTATTTTATCTTATCTCAGTTTTAAAATTTCAAAATTCAAATCTTTTTCATAAAAATCATATCTTTTTCAAAAACTTATCTTATCTTTTCTAATCTCAAATCTTAAAATCAAATCTTTTTCAAATCTTTTCTTTTATTTATTTTCTTACAAGTATCTTTAATTTTAAGACATATATTTTTCAAAACTTCCTAACTAATTTCTCTCTCTTCATTTTTCGAAAATCCTCACCCACATCTTTTTCAAATCTTTTTAATTAATTAATTAATTTAGTTTTCAATTTTTTTTATTTCTTTTTCTTCTAATTTTCAAACTTATATTCAAATTTTTATTTATTTTATTTTATTTTATTTTATTTTAATTTCGGTTTTTAAAAAAAAGAGAGAAAATTTTCATTTTACAATCCACATCACTTCCCTTTCTCCATCATAGACCTAAGTGGAAATGAACAGTCCAGAAGGATTCTGGGGTCATATGCTAACCCCACTACTGCTTCATATGGGAGTAGTATCTGTATACCCCCCATCAGAGCCAACCATTTTGAGCTAAACCCTCAGCTCATTATCATGGTGCAGCAAAATTGCCAGTATTCTGGTCTTCCTCAGGAAGAACCTACTGAGTTTCTGGCACAGTTCTTACAAATTGCTGACACAGTACATGATAAGGAAGTAGATCAGGATGTCTACAGATTATTACTGTTTCCATTTACTGTAAAAGACCAAGCTAAGAGGTGGTTAAATAACCAACCCACAGCAAGCATAAGAACATGGAAATAATTATCAGACAAATTCCTGAATCAATATTTCCCTCCAAAAAAGGATGACACAGCTAAGGTTGGACATCCAAGGCTTTAAACAAGAGGATAATGAATCTCTTTATAATGTCTGGGAGAGGTATAGACGGATGCTAAGGAAATGCCCCTCTAAAATGTTTTCAGAATGGGTGCAGTTAGACATCTTTTACTATGGGCTTACAGAAAAGGCCCAGATGTCTCTAGATCACTCAGCTGGTAGATCTATACACATGAGAAAGACAATTAAAGAGGCTCAAGAGCTCATTGATACAGTTGCTAGAAATCAGCACTTGTACTTAAGTAGTGAGTCCTTCATGAAAGAAGAGGCTAAAGCAGTATCCACTGAACTTAGTCCTCCAGAACAAGTTGCTGAACTCAATCAGCAATTGATTTTTATAACAAAATAGTTAGCAGAATTTAAAGAGATGCTACAAGACACTGAAAATGCTAACAAGAATATAGAAGCACAATTGAATCAGACAAGACAGCAGTTATCTAAACAGATAACAGAAGTGTGCCAAGCTGTTCATTTAAGGAGTGGGAAGACATTGAATGTTTCAACTCAAGGTAGTAGAAAGCCAAGAAAGGAACAGCTGACAAAAGATGACCAAACCACTGTCCAAAATCGCTCTAAGGACAGTAAGAGCCCAGAGAGGAAAGATTCTGGCGTTCAAACACCAGAAAAGGGTAAGAAATTGGCGTTGAATGCCCAGTGGATAGCCAAGTCTAGCGTCCAAACGCCAGAAAAGGGTGGCAATCTGGCGTTAAACGCCCATACAGCACCCAATTCTGGCATTCAAATTCCAATGGGGGATCAGACACCTACAAGTGCTGATAACAATCCCCTTAGGCAGGCCTCTCCAACAACTTCTGTAGGAAGTAAACCTGCAGCAACTAAGGTTGAAGAATATAAAGCCAAGATGCCTTATCCTCAGAAACTTCGCCAAGCGGAACAGGATAAACAATTTGTCTGCTTTGCAGACTATATCAGGACTCTTGAAATAAAGATTCCGTTTGCAGAGGCATTTGAGCAAATACCCTCTTATGCTAAGTTCATGAAAGATATCTTAAGCCATAAGAAGGATTGGAGAGAAACTGAAAAAGTTTTCCTCACTGAAGAATGCAGTGTAGTCATTCTGAAAAGCTTACCAGAGAAGCTTAAAGATCCCGGAAGCTTTATGATACCATGCACATTAGAGGATGATTGTACCAAGACAGCTCTATGTGATCTTGGGGCAAGTATCAACCTAATACCTGCATCCACTATCAAAAAGCTTGGTTTGACTGATGAAGTTAAACCAACCCGGATATGCCTCCAACTTGCTGATGGCTCCATTAAAATCCCATCATGCATAATTGAGGACATGATTGTCAAGGTTGGGCCATTTGCCTTCCCTACTGACTTTGTAGTGCTAAAAATAGAGGAGCACAAGAGTGCAACTCTCATTCTAGGAAGACCTTTCCTAGCAACTGGATGAACCCTCATTGACGTCCAAAAAAGGGAGATAACCCTGAGAGTCAATGAGGATGAGTTTAAGTTGAATGTTGTCAAAGCTATGCAGCATCCAGACACATCAAAAGACTGCCTGAGCACTGATATTATTGACTCCCTGGTGGAAGAGGTCAATATGACTGAGAGTCTCGAATCAGAGCTAGAGGACATTTTTAAAGATGTTCAGCCTGATCTGGAGGAACCAAAGAAAACAGAAGGACCTCTGAAAACTCCTCAGGAAGAGGAAAAGCCTCCTAAACCCGAGCTCAAACCACTACCACCATCCCTGAAATATGTATTTCTGGGAAAAGATGACACTTTTCCCGTGATCATAAGCTCTGCTTTAGAGCCACATGAAGAGAAAGCACTAATTCATGTGCTAAGGACACATAAGACAACTCTTGGGTGGTCCATAAGTGATCTTAAGGGCATTAGCCCAGCCAGATGCATGCACAAGATCCTATTGGAGGATGATGCTAAGCCAATGGTTCAACCACAGAGGCGGCTGACTCCAGCCATGAAAGAGGTGGTGCAGAAAGAGGTCACTAAGTTACTAGAGGCTAGAATTATTTATCCTATTTCTGATAGCCCCTGGGTGAGCCCTGTCCAAGTTGTCCTCAAGAAGGGAGGCATGACAGTGGTACATAATGAAAAGAATAAACTGGTTCCTACTAGAATAGTTACAGGGTGGTGTATGTGTATTGACTACAGAAGGCTCAATACAGCCACCAGGAAGGATCATTTTCCTTTACCATTCATAGACCAGATGCTAGAGAGACTAGCAGGCCATGAACACTACTGCTTTTTGGATGGCTATTCAGGTTACAACCAAATTGCAGTAGATCCTCAGGACCAAGAGAAAATGGCATTCACATGTCCATCTGGGGTATTTGCCTACAGAAGGATGCCATTTGGTCTGTGCAATGCACCTGCAACCTTTCAGAGGTGCATGCTCTTTATCTTCTCTGATATGGTAGAAAAATTTTTGGAAGTCTTCATGGATAACTTCTCAGTATTTGGAGACTCATTCAGCTCCTGTCTTGATCATCTAGCACCTGTTCTAAAAAGGTGCCAAAAGACTAACCTGGTTTTAAACTGGGAGAAATGTCACTTTATGGTGACTAAAGGAATTGTCCTTGGGCACAAAATTTCGAACAAGGGGTAGATGTGGATCAAGCTAAGGTAGAGGTAATTGAAAAATTACCACCACCTATCAATGTTAAGGCAATCAGAAGCTTTCTGGGGCATGCAGGATTCTATAGGAGGTTTATAAAAGATTTTTCAAAAATTGAAAAACCTCTGAGTAATCTGCTAGCTGCTAACACACCATTTGTCTTTGACACAGAGTGTCTGCAGGCGTTTGAAACTCTGAAAGCTAAGCTGGTCACAACACCAGTCATTTCTGTACCAGACTGGACATTACCATTTGAACTAAGTGTGTGATGCTAGTGACCATGCCATTGGTGCAGTATTGGGACAAAGGCATAACAAGCTCCTGCATGTCATTTATTATGCAAGCCGTGTTTTAAATGACGCACAGAAGAATTACACAACCACAGAAAAGGAGTTGCTTGCAGTGGTTTATGCCATTGACAAGTTCAGATCTTATTTAGTAGGATCAAAAGTGATTGTGTACACTGACCATGCTGCTCTAAAATATCTCCTCACAAAGCAGGATTCAAAACCTAGACTCATAAGATGGGTGTTGCTTCTGCAAGAGTTTGATATAGAAATAAGGGACAGAAAAGGGACAGAGAACCAAGTAGCTGACCACCTGTCCCAGATAGAGCCAGTAGTAGAGGCGTCCCCTCCTCCTACTGAGATCTCTAAAATCTTCTCGGATGAGAAACTCTTTGCCATTCAGGAAGTACCTTGGTTTGCAAACATTTTAAACTATAAAGCTGTGAGATTCATACCCAAAGAGTACAGTAAGCACAAACATTATCTTGCAGGCAATGTTGAGCAAGAATGCTCAAAACTGAGACTAAATTAAAAGCTCAGTAAAAGTCCAGCTAAAGACAGTAAAGAAGCGCTTATTGGGAGGCAACCTAATCTTATTTATCCATGATAATTAATTTTTCATTTCATTCTCCATTGTTAGTTTATGTTTTCTTTAGGTTGATGATCATGTGGAGTCACAAAAACAGTTGCAGAATTAAAGTGGAATCAAAAAAATAGCATAAAAAATAGCACACCCTGGAGGACAGGCTTACTGGCGTTTAAACGCCAGTAAGGATAGTAGAATGGGCGTTTAACGCCCATGCAGGCAGCATTCTGGACGTTAAATGCCAGAATGGGCAGCATTCTGGGGGTTCAGAAAAATGCCCAGTAAAGAAGGATTCCTGGCGTTTAACACCAGCCAGGGTATCTGGCTGGGCGTTAAACGCCCAAATAGGCAGACAAGTGGGCGTTAAACGCCAGAATAGATAGCATTCTAGGCGTTTAACGCCAGGATGACACAAGGGAGGTCATTTTGTTTCCAATTCGATTTTTTTTCAATTTTTCATGTTTTAATTCATAATTTTTTGCATCAAACATATTTTAAACTTTCATCTTTCAATTTCTATTTTCAAAAATTAATAATCTTTCCAATTCTTTTTTAATTCTTTTCAATTCCTTCCAAAACGTTTTCAAAACTTACATATCTTTTCAAATTCATTTCAAATCTTCTTAATTTTTCTTGTATACATTAATAAGTTTTCAAAATTAATTGCATCATTCTTCTTCTACTCCCTTCTATCTTATTTTTCTCGAGGACGAGCAAAGCTTTTAAGTTTGGTGTGAAAAAGCTCAGCTTTTTGCTTTCCATAACCACTAATGGCACCTAAGGCCGGAGAAACCTCTAGGAAGAGGAAAGGGAAGGCAGTTGCTTCCAACTTTGAGTCATGAGAGATAGAGAGATTTATCTCAAAAGCCCATCACTAGAAAGAGGATAGAGCAAACAAGAGAGCCCACTCATGGACCTCAACAAGAGCACTCCATTATCCTCCATAAAATCAGAGAGGACCAAAAGGCCATTGGTGCACGAATTGTGAATCACACTTTTCACAACTCGTACCACTAACCAGCAAGTGCACTGGGTCGTCCAAGTAATACCTTATGTGAGTAAGGGTCGATCCCACAGAAATTGTTGGTTTGAAGCAAGCTATGATTATCTTGCAACTCTTAGTCAGGATATTAATTTGTGGTTATCAGTTGACTTGCAAATGAACAAGAGAGCATGAATTAAAGGTTACTTGTTATGCAGTAATGGAGAATATGTTGGGGTTTTGGAGATGCTTTGTCTTCTGAATTTCAGCTTTTCTCTTGTATTCCTCTTCCCTCATGCATGCAAAAGTGTAAAGTTCCTTCCATGGCAAGCTGTGTGTTGGTGGATCACCGTTGTCAATGGCTACCATCCGTCCTCTCAGTGAAAAGGGTCAACGTGCGCTGTCACTACACGGCTAATCATCTGTCGGTTCCCACTCATGCTGGAATAGGATCCATTAATCCTTTTACGTCTGTCACTACGCCCAACACTCGTGAATTTGAAGCTCGTCACAGCCATCCAATTCCAGAATCCTACTCGGAATACCACAGACAAGGTTTAGACTTTCCGGATTCTCATGAATGCCGCCATCAATCTAGCTTATACCACAGAGATTCTGATTAAGGAATCTAAGAGATACTCATTCAATCTGATGTAGAACGGAGGTAGTTGTCAGATACACGTTCATGGATTGAGGAAGGTGATGAGTGTCACGGATCATCACCTTCTCTATAATTAAGCGCGAATGAATATCTTAGATATGAACACGCATGTTTGAATGGAAAACAGAAATAGTTACATTAATTCATCGAAACACAGCAGAGCTCCTCACCCCCAACAATGGAGTTTAGAGACTCATGCCGTCAGAGATTACAAAGTTCAGATCTAAAATATCATGAGATACAAAATAAATCTCTAAAAGTTGTTTAAATACTAAACTAGTAACCTAGGTTTACAGAAAATGAGTAAACTATAATAGATAGTACAGAAATCCACTTTTGGGGCCCACTTGGTGTGTGCTGGGGCTGAGACTTAAGCTTCTCACGTGTCTGGGCTGTTTTGGGCGTTCAACGCCAGGTCGTAACCTGTTTCTGGCGTTGAACTCCAACTTGTAACCTGTTTCTGGCACTGGACGCCAGACTGCAACATGGAATTGGCGTTGAACGCCTGTTTATGTCATCTATCCTTGAGCAAAGTATGAACTATTATATATTGTTGGAAAGCCCTAGATGTCTACTTTCTAACGCAATTAGAAGCGCGCCAATTGGACTTCTGTAGCTCCAGAAAATCTATTCTGAGTGTTAAGAGGTCAGAATCCAACAACATCAGCAGTCCTTTTTCAGCCTGAATCAGATTTTTGCTCAGCTCCCTCAATTTCAGCCAGAAAGTACCTGAAATTACAGAAAAATACACAAACTCATAGTAAAGTCTAGAAATATGAATTTTGCCTAAAAACTAATGAAAATATGCTAAAAACTAACCAAATCATACTAAAAACTATATGAAATTAACCCCAAAAAGCGTATAAAATATCCACTCATCACAACACCAAACTTAAACTGTTGCTTGTCCCCAAGCAACTAGACAAATAAAATAGAATACAAATAAGTCACGAAGCAATAATATCTCAGAGTTCTTGAGTGAGGCTCAGATTCTAATTAGATGAGTGGGACTAGTAGCTTTTTGCTTCCAAATAGTTTTGGCATCTCACTTTATCTATTAAAGCTCAGAATGATTGGCATCTATAGGAACTTAGAATTCATATAATGTTATTGATTCTCCTTGTTCAGTATGTTGATTCTTGAACACAGCTACTTTATGAGTCTTGGCCGTGGCCCTAAGCACTTTGTTTTCTAGTATTACCACCGGATACATAAATGCCATAGACACATAATTGGGTGAACCTTTTCGGATTGTGACTCAGCTTTGCTAAAGTCCCCAATTAGAGGTGTTCAGGGTTCTTAATCACACTCTTCTTTTTGCTTTGGACCTTGACTTTAACCGCTCAGTCTCAAGTTTTCACTTGACACCTTCACGCCACAAGCACATGGTTAGGGACAGCTTGGTTTGGCCGCTTAGACCAGGATTTAATTCCCTTAGGCCCTCCTATCCACTGATGCTCAAAGCCTTGGATCCTTTATTACCCTTGCCTTTTGGTTTTAAGGGATATTGGCTTTTTCTGCTTGCTTTTTTTTTTTTTTTTGCAAGCTTTGTATTCACTACTTTTTCTTGCTTCAAGAATCATTTTTATGATTTTTCAAATTATCAATAACATGTCTCATGTTCATCATTCTTTCAATAGCCAACATATTTAACATTCAAGAACATCAAATTCCAAAGACATATGCTCTGTTCAGGCATTCATTCAGAAGGCAGAAAGTATTGCCACCACATGTAAATAATTAGAATTTCTTTTATTAAGAATTCGAAAAAATATTGCCTCCTTATTCTAAAGAAAATCTTCTATTTTATTCATGTTTAATGATGATGAGAAAAATAAATTATAGCTTAATTGGAGATAAAATCACTACTAATTACTACTATAACTTCTAAGGTAAAACTCAAATAAGAACAATTATCACAGAGTTAAGGCTAAGATTAGAACTCAACATTTCACTTCTTTTCCCATCATAATGCAATGGATCATCACTGCTCTTTTAATGGTGACTTCAGAACAGTTGCTAGTGGGCAATATAGAACGCCCAATGAAGTTCAGCCATCCTCTGGCGACTGGTTTGAGATCTTCTCTCTTGAGTTGATTTGGGACACCCTTGCTGCTGGTGGTCCACCTGGCTCCAGGGATGCATATATCCTCTAGAATCTTATCCAGACCCTTGTTTATTCTCATCATTCTCCTATTGAAGGAGTCTGGGTCATCTTTCAGCTGAGGTAGCTTAAAGATCTCCCTGATTTTGTCAGGGTGAATGTGAACAATCTTTCCTCTGACCATAGTCCGATAGTCATAGAGGGCAGTTCCAGATATTCTCTGCCCGTCTGTTTGCCACAGATTAGCGTAGAACTCCTGAACCATATTCCTTCCCACTTTTGTTTCAGGATTAGCTAGGACTTCTCAGTTCCTATTTCGAATCTGCTCTTGGATCTCCAGATATTCATCTTCCTTCAGATCGAACTTGACTTCCGGGATCACTGATCTTAGACCCATTATTTTGTAGTAATGGTCTGAATGTTCTTTGGTTAAGAACTTCCCTTGATTCCAAAGTGGTTTTGGAATACTCTCTTTCTTGCCTCTTGGAGTGGGTTGTTTTCCTTTAGGAGCCATGATCTTAGTGGGTATAATTTAGTGATCACAGATAAACACACCAAACTTAGAGGTTTGCTTGTCCTCAAGCAAAAGAAAAGAAAGGTGAGGGATAGAAGGAGAGCTAGTGTCGAATGGTGGATGAGAGGAGGGAGGCCGAATGTGGATTTAAAAGGGAGGGGGTGGGTTTTCGAAAATTTTAAAAAGATAAGATAAAAGATATGATTTATAAAAAATAAGTATGATATGAAAAGATGTGATTTAAAATTGAAAAGATATGAAAGATATTTGAAAAAGATAAATTTGGATTTTGAAAAAGATAATGTGGAGATTTGAAAAAGATATTGATGAGTTGAAAAGATTTTAGAAGGAAAAGAGATAGATTTGTTTTGGAAAATTTGAAAAAGAGTTGGATTGGATTGAAAAAGAATTTGTGTTTATGGATTAAGATACATTTGATATTTTTAAAGTAGGGTTTTTAGAAATTAGGGTTTGTAACATGTTTATGCAAGAAATCATGAATTGGAACATGAAAATTAAAATTAAAATAAAAAAATGTGAAATAAAAACGAATTTACCTCCTCCCCACCATCCTGGCGTTAAACGCCCAAATGCTGCTTCTCCTGGGCGTTCAACGCCCAGCTGTTGCTTCTTTCTGGCGTTGAACGCCAGGAACTCCTTTGTCACTGGGCGTTTTTCTGAACGCCCAGGATGCTGTCAATATGGCGTTAAACGCCCAGAAGCTGCTTCTTTCTGGTGTTTAACGCCCAGATGGCAATCATTACTGGCGTTAAACGCCCAGTAGGTGCTCCTTTTGGGCGTTTAACACCCAGTTGTGCCTCTTACTGGCGTTTTCTTGCCATTGAGCTCTTTTTCTCTGTTTTGTGTGCTGAATCCTTCTGTAACCCTGTGAACCTATGCAATTGAATCTTTGCCTTATTAATAGTGAACTTTATATAAACAAATAAAATCAAGAATAGGGCAAAACGACAGAAAAAGTTTTGCCAATGGCTGGGTTGCCTCCCAGTAAGCGCTTCTTTATTGTCTTTAGCTGGACCTTGCTGAGTTTTTAATCTAGCTTCAGCCTTGAGCACTCTTGCTCAACATTGCCTTCAAGATAGTGCTTGATTCTCTGTCCATTAACAATGAACTTCTTATCAAAATCAATGTCTTGAAGCTCCACATAACCATATGGCGATACACTTGTAATCATATATGGTCCCCTCCATCGGGATTTCAGTTTCCCGGGAAATAGCCTGAGCCTGGAGTTAAACAGCAGAACCTTTTGTCCTGGTTCAAAGATTCTAGATGACAACTTTCTGTCATGCCACCTTTTTTATTTCTCTTTATAAAGCTTGGCATTTTCGAAAGCAGTGAATCTGAATTCCTCTAGCTCATTCAGCTGGAGCAATCTTTTTTCTCCAGCTAGTTTGGCATCAAAGTTCAGGAATCTGGTTGCCCAGTAGGCCTTATGTTCCAGTTTCATGGGTAGATGACAGGCCTTACCATACACAAGCTGGTATGGAGAGGTTCCTATAGGAGTCTTGAATGTTGTTCTGTAAGCCCACAAAGCATCATCCAGCCCTCTTGCCCAATCCTTTCTACGGGTACTGACAGTCCGTTCCAGGATTCTTTTTAGTTCTCTATTAGAGACTTCAGCTTGCCCATTTGTCTGTGGATGATATGGAGTGGCCACCTTATGGCTAATCCCATACCGGAGCATGGCAGAGTAAAGCTGTTTGTTGCAGAAGTGAGTGCCCCCATCACTGATTAGTACTCTAGGAACACCAAACCTGCTGAAGATATATTTCTGGAGGAACTTTAGCACTGTTTTAGTATCATTAGTGGGTGTAGCAATGGCCTCTACCCATTTTGATATATAATCGACTGCCACTAGAATATAAGTGTTTGAGTATGATGGTGGGAAAGGCCCCATGAAGTCAATTCCCCATACATCAAACAACTCAATCTCCAAGATCCCTTGTTGAGGCATGGCGTAAGCATGAGGCTGATTACCAGCTCTCTGGCAACTGTCACAGCTACGTACAAATTCTCGGGAATCTCTATAGAGGGTAGGCCAGTAGAAGCCACATTGGAGGACCTTGGTGGCTGTTCGCTCACCTCCGAAATGGCCTCTATATTGTGATCCATGGCAATGCCATAAGATCCTCTGTGCTTCTTCTCTAGGCACACACCTACGGATTATTCCGTCTGCACATATCTTAAAGAGATAGGGTTCATCCCACAAGTAGTACTTTGCATCAGTACTAAATTTTTTCTTTTGTTGCCTGCTGTACTCCTTGGGTATGAACCTTGCAGCTTTATAGTTTGCAATGTCTGCAAACCATGGTGTTTCCTGAATGGCAAACAAATGCTCATCCAGAAAGGTTTCAAAGATCTCAATAGAGGGAAAGGACCCCCCTTCTACTGGCTCTATCCGGGACAGATGGTCAGCCACTTGGTTTTCTGTCCCTTTTCTGTCTCTTATTTCTATATCAAACTCCTGCAAAAGCAACACCCATCTTATGAGCCTGGGTTTTAAATCCTACTTTGTGATTAGATATTTAAGAGCAGCATGGTCAGTGTACACAATCACTTTTGATCCTACTAAGTATGATCTAAACTTGTCAATGGCATAGACCACTGCAAGTAATTCCTTTTCTGTGGTTGTGTAATTTTTCTGGGCATCATTTAAAACACGGATAGCATAATAAATGACATGCAGAAGCTTGCCATGCATCTGCCCCAGTACTGCACCAATGGCATGATCACTGGCATCACACATTAATTCGAATGGTAATGTCCAGTCTGGTGTAGAGATAACTGGTGCTGTGACCAGCTTAGCTTTCAGAGTTTCAAATGCCTGCAGGCACTCTGTGTCAAACACAAATGGTGTGTCAGCAGCTAGTAGATTGCTTAGAGGTTTTGCAATTTTTGAAAAATCCTTTATAAACCTCCTATAGAATCCTGCATGCCCCAGAAAGCTTCTGATTGCCTTAACATTGGCAGGTGGTGGTAATTTTTCAATTACCTCTATTTTAGCTTGATCCACCTCTATTCCTTTGTTCGAAATCTTATGCCCAAGGACAATCCCTTCAGTCACCATAAAGTGACATTTTTCCCAGTTTAAAACCAGGTTGGTCTCTTGGCATCTTTTCAGAACAAGTGCTAAATGGTTAAGGCAGGAGCTGAATGAGTCTCCATATACTGAGAAGTCATCCATGAAGACTTCCAGAAATTTTTCTACCATATCAGAGAAAATAGAGAGCATGCATCTCTGAAAGATTGCAGGCGCATTGCACAGCCCAAATGGCATCCTTCTGTAAGCAAATACTCCAGATGGACATGTGAATGCTGTTTTCTGTTGATCCTGGGGATCTACTGTAATTTGGTTGTAGCCTGAATAGCCATCTAAAAAGCAGTAGTAATCATGACCTGCTAGCCTTTCTAGCATCTGGTCTATGAATGGTAAAGAAAAATGATCCTTTCTGGTGGCAGTATTGAGCCTTCTGTAGTCAATACACATGCGCCTCCCTGTAACTGTTCTTGTAGGAACCAGTTCATTTTTTTCATTATGAATCACTGTCATGCCTCCCTTTTTTGGGACGACTTGGACAGGGCTCACCCAGGGGCTATCAGAAATAGGATAAATAATCCCAGCCTCCAGTAATTTAGTGCCCTCTTTCTGCACCACTTCCTTCATGGCTGGATTCAGCCGCCTCTGTGGTTGAACCACTGGCTTAGCATCATCCTCCAATAGGATCTTGTGCATGCATCTAGCTGGGCTTATGCCCTTAAGGTCACCTATGGACCACCCAAGAGCTGTCTTGTGTGTCCTTAGCACCTGAATTAGTGCTTCCTCTTCCTGTGTATTTAAAGCAGAGCTTATGATCACTAGAAAAGTGTCACCTTCTCCCAGAAATGCATATTTCAGGGATGGTGGTAATGGTTTGAGCTCGGGTTTAGGAGATTTTTCCTCTTCCTGAGGAAGTTTCAGAGGCTCTTTAAATTCCTCTAAATCCTCCTTATCAGGCTGAACATCTTTAAAGATGTCTTCCAGCTCTGATTCGAGACTCTCAGCCATGTTGATCTCCTCTACCAAAGAGTCAAT
>NC_029785.2:61159416-61160940 GCF_000816755.2 Arachis ipaensis
AACTCCTCACCTGTTCCTGGCGTCTGAACGCCAGAACTGTGCTTCTTTTGGGTGTTCAACGCCAATTCCTTGCTTGTTTCTGGCGTTGAACGCCAGGACTGAGCATGGTTTGGGCGTTCAACGCTAGCTTTCCACCCAATTTCTGGCGTTTGATTGCCAGAATTATTCCTCTTCGGGCTCTTACTGTCCTTAGATGGATTTTGGGTAGTTTGCTCATTTCTTGGCTTCCTACTACCTTGAGGTGGGGCATCTAATATTTTTCCACTTCTCAATTGAACTGCTTGGCACTCTTCTGTTATTTGTTTTGACAGCTGCTGCTTTGTTTGCTTTAATTGTACTTCCATATTTATATTAGCTATTCTTGTCTCTTGTAGTCTCTCCTTGAATTCGGCTAACTATTTTGTTAGAAAATCCAATTGCTGATTGAATTCAGTAGCTTGTTCTGCAGGACTCAGTTCAGCAGTCACTGTTCTAGCCTCTTCTTTCATGGAAGGTTCACTGCTTAGGTACAGATGCTGATTTCTGGCAATTGTATCAATGAGCTCTTGAGCTTCTTCAATTGTCTTTCTTATATGTATAGACCCACCAGCTGAGTGGTCTAAAGAAGTCTGAGCTTTCTCTGTAAGCCCATAATAGAAGATGTCTAACTGCACCCATTCTGAAAACATTTCAGAGGGGCATTTTCTTAGCATCTCTCTGTATCTCTCCCAAGCATCATAAAGAGATTCATTATCTCCTTGTTTAAAGCCTTGGATGTCCAGCCTTAGCTGTGTCATCCGTTTGGGAGGAAAGTATTGATTCAGGAATTTTTCTGACAACTGCTTCCATGTCTTTATGCTAGCTTTAGGTTGGTTATTTAACCACCTCTTAGCTTGATCTTTTACAGCAAATGGAAACAGTAATAGTCTGTAGACATCCTGATCTACTTCCTTATCATGTACTGTGTCAGCAATTTGTAAAAACTGTGCCAGAAACTCTGTAGGTTCTTCCTGAGGAAGACCGGAATACTGGCAACTTTACTGCACCATGATAATGAGCTGAGGATTCAACTCAAAGCTACTGACTCCAATGGAGGGTATACAGATACTGCTCCCATATGAAGCAGTAGTGGGGTTGGCATATGACCCCAAAGTCCTTCTGGACTGTTCATTTCCACTTAGATCCATGATGGAGAAAGGGAGATGATGTAAAATAGAGAAAAAAGAAAAAAAAAATATTTTTATTTATTTATTTATTTATTTTGAAAATAAAATAAATTAAAATAAAATAAATAAAAATGGGTGAAGATTTTCAAAAAATGAAGAGAGAGAAAGAAGAAAAATGGTTAGGAAGTTTTGAAAAAGATATGATTGAAAGGATTTTATTGGAAAAGATATGATTTGAAAAAGATATGATTTTTAAATTTGATGACTAATTTAATGCTAATTTTTCGAAAATTATGAGTGGAATGAAGAAAAGATATTTTTTTGATTTTTGAATTTTATGATGAAAGAGAAAAACACATAAAAGACACACAACTTAAAA
>NC_029785.2:61161990-61167207 GCF_000816755.2 Arachis ipaensis
GATTTTTGAATTTTATGATGAAAGAGAAAAACACATAAAAGACACACAACTTAAAATTTTTGGATCTAATGCTCCTTGTTTTCGAAAATTTTGGAGGGAAAACACCAAGGAACACCAAACTTAAAAATTTTAAGATCAAAACACAAGGAAGACTCAAGAACACTTCGAAGAATCACAAGAACAACAAGAACATGAAGGTAGAACACCAAACTTAAAATTTTTAGAAAACCAAAATAAAATTTTCGAAAGCCAAAGAAAAATCAACAAGAAAACATCAAACTTAAAGTTTGGCACAAGATTTAATCAAAGAAAATTTATTTAAAAAAAAGAATTTAAAAAGAAGATACCCAATTACCAAGAACATAGACCAACGCTCTAGCCAATTGGGCAGTAAATGTAACACTTGTTTTGAAGAAGTATTTTTAAATAACTAAGAATGAGTTTTTTTCGAAAACTAATGTTTTGAAAAGGCACAAGAAAAACAAGAAAAGAGACAGAACAAGAAAAACTAAAGATCAAACAAGAAAAATAAACAAGAACAACTTGAAGATGAAGAAAGAACAAGGAACACAAATTTTGAAAATTTTAAAAGAATATAAAAATATGCAATTGACACCAAACTTAAAATATGAAACTAAACTCAAACAGAAAAACTCAATTATCAGTTTATAAAATTTTCGAAAAAATTTAAAAAGAGAAAATAAGGATTTTAAAAGAAAAATTTTTTTCCTAATCTAAGCAACAAAATAAACCGTCAGTTGTCCAAACTCGAACAATCCCCGGCAACGGCGCCAAAAACTTGGTGCACGAATTGTGAATCACACTTTTCACAACTCGTACCACTAACCAGCAAGTGCACTGGGTCGTCCAAGTAATACCTTACTTGAGTAAGGGTCAATCCCACGGAGATTGTTGGTTTGAAGCAAGCTATGGTTATCTTGCAACTCTTAGTCAGGATATTAATTTGTGGTTATCAGTTGACTTGCAAATGAACAAGAGAGCATGAATTAAAGGTTACTTGTTATGTAGTAATGGAAAATATGTTGGGGTTTTGGAGATGCTTTGTCTTCTGAATTTCAGCTTTTCTCTTGTATTCCTCTTCCCTCATGCATGCAAAAGTGCAAATTTTCTTCCATGGCAAGCTGTGTGTTGGTGGATCACCGTTGTCAATGGCTACCATCCGTCCTCTCAGTGAAAAGGGTCAACGTGCGCTGTCACTACACGGCTAATGATCTGTCGGTTCCCACTCATGCTGGAATAGAATCCATTGATCCTTTTGCATCTGTCACTACGCCCAACACTCGCGAGTTTGAAGCTCGTCACAGCCATCCAATCCCAGAATCCTACTTAAAATACCACAGACAAGGTTTAGACTTTCCGGATTCTCATGAATTCCGCCATCAATCTAGCTTATACCACAGAGATTCTGATTAAGGAATCTAAGAGATACTCATTCAATCTGATGTAGAACGGAGGTGGTTGTCAGACACACGTTCATGGATTGAGGAAGGTGATGAGTGTCACGGATCATCACCTTCTCTATAATTAAACGCGAATGAATATCTTAGATAGGAACACGCATGTTTGAATGGAAAACAGAAATAGTTACATTAATTCATCGAAACACAGCAGAGCTCCTCACCCCCAACAATGGAGTTTAGAGACTCATGCCATCAGAGATTACAAAGTTCAGATCTAAAATTTCATGAGATATAAAATAAATATCTAAAAGTTGTTTAAATACTAAACTAGTAACCTAGGTTTACAGAAAATGAGTAAACTATGATAGATAGTGCAGAAATCTACTTCTGGGGTCCACTTGGTGTGTGCTGGGGCTGAGACTTAAGCTTCTCACGTGCCTGGGCTATTTTGGGCGTTCAACGCCAGGTCGTAACCTGTTTCTGGCGTTGAACTCCAACTTGTAACCTGTTTCTGGCGCTGGACGCCAGACTGCAACATGGAACTGGCGTTAAACGCTTGTTTACGTCATCTATCCTTGAGCAAAGTATGGACTATTATATATTGCTGGAAAGCCATGGATGTCTACTTTCCAACGCAATTAGAAGCGCGCCAATTGACTCCTGTAGCTCCAGAAAATCCATTCCGAGTGTTGAGAGGTCAGAATCCAACAGCATCAGCAGTCCTTTTTCAGCCTGAATCAGATTTTTGCTCAGCTCCCTCAATTTCAGCCAGAAAGTACCTGAAATTACAGAAAAACACACAAACTCATAGTAAAGTCTAGAAATATGAATTTTGCCTAAAAAATAATGAAAATATGCTAAAAAACTAACCAAATCATACTAAAAACTATATGAAATTAACCCTAAAAAGCGTATAAAATATCCGCTCATCAGCCATGAAAGAGGAGCAACAAAGGCAAGGAAGAGATATTGAGGACCTAAAGCACTCCATGGGATCTTCAAGAAGAAGAACTAGCCACCATCACTAAGGTGGACCCGTTCTTTAATTTTCTTGTTCTTATTTTTCTGTTTTTCAAATTCTATGCTTTATGTTTTGTCTATATTTGTGTCTTTATTACATGATCATTAGTGTCTAGTGTCTATGTCTTAAAGCTATGAATGTCCTATGAATCCTTCACCTTTCTTAAATGAAAAATATTTTTAATTGCAAAAGAACAAGAAGTGCATGAATTTCGAATTCTATCTTGAAATTAGTTTAATTATTTTGATGTGGTGGCAATACTTTTTGTTTTCTGGATGAATGCTTGAACAGTGCATATTTTTGAATTTGTTGTTTATGAATGTTAAAATTGTTGGCTCTTGAAAGAATAATGAAAAAGGAGAAATGTTATTTGATAATCTGAAAAATTATAAAATTGATTCTTGAAGCAAGAAAAAGCAGTGAAAAGCTTGTAGAAAAAAACAAAAAAAAAAAGAAAGAAAAAAAAAGAAAAAAGTGGTGAAAAAAATAAATAAAGAAAAAAAAAGAAAGAAAAAGAAAAAGCAAGCAGAAAAAGCCAATAACCCTTTAAACCAAAAGGCAAGGGTAAAAAGGATCCAAGGCTTTGAGCATTAATGGATAGGAGGGTCCAAAGGAATAAAATCCTGGCCTAAGCGGCTAAACCAAGCTGTCCCTAACCATGTGCTTGTGGCGTGAAGGTGTCAAGTGAAAAGCTTGAGACTGAGCGGTTAAAGTCGTGGTCCAAAGCAAAAAAAGAGTGTGCTTAAGAGTTCTGGGCACCTCTAACTGGGACTTTAGCAAAGCTGAGTCACAATCTAAAAAGGTTCACCCAGTTATGTGTCTGTGCCATTTATGTATCCGGTGGTAATACTGAAAAACAAAATGCTTAGGGTCACGGCCAAGACTCATAAAGTAGCTGTGTTCAAGAATCAACATACTGAACTAAGAGAATCAATAACACTATCTGAATTCTGAGTTCTTATGGATGCCAATCATTCTGAACTTCACAGGATAAAGTGAGATGCCAAAACTGTTCAGAAGCAAAAAGCCACTAGTCCCGCTCATCTAATTAAAACTAATCTTCATTGATGTTTTTGGAATTTATTATATATTCTCTTCTTTTTATCCTATTTTGTTTTTAGTTGCTTAGGGACAAGCAACAATTTAAGTTTGGTGTTGTGATGAGCGGATAATTTATACCCTTTTTGGCATTGTTTTTAGGTAGTTTTTAGTATATTTTAGTTACTTTTTATTATATTTTTATTAGTTTTTATTCAAAAATCAAATTTCTGATATTTACTATGATTTTGTGTATTTTTCTATAATTTCAGGTATTTTCTGGCTGAAATTGAGGGACCTGAGCAAAAATCTGATTCAGAGGCTGAGAAAGGACTGCAGATGCTGTTGGATTCTGACCCTCCTGTACTCGAAATAGATTTTCTGGAGCTATAGAAGCCCAATTGGCAAGCTCTCAATTGCGTTGGAAAGTAGACATCTTGGGCTTTCTATCAATATATAATAGTCCATACTTTTTCCGTGATTTGATGGCCCAAACTGGCGTTAAATGTCAGCTAAAAACTTTCTGGCGTAAAACACCAGAACTGGCATACTTTTCGGCGTTAAATGCCCATTTTGGCACCCAGGGTGGCATTTAACTCCAATATGAGGCAGATGCACGTGGAAGCTTGAAAGCTCAGCCCAAACACTCACCAAGTGGGCCCCGGAAGTGGAATTTTGCACTATTTACACCTAGTTACTCATTTTCTGTAACCCTAAGTTACTAGTTTAGTATAAAAACTACTTTTAGAGATTCATTTAGCACCTCATGATATTTTACACTTCATATTGTATCTTCTACGGCATGAGTCTCTAAACCCCATAGGTGGGGGTGAGGAGCTCTGCTGTGTTTCAATGGATTAATGTAATTACTACTGTTTTCTATTTAATCACGCTTGATTTTGTTCTAAGATACTCACTCGTACTTCAATATAGAGAATATGATGATCCGTGACACTCATCATTATCCTCAACCTATGAACGCGTGCCTAACAACCACTCCCATTCTATCTGAGCTCAACGTAGTCATTGGGTGACAGCTTGAGTGCGTATCTCTTGGGTTTCTAATCCACGGACCGAGTCCGGAGGTTAGAACCTTCGTGGTATAGGCTAGAACCAATTGGCAGCATTCCTGGGATCCGAAAAGTCTAAACCTTGTCTATGGTATTCCGAGTAGAATCCGAGAAGGGATGACTGTGACGAGCTTCAAACCTGTGAATGTTGGGCGCAGTGACAGTGTGCAAAAGGACAAGGGTCCTATTCCGACGCTAGTGGGAACCGACAGATGATTAGCCGTGCGGTAGCTGTACATGGTATTTTTCATCCGAGACGAGAAATCCGACAGTTGATTAGCCGTGCAGAGATCGTACCTGGTATTTTTCATCCGAGAGGATCATACAGCTTGCCATTGAAGGAAGCCATGCATGTTTGGAGAAGAAGACATATTCTAGAATGATATTTTTATGGCTTAATATGATAGAGAAAATTGAGACGAGAATTTCGGTACCAATTTTATGGAAATCGGACCAAGATGACCAAGATTGNCCTGTTTCCCAATCACAAGTACTATTTATTTCATGTTATTTATTTTTCATAAATACAATCACTCTTATTATTAATCTCCTGAGTAAGATTTAAGATTTAACCATCGCTTGCTTCAAGCGGACAATCTCCGTGGGATCGACCCTTAATCACGTCAGGTATTACTTGGACGACCCAGTGCACTTGCTGGTTAGTTGT
>NC_029785.2:61167882-61176308 GCF_000816755.2 Arachis ipaensis
GAGAATGATATGATCCGTGACACTCATCATTATTCTCAATTCTATGAACGCGTGCCTGACAACCACTCCTGTTCTATCTGAGCTCAACGTAGTCATTGGGCGACAGCTTGAGTGCGTATCTCTTGGGTTTCTAATCCACGGACCGAGTCCGGAGGTTAGAACCTTCGTGGTATAGGCTAGAACCAATTGGCAGCATTCCTGGGATCCGAAAAGTCTAAACCTTGTCTATGGTATTCCGAGTAGAATCCGAGAAGGGATGACTGTGACGAGCTTCAAACCTGTGAATGTTGGGCGCAGTGACAGTGTGCAAAAGGACAAGGGTCCTATTCCGACGCTAGTGGGAACCGACAGATGATTAGCCGTGCGGTAGCTGTACATGGTATTTTTCATCCGAGACGAGAAATCCGACAGTTGATTAGCCGTGCAGAGATCGTACCTGGTATTTTTCATCCGAGAGGATCATACAGCTTGCCATTGAAGGAAGCCATGCATGTTTGGAGAAGAAGACAGTAGGAAAGTAGAGATTCAGACGACAGAGCATCTCCAGAACCTCAGCCTGTTTCCCATTACTGAATCACAAGTACTATTTATTTCATGTTATTTATTTTTCATAAATACAATCACTCTTATTATTAATCTCCTGACTAAGATTTACAAAATAACCATAGCTTGCTTCAAGCTGACAATCTCCGTGGGATAGACCCTTACTCAGGTAAGGTATTATTTGGACAACCCAGTGCACTTGCTAGTTAGTTGTGCGGAGTTGTGAAAAGTGTAATCACAATTTCCCACACCAGACAGCCCGCTCCTCTCTTCTCTTCTTCTTCCGTTCTCTCTTCTCTCTCGGCATGGGGTTGTATGTTGCGTGAGGGTGGCGTCTGGAGGGTAGTGGGGAGAGTGTATGGGTGAGTTAGGGTTAGAGTAAAATTAGGGTTTAGTTTGGAAAAAAATGGGTAAAAGTGGTTTGGTAATTATTTAGATAGTGAAGCATTAATTATCTTTTGAGTTTCTATATAACATTTATCAAGTGCTCTGTATTTACCACGAATCCTATCAAAACTGGTGAAGTTTCACTTAAAAAGTTGTTATCTATGTGACGATCTTTTATAAGTAGATATGTCAGAGTAGTTAATGGTACATATAAGTACCATCGTTAAGTTTTACGTGATGAATTGATAAAAAGACATAACATGTTCATTATTTACTATTGTGGAAGACCAAATTGATACTTTTTTTTTCAGAGACTAATTAGTCTGAGAACAAAATCTTCAGGGACCTAATTTCACTTTACTATAAAAAAAATAATATTACCTGTACGAGGGAGTACTTATCTCCAATGATTATATGATACATTGGTATCTAACGTTTCAGGTAAAATTTTGCCATTAAAAAATCACAAGAATTTGATAAAAAAAAAAAGCCTTATTGGCTAACAAAAATGATAATTAGTAGTCAAATTATAATTTTTAAAGTGTAAAAAGACACGTTATTTTGTTAATTAGAGAGAGGTGGAGACGAAATTTTACTAAATAAAAAATAAAGTACATATATTTTTTTTAGGCTGAGACTTAGACAAAGATATTTGATCTCGTCCATTGAATAAATTATCATATATTAAATTTTTGACACGTGGCATAGATTAAAAGTGTTATCTTTATTAAAAAGTGTTGCTATATTCTTAAAATTGTTACTTATATGTTTGACAAATATTGCTATTACCCCCTTGTCGAGTTAGTGGAACTCCACTCGACCGACCGTTAATGCTTTGCCTCAGTATTTGATTTTTTTCTACGTACCTACCAACAACTACTGATCTATGCTATTAAAGATGTTACCCCGTTCTTTCTGCTTTGCCCTTAAATTTTTATGCAACTTCCATTGTTAAAGGGTTCTAGAAATGATTTGTTGGATAGGTGCTGGATGTCCATAAGTTGGGATATTGAGACAAAGATATAGAGACACCAAATTGTGTTTGATAGATAAAATATAAATAAAGATATTGTCTTATTTTTAGTGTCTTATTTTATTTTGTTCTCAAAAATAAACGCAGTCTAAATGGTTTATCATTCTTGAATTCGTATCGATTAATAGAATATTATATTGGTATTATGTTTTGGTATAACATATATTTTAAGATATTACTGTACTTTTTATCAATATTAATTATTAAAAAAATTAAAATTATTTTTTTTCTGACTCACATTCAACTAATTTTGCCCTTTCCTTTCTCTCCCTCTCTCTCCCAACTTTCTTGTTGGCTAAAAAATTCCACATTTAGATTCTAATGTTTTCTATATAACTGTTAAATATTTAAATATACAGACCCATATTTTATAATACTTAAATACCATTTTTTTAAATAAATTAGACAAATTCTTCAATATCTTCCAAAAATGCGAGGATAAAGTATCATTTTTTGTGTATAATCGTTTAATAAATTTAATTGTGTATTCATTTAATATACTTACATATTTTATTTAAATATAGCAAGAGTATTATACTTAAATTGAATTCAAAACATTTAATTTATCGCATCATTTTAATTCTTATTGAAATATATATAGATGTTGATAGTTGTATAATTTAAAAGTATGTCTGATGTATACTCTAAGCTTGTTTTTGTCCAAACTTTTCACTCAAAATAATTAAATTAATTAGAGATGCGATAATTCCGATCCATACGTTAAAAGTGTGTATAGTAGATTTATTGTGTAATTATACACAATGAGAAATAAATTTATCCTCCCTCTATGTTTTAGAGGATACCGAAACAATCACCAACAGATTAAATATCTTAATTAATTGAAGATTATTCCATGTTGAGTGCATTTCCTTTTGGTATATATTGGTCAAATGAGAGCTTTTAAAGAGCTTCCTTTTAGTTTTAGCAATGAGACACTTTAATTTCATATGACCCTAGTAGTGAATACGAATGTGGGACTAATGCGGAGGCCATTATCTATGGTTTAGAATTCAAAAGCGCATCTCATTCACAGCCATAAGTCCCATCTTCCATGATAATGTCCCAAAAATATGATTCTATCTGTTCCCCTAAACCCTTTCCTTAATTATTATGTATACATACTTCAGCTTTTATAAATTCAAATTTAAACATGATTTTAGGAAGACATGACATCATTACTTATTACAGTTATCTTATTCAAAAAGGTCAATTCTCTAGTGCCGACTATTTTGAGGCTGAATTTGTCTAACTTTTTTTTAAAGTAAACTTTTAATATTTTAAAATATTTATTTTATATTATTTAAATTAAATATTATTTTTAATTTTTTTAATAAATTAAATACTACCTTTTAAACCCCGTAACAATAGCATAAAATCAAATACGAAACCTATCTATTCTAAAAGGATATAGATAGGATAGATACATTTCTAAAGTGTAATTCATGATATAATCGTGGAATATATTAGTGCAAAGGACTTTTCGAAGATACATACACCGTATCTTTCTATCATGTGTGCTGTGTGGGAGCGTTGGTGGTACAGTTGCATTTACTTTGTTGCTTACTTCTCAATTATCATATAATATGATATATGCTGATGGGGCTAATAGCCAAATATATATGTATGTATATATATATATGGTGAATGCTACCCAATCCCCTCTAAAATAACATGTAAGTTACCCTTCATTATGTGTCACATTGTAATTGGTTCTTATCTTAACCATGGTTGGGACAAGAAGCGCTAACGTCATCGTCATCTACTGCCCTCCCACACAACCTCTCTTCCCAGTATAGACAGCGCCTCTTTTTACCATGTATCACTTCTTACCCACATAATTAATGGTTAATTTGGTTATTAAATTTTTTTATTAAAAAAACATATCTTTATTTAATTACGTGATGGAACATATATTCATTAATGATGTGGGTAAGAAGTGATACATGGCAAAAAAAAGGCGCTGGCTATATTGGGAAGAGAGGTTGTGTGGGAGGGCAATAGATGGCAATGACGTTGGCGCTTCTTGTTCCAACTATGGTTAAGATAAGAACCAATTACGACGTGACACATAATGAAGGATAACTTACATGTTATTTTAGAGAGGGTTGGGTAGCATTCACCTATATATATATATATATATAATTTAATTTATTTTTAATATATATTTTATATTTTAAAAATACATTTTATTTTTGTGACTAATTTTAATATACATCTAATATAATTGAATTCCCATATTGTCTACAATAAAGAAAATATACAATTCTCAACTTGCCATTTCCCTAGTAATGACACAAAAGACAACAGGTTCATATAATAATATCCTAGAACCTCTTGCCTCTACGAAGTACAAAATATTCTTTCCCCTAAAAAAAAAAAACCCTACATTTCAACACGAAATTGATTGTCACATATACGATAATATCATATTGCAATAAAACTCAATGTAACTCAAAACTTGTGAAGCCATTATTGTCCATGGTGACTTTAGTTTCCTCATCACGCTTTCTCTTTGGAAGAGACAAAGATGATATGACTCTGGCTGAGGCTACCTTCTTTGCTAGTAATTTCCACCTTGAATCGTCTTTTCTCTTCTCTTGTTGCATCTTCAATTGAATTTGCCTGTGATAAAGGAGAGTGAGACACATGAATAAGGGAAAAAATATCAGACATTGAAAGTATGGCCTGATAAGACAGCACCATTATCATAAGAAAACTATAGAATAAGATAAGGACCATCATCATAAAGATTAGAACTTAGAGAACCAAGATAATGACAATATGATGACATGAACTAAATAAAGGTGTACCACCGGCCCAAATTGACGCTATTAAACCACTTGGAGCTTAAAGTTAAAAAATAAATAAAAATATTCAAATAAAAACCATGATATTAAGATGAGCGCCTGAAGATAGATGTCAACATTTGTGTATTGATTTCCTGAGTAAATAATAATTCCATCCATTGACATAATGACATCATTTGTTACTTCAATTATTTGTAAATGAACTAAATAACTTAAAATAGAACTCTCAAATTCGAATTTCACTCTTAATTTTAGAAAAAAAATAAAACTAATTCTCTTTACATTTTATATTTTATATTTTAAGTTGTTGTAGTAAATTTATAAATTATTTCATTTGAATAAAAAATCTTACTTCTTTTTTAATTTTTAATAATATATTTTAATTTCATAAGTCAAAAATTAATTTATTATTATTGGGTCATCAGTTCCATAGAAATTTACCATTTAGTGAGAGTAGACTTCGCCGCCCTGAAATTCCGAAAAGTATTTTATTGTTTAACAATTAACCCCTAAAATCCTAAATAATATGAGCCCTTTGGTGGAGCCCATTAGGCAAATACTGATGGGCACATGCGTTTGGCATGGTTATTTAACCAATACTCCCCAAAATGAAAGTAGGTCTAATAATATTGCTTAATTGCATGGACCAATATTTCTTCCTTGTATATGGACTTTATGAATTGCGTCAGTATATTTGGTTTCTCCAATTGAGAAGTGGGAAACAGCAGTGATTGACTGGCGAAATTTCTCCATAAGAAAGATGATACTAAGTACTAATAACAAAGTGTGTGTTTGAATTAGAGTTTGCAAGCAAATTTTCATATAAAATTAATTTTATAAATTTAATTAATAATTGATAAAAATTAAAACTTAACAAAGAGTACTAATAAATATTTGTTTGTAAAGCATAGCTATGAAAAAAATTTAAAAACTCTAATGATTATTTTTGGTATTTTTTATTGTAGATGAGATTGAATGGCAAAATTGATAGAATGCCAATTAATTTTTTAATTTATGAAGTGAACGCAGAAGTTAAACGTAAAAGCTACAATTTGTTGCTTCTGCTGAACGGGAGTTCAAACTCAGAATTAGGGGTGGCAAACGGGCCTAAACCCGCCGGGCCGGCCCGCGTAACCCGCCAAAAAAGGCGGGCCGGTCTGGAAAATTGGGACCGCCAAATAGCAAAAGCCCGCTTAACTCGCACCGCTTAAACCGCTGGTTTTGGCGGGCTTTGGCGGGGCGGGGCGGGCTTCCCCGCCGGGCTTAGTCTTTTTTTAGCAAGGGGTATTTTTATAATTTTTTTTACCAAAACCCAACTTCCACAACCCAACTTACAAGAGAATGAAGATGAAAATTGGGTGTTTTAAATTATGTTTGTTTTGTTTTAGAGACAATATTGTTAATTATGTTTTGGATTATGTTTATTTTGCTTTGGAAACAATATTTATAATTACAAAGACTTTTATGCGAGGTGGGGCGGGCCAGCCCGCCAAAGGGCGGGCTTCCCCGCTTGCCACCCCTACTCAGAATCATGTTGGCGTTCAAAAAAAAAAATTAGCCAAACAAAAATTACAACGTTCAAAGAGATTAAACGCGTTTCTTGTGCTTCCAACGTGTTTACTAAACACATCCTAAGATGATTCAACTGCTCATAAACGTGCAAACTAGTCAGCTAGCTAGTCACAAATCACAATAAACACCACCTTGGCCTGGGACCAAAAAGTAATTGTACATTACTCTCAGATACAAATCATAATCACTACTTTCTCTTATATTATCAAATTATTTTAGTTGAATTCCTAATTGACAAGAACCAAAGGTGTGACTCTTCAGATGATGGGAATCGGGAACGGATCAGAATATTAATTATTAATTTATCACGTGGTGAACTAATAAAATAAAAAATAAAAAAAAAAGAGCACTGAACATCGATCTCTTGTTGATATATATCACGTTTGACGGAATCATTTGAACTACAATTCAGACCCCGTTTCGCTTTATGATTATAATTTTATTAAAAATAATACCTCCTAAGTCTTAGAACTACTTGGTTTGCAAGAAACTACTTTTCTCCCTTCAAAAATTGGTAAATGGGTAGAAAGTCAAAATTAGAAATAAGAATAAAGGACATATTAAAGTCCATCATGTGTTAATATGTTATGTTTCATTGACCGTGGAAAATAAAGAATGAAAGAAAATTTACCTGCAAAGAGGAACCTTGCAAGAATCAGTTTGCTGGCAAACGTAGGCATGTAACCTGAAGAGCTGCCACATTCGCTTGCACCGAAGGCACCCCAGCTTCATCCTCTTCTGACACGTGGCAAAATGGCGAATCAGTTGCTGGAGGCCGTGACACGTGTTGAATCTGCTGCAGGGGTTCCTCCTTTCCTTTCTGGTGTCCACGTGGCATGGCCCAACGTCGGTGCAGCCTTCGGTGCATATGTGTTCCAAGCAGTCCATGGCTTCGCTTAGCTCAAAGTACACCCTCTGTTCCTCCCTGTGCCTCCGGCATTTCTCTTTCCTCTGTAAAATCATTCATTTATATCCACTCATCATTTTTTAACAACAGTGAACCTTTATATTTCTTCATTACTTTTTTATTTGATTCTAAATACTAACAAATAATATATTTAAGCTGCACGTTTTTAGTGATATTACTTACGTATGTTTTGCTTTCCAACAAGTATTTCTTACATTTGATTTATATTTTACTTTGTTTTATAAAATAAAAATATCGCATATCAAACACGTAAATTACTAAATTTCATAAGGCTAGTAAGTGGTAACGTAATGGGATGGTAATGCAATAATTTACCAGTACAAGAACTTTGAGACAACATAATAATAAAAAGTGGATGCTCGAATGAAGATTTTGTAATTATTTTCGTATGAAAATATTTTTTTTATTATTAAATGATGAATTATAATATAAAATTAGATTTTAATATTTTTTTTATCATTAAATGATGAATTGTAATATAAGGTTAGATTTTAATGTTATAAAAATATTATCTTTTTTAAAAATGTGACTAAATAAATAAATTATACTTTTAACAAAACATGTTTATGAAAAAATAATTTTGACATTTTTATTTAAATTAGGTGCCTAATAAAAATATGTAACATCTAATTTATGGCGTGTTTTTGTAGCAAAAAGCAGAGAATTAATAAAAAATAAAAAATATGGCATGTTTTGTTCTGTTCAACAGCTGGTAATGAATTGGTACATTATTCTGATTCATCTGAGGAAGCTTTAATTTGTAGTCAATTATTAATGAATTAGATCAATAATGTGATATAATAATTGGTTGAATTATTAGTACCGTTTCGTGTTCGTCGATGAAGCGAAGGATATCGAGTTCAAGCAAGGGATCGTTGTTGTTAACGAACTTCCACCCTTCGGTGTTCTCCACCGCCTTGAAGTGCCGCATGAGCAGCCTCATGCACCTCACCTCTAGATCCGGCGCGTCGCACAGACGCGCCAGCTGAAGTAGGTCCACCACGTTCTCCACCGTCACGCGCTGTGCCAGCCCCTTCGTGCACCTCTGCTTCAGCTGCGGCACGTTGTACACGTGCGACAATGCCAACAGGTGAACCCCGTACTTGTCCATCTGCTCCTCCGTGCACCTGCACCACCATCCCCACAGGGGCATCCC
>NC_029785.2:61176502-61187548 GCF_000816755.2 Arachis ipaensis
GTAACTTACTAACTAACCTGGAGGTGTAGATGAAGGTGACGAAGACGGCTACGGCTTCACAGGGAACGCCGTGAATCTGGATGATTCTTTCGGAGCTCCGATGTTTTCGCGGGCGGTCTATGACGTTCTCCAAAACCGGCGACACAGAAGCCTGAGATTTAGGAATAAATAAAAGAAAGAAAACAAAAAACGTGAGCAATAGAAGAAAAAAAATGAAAATTGAAGACGAAACGAGATAAATGGAAAGTGGAAGGCGGACCAGAATACTGGAGTGGGCAGGAATACGTGTTCCGGCGGAGGTGCGAATGAAGACATCCGGTTCGGGTAAGATCCGGTCGCTGTGGTAGTTGATGGCTATGGTGTCGGCAACCATATAGAACTTTTCTCTTTTTCCCTTTATTGGTAATGTTTCGAAGGAGGTTAATTGTGGTAGGTATTGTATTTCAAGAGCCGATTGATACAACACTGGTACTCTGTTTTGGCCTAGAATAGGAGCTAGAAAGGAAAGGGGAGATGAACATGATAATGGAGCGGCCTTATATATAGAAAAGATGGAGAAACCAAAAAAACGACATACGAGTAAATTAAAAAGTTAATATAAAAAAAAATGGGAGGTCCCTGATAATTTATTATTTTTGGACATAAATTAGTTATTATAATGTAAAAGACATTATATTAAATATAAAATATTTTTTAATTATATAAATTATTTAAAATATTTTTTATTTTAATAAATAATAATATATTATTTTTAAATTTATTTTTAAAATATATGTTAAGAATAAGGTTAGATACGTTTACACGTGATGGTATTTAAGTGTTTTAAATATGTCTGAAAATAATTTTTTATTTTTCTATTAAGACACCGTTTGAGCATGACAAACACGTGTGTTGGATTGATCTGTATTAGGGATGTAAATGGGGCAGGGCGGGGGCGGGGGATGCCTCCCTGCTCCCCATCCCCGCCCTGAGATTTGCTCCCCATCCCCGCCCCATTCCCCGTCGTGGAAGAATATTGCTCCCCATCCCCATTCCCCACGGGGCCCCATTCTCCGCGGGGACCCCATTCCCCATGTACATAATAGTTCTAACTAATTATTACTTTCCATATGAATAGAGCTGCAAGTATCTATCTTATACAAAAACTGCAAGATTTTATACAAAAAGTCTAAATGACACGATGGTGACTTCTTTCGAAATAACGCAATGGGGACGCAACGACGAGCCAAAGGACAAAGTAGTAGATGAGGTGGGAGACGCGGCAACAAAGAAGAGAATGGACACGACGGCAGAGTTATGAAAAAGAACGCCGCAAAAAGAAATTACGACGCGGTAAGGGTGATGGCACGGTGAGGTGTGACGATGCGGTGAGAAGAGTGACGAAGGGGTGGCTGCAGAGAGGTTGGATGAAGTATGGACTGCCTTAGGAATCTCTGAATTGAAGAAGGGTTATGCAAATAAAGATTAGGAGTTTTGGGTTTCTATATATATGTGTGTGTGAGAAATTTCTAAAAAACATATATGAGAAATAAACTATTAAGGATAATTCAAGGAATTCATAAATTTCGGGGAATAGCGGGGACGGGGCGGAGATCCCCACTCGGGTCCCCGCGCCTGCTTCGGGGGAATTTTGTCCCCCATCCCCATCCCTGCGGGGAAAATTCCCCACAATCGGATCCCCATTCGGGGCAGTCCCCGCAGGGATCCCCACGTCTCGGGGGATTTTGCCATCCCTAATCTGTATCGTATCTGAAATTTGTCTGACACGCAGATATGCTAACTCAGTAAAGTGTCTATGTTTTATAGCTTAGTTAGTGATCAACTCAATTTTTTTAATCTAATTCTTTTATTCTAATAATCTAATAATATATTTTATCTTATATTTTTAAATATTAGTGACTAACTAAGGGTGCATCACCAACTGTTAAGGGAGCTGGCAAACAACTTCAAACTTGGGGAGAACAGACTGGAAACAGGATATGGTTCTTTCAAAATAACCCCAAGAAAGATAGGTCATGCGCTTGGCATCAATGCAACAGGTAACTAGCTCAAAATTATAGGTGTATATTAAGTTGATGCTTGGGTGTATTTGAACCGACTTTGATACTTTGTTGTTTTTCTTTTTGTAGGAAATCTGTTTCCTCAGAAAGTCGAGTATAAGAAACTTTCTGAGGATGACAAAATAATTTTTAGAAGATTCCAGGGTAAGACCCTCAAAAGTCTTACCGATGAGATGATGGATATCGGCGTTGGTAACGAAGAGGAACGCCTAATGTTCAAGAGGATTTTCATCCTCTATATACAGATGGCGTTCCTTTTGCCAACGACAATAAACAAAATCTCGTCTGTGCACCTGGCCCCAATTTTTTAGATGGACGGCATCTCAGAGCGAAACTGGGGGGGCCATGTTTTGACCTTCATCGTCAAGGGCATCACAGACTACAAGGAGAAAAAGAAGAAGGCAATTGATGGCTGCCTCTTTGTCCTGATGATAATATACTTTCATCTTTCAGAAAACAAAGGCAAGAAGAGGGCTGAAAGACCACCAAAACCATGGATTGCCAACTGGAGTAAGGAGCAGTTGGTCGAAAGAATGAATGCAGAAACAGAGAAAATTTTGGTAAGTTGAACATAATATATTGGGTGTATATTTATTTATCTGAATGCTGCTAAATAAATTATCTGATATTTCAGGGGATTGTAAACATGGCGCAAACAAGAGAGAAAATGAAAAAAAATAAAGAAAACAGAAAAAAACAAGAAATCAAGAAAACAAAAAAAAAGGAAGGCAAGTTCAACATTGTCTTCGGAGGAAGAAACAACTACTGACAGTGACAGTTCTACCTTTGAGTCTGAGACTCAAGAAGACTCAGAGGATTCAGCAAGAAAACGCCCCAGCAAAAAGGGAAAAAAGTAAGTACCATACTTGGGTGTAATTTCTTTTTCGAGTTGAGTGTATTTTGTGGAACCATTTGGGTGTATTTTGTTGATCAAGTTGGGTGTATGTAGTTTATTAAGCTGGGTGTATTTCGTTTGCTGCGTTGGGTGTATATTGTCCATTCAGTTGGGTGTATCTTGTGCATTCATTTGGGTGTATTTTATATCTTTAGTATGTTCTAAATAATGATTGTTTGCCTTATAGAATAGACTCCAGAAAAAGAAAAAAGAGTCAAGAGGAGTCAGATTCTGATTCAGAATCTGAATCTGAATCAAGTGATGAGTAATATTCTGAAATTATTACTCCTTTCTTTTGGCTTCATTATAAAGATTTCATGTATTAACTGAAGTGTCTCTTATTAACTTATAGAAGCGAAAAATCATCACCGGCGGAGAAGAAAAAGAAAAAGAAAAAGACAAAAACAACACCAAAAAAGTAAGCACTTCTTTGGATAAATATTCTGTGATAAAATTACTTTTTTTATTTCTGATTCATACTTTTTTTTCCCACCCAGAACACAACCAAAAAAGAAAAAAATTGTTGTGGAGGATTCATCTCCTGAAGAACATCAATACTTTGATAGGTACAGTACCTCGTTAGCTATATTACCGTCTATCATCATAATTATTTTTGTTAACATCTTCTTTTATGAATGTAGTGAGACATATGAAATATCAAGTGAAGAACTAGATGAATTGCTAAGGGGAAACGTTGAAAAATCTGCTGCAGAGGGGTATGTCTTGTTGGGGGTGTCTATTTCAGATTTTGGTGTGTTTTCTTTGCTAATAATTGTTTCTTGTTTCGCAGGGAGAACCAAGCTGACCTGCGATCGACAGAAGGTCGCTATGTCTCCTCTGAAACGTAAAAAGATTTATTTAATAAAGTCTTGTTATCATGATTTGGGTGTATTTTGTGAAACCATTTGGGTGTATTTTGTTGATCAAGATGGGTGTATGTTGTTTATTAAGTTGGAATATTTCGTTTGTTGTGTTGGGTGTATATTGTCCATTTGATTGGTTGTATCTTGTGCATTCATTTGGGTGTATTTTATACCTGTATCTTATTTTGTCTGAATAACATGAAATCTGTTTAGAATACCGGCTGTGAACTTGGGAAGTGATGATCCTTCCTCTCAAGGACGCACAGAACAGAGTAGTGTAAACCAGCCGTTAGAGAGCATGTAATTTCTCTTTCAGATAACCGTTAATTTTGTTCTTCTATTAAATTCTACTTCTAATTCTATATATATTTTTTTAGAAAAAAAAGCCCTTTATTATTTTATTCAAGAAAAAAAAGGCAGGAAAAAAAAGCAAAAACTACAAGTATGTAAGTTCTCAAAAAACAAAGCCTGTCTTCTTTTTGAATTGTTCGGGTGTATTTTTTGACTTTCTTTGGGTGTATTTTAGGTTGAGTCCCGCTGATTCGAATATGATGGTTGTGAGGGAACAGACACCGTCGGATGCGCTTGCAATGTGAGTTTTCCAAGAATATTTCAACCTTATAACCTTATTATTTTCAAAGGCGTTGTTAACCTTTCATTTTTCTTCTTGTTTAGAGTCCCAATTCAAGTTTTTGTGCCGGCGTCCCAAACAACCACTGTGTCGGAACTTCAAGAAACACCTGAGACAGATTTTGAACCAACCCCTCCGCTACAGATTGAAGGAACTACAGAAACGTAAGAAATAGTATTGGGTGTATATTTGTTTAGAGTTTGGGTGTATATTTGCTAACAGTTTGGGTGTATATTGTTCTTGGTTAGTTTTTTTTACGCCATTATTAATTTTGTGTAACTGTGCAGCACTCCTGAACCCCCCTAACAACTTCAAGAAACCACACCCACGCTTCCCCCAGCTCTATCTAAAATGTAAGTTCATCATACTAAAATCAATCTTTGCTTATGATCCGTATATTTTTACTCTTATAATACGTTATACATGATGACACAATCTTCCAGACACAGAAGACGTTGTTGCCCTGATGATGATGGCACGGACAGCATCCTATGTTCCTAAAACAGATCCAGTGCCATCATTCAGCCTTGGCTTGATTGATTCAAGCCAGGAGGGAGCGTCAACGCAGGAGACAGAAAGGACAAAATCTCCAGAAGCTGCAAATTTGATAGAATAATTAGACGATTTGGTACAAAAAATAGCAAGCAGTGCAGCGAAAGAAAAAAGTAAAAGTCCACAAATTCAAAGGGAGACTGGGGGAGAAAGTTCTGGGAAGTTTGAAACTCCTGAGGGAATAAATCAGATTACGGATGATATGAAAGAAAAGTGCTACATCTGGGGGACACGACTGAAGACTTACGCAGATGGCAGTACTGACGAGTATGACCACATCTGCACTCTGATGGCGCAAGATAATTACATTTTATTTAGAATGCACCTTGCATCCCTCCAGGCAGAAAGTTATATAGAATCTGAGGTAATATTAGAATAACATTAATGTTTTACACCAAAGTTTACTGCAATGTTTATTAACGTAAATTGATTTTGGCATATATTTCTAGATTGTATCTGCCATGTGCCACATCCTCAACCGGAAAAATGATAAAAGGTTTCAAGAACAAGTATACTGTCTGTCCCCCGATATTGTGTAGTCATTTGGGTGTATTTAAATTATTTACTTGGGTGTATTTTCAGTATTTCATTTTTTGTTCGCAATTGTTGCAGAGCATG
Source organism: Arachis ipaensis (assembly GCF_000816755.2). Lineage (NCBI taxonomy): Eukaryota > Viridiplantae > Streptophyta > Magnoliopsida > Fabales > Fabaceae > Arachis > Arachis ipaensis. The sequence goes on from NC_029785.2 coordinate 61,182,122, forward strand.
GCCCTTTCGAAGCACCCAAATGGGAAATTCATATCATCGAAAACCAATAAAGAATTCAGGGTGGAAGACTACCCGAGCTTTATTCCTTTCATAGATGCAAAAAAAAATAACTTCTCATCCATATGTAAGTTTTCATTTGCTAAATTTGTTAGTACCGTTCTTTACTTATATGCTAAATAAAATAACACACTGTTGAAATGTGGCAATCCTTCAGATTTTTGCACCTGTTTGCTACTCGGGCCATTGGTGGTTATGGGTGATTGATACAACAAAGCAGAGATGTCGTATACTTGACCCGCTACACAAGAAAGCTCCAAGCAATGAGAAAAATCAGCTTAATAAATTCACTGTAAGTTGCCTCTGTGTTCTTTACTTTAATAGATAGGTCTATTTCAGTTCAATATAAGGTGTATGTATGTTTTGCTTTGGGTGTAATTATGTTCTCTTTTGGGTGTAATTTCTTCGTCGGGTTGGGTGTATTTTGTGGAACCATTTGCCTTTGTATCTTGTGCATTCATTTGGGTGTATGTTGTTTATCAAGTTGGGTGTATTTAGTTAGTTGTGTTGGGTGTATTTTGTCCATTCAGTTGGTTGTATCTTGTGCATTCATTCGGGTGTATTACTGATTTGTTTTGGTATTTAAGGGATATGTATTTTCAAGATTGAGAGCATATGCTGGCGGGGAACCTCTGCAGAAAGACGAGAAGGAGAAGGAAATTAAAGCATCATATGTTAAAATATCAGGCCAAAAATCAAGGTATAAATTTGTGACTCTGAACATTAAACTTTCCTAAATGAGATTTGTAATTTATTTTCTTCGTTTTCAGCTATGACTGCGGTATCTACGTTATGAAGTGGCTTGAGTTAATTGAGCCGGAAAACATTAAAAAGGGGAAGTATGAATGGGATAATTGGAAACAGGTAACTGTCTTTAGAACTATATAACTCTGTATTACTTTACTGAATTAATATTGCTGTTTAAACAGAATATACTTTTTAATTGTAGGAGGAGGCGGACCACTATAGAGTGGAATATGCTTCGCGGATACTATTCAGTGAGATGAATAAAGAGAGAGATCAGGCAATTAGAGAGAGTAATGCTATAAGGCTGTCGAAGCCATCCTCTGTATTATTGAGTCCGTTTTGTCAGATAAATTCTGCTGATATAGAAAGTGCGTAATCCAACTGCTGGGTAGTTTGTAATTGAACAAATGCTGTAAATATTTGCCATTTATCAACAACTTCTATTTCATGTATATTTTTTTCCATAATTAAACTATCTGTGCTGTTAAACTGTCTGTGCTGTATTCAAAAGCTGTATTACAGGTGGTAAAATATGAAGGAAAAAATCAAGGCATATATAAACGCAAATTATAAACTTTTACACCCAACGCAAGTGTAATAATACACCCAAGATTGCATAAAATATACACCCAAACTGTCTGTGCTATTAAACTGTCTGTGCTGTATTCAAAATGTATGAATTACAGGTACTAAAATATGAAGAAAAACATCAAATCAAATATACACCCATAACCTGCGAATTTTTACACCCAAATAAAGTTGAACATACACCCTGAAATATATCCCCCTCTGATGCTTTGAGACTAAAACCCTGAACCCTAAACACTTAAAACCTAAACCCTTACCCCTAACCTGTAAACCCTAAAACACAAATATTATATATATGTATCTATATGTAAATTGTGAATTAACAAAAATACACCCAAAAGCACAGTGCTTCTACACACATATTCTGAAAAACTATACACCCAAAGAGTTATCCCCTGCTGCTGGTACCCTGAACTGATAATTCATAACATGTCCTTGATATTGGCTGGAATTTGAATGCACCGCTGATGCAGCATCAAATAGGTTTATCTGAATATAACACTCACATATTAGCTAAACTATTAACGAGAAAAATAAACTCAATCGCCACAAATTTAAAGAACATTACTTTTACCTCGCTTAAAACTTTCGTCTTCTTCTTCTTTGTGGCATTTGCGATCTGTTTGTCCAACTTTGAACCTAGCCTATTTTTTGGACGTCCTCTTGTTCGAATCCTTGGCGGGCTTTGAAGCTCGTTAACGGATTCCACGTTGGCGTCTTCGTGGGATAAAGAAGATGTCCCCTTCCTTTTGGCTTTTAAAGATTCCATCTTAGCCATGACGTTATCGTACGCACGGTGCAGAATTGCAGTCAGCTCCTCCAATTCGGATGCAAATTCACAAATATTTTGTGAACGAAAAACCAATTGGTCGAACCTCTTGCTTCTTGGCTCCATCAGTGGCTCGTCGTGGCTGCTCTTAATGTGTGTGTGTCGCCTCTTTACCTTCTTGCTCCATCGTTCCAGTATATATCTAGGTGACACTTAGCTTACTTGTTCGAAGCTTAACACGCTTAGTGCGTGACGACACAGTATCTCTCTCGACTCGAATAATAAGCATTGGCATTTTACCTTGGCTGTAACTGAGTCGTAAGTAACCACAAACTTGTTGAATATTGAGCTGGAAACTTGTTCTCCGACTTCGTATACTGAATAGCCTAAAGCAGAATTCGTTAATCTGGTGATGCAATTCGCCTTTCCTCTGAATCACGTTTGGACTTCCCTAAACTTTTGATGAGTGTACGCATCTTGAAACTGAGCTTCAATGGAGGATTTGGTTGCACACGGTATGACCGTATGAAAATCTGCAGCATATGATTCTCTCTCTGCTTGCTCCCTGCTTCCGAGGCAATTATCGTATTGTTTGACGAACTGAATAAGCGAGCTGTTCCGGGTGATAAACTTGTTAAAAAATGAATGCATGCTCTCGCTCCTTTGTGTGCTTTTCATCCCTGCCCAGAAGTGGTGATCCAGATAGATAGGAACCCATATGTGACGGTCTTCGTACAGATCTGCAGAATACACCCAAACACAGACTATAAATACACCCGAGAGAACATGCAATTTACACTTCTGATGCAGATTTTAAAAAGACATTACCTAAAAGCCACTTGTTGTCCGCAAGACCAAAATTCAGCAGAAAATCATTCCAATTCCTATCGAATGAGTCTTTGCTATGAGAGTTCCAAACAACTTGGCTCATTTCTTGTTCAATATCGGCATGTCCCTTGTACCCGTTTAATTTGCTTGGAATCTTCTTCATGATGTGCCAAATACACCAACGGTGAATTGTTGTTGGCATACAGGCCTCTAAAGCCCTTTTCATTGATGCGCACTGATCGGTGAGAAACCCTTTCGGAGCGTTTTCTCCCATGCAACGAAGCCAGCATTGAAATAACCATTTGAATGATTCAATTTCTTCGTTCTTCATCAAAGAGCATCCGAGAAGTGTTGACTGACCGTGGTGATTCACCCCGACAAAAGAACCACAGACCAAATTATACCTGAAATAAATCACCATAGTGCAGAATGCAAAATCATTAAATACACCCCAACAGATTCTTCGTATACACCCAAAGAAACAGCCAATATACACCTCTGCTGCGAATTCATAAAAATACATTAATTTAGCATCATAAACAGGGGTAGTTTGTTACCTGTTTGTAATGTAGGTGGTGTCGAATGAAATGACGTCTCCGAAATAATCAAAGGCAGCTCTGCTTCTTACATCGGCCCAAAAAGCCAGCTTAATAGATTGATCCTCCTCGAGTTCGAGCTCAAAAAAGAAATTCAGATTCTTCTCTTTCATTCTTAACAAATATTTCCCGAATTCCTTTGCATCTTCTTGTTCGGAAACATTCCGCACTTCCCTGGTAATGTAATTCCTCACGTCCTTTTCGATAAAATTTAACTCGCGGTGACCCCCGGCAGCCGCAACAAATGATTGGTAGGTTTTGCTTGGTCTGATACTGGCCTCCTCGTTATTCTCTATTGTACGACGAATGGACATGCTTAGTTCCCTGTGCTGTTTGAGCATCTCTGCTTTACTTGGACAGCAGGGGTGTGTTTATAAATTCTTGCAGGACAGTTTAGACCGGCTGTTGGATTGGTCTTCTCGGTCGGAGATATTTTAGATTTCCATTTTCCCTCTCTGCTACATGTAATCAGTTGATTCTTAATCTCGTTTCCCTTCCTATTTGTGCACCGAACTCTTGTAGAGAAACCTGCAGCCTTGGCGTAGTTCCTGTAAAATTTTCCAGCATCTTCAAGGGTGGTAAAGGTCATTCCAACCTTCAGAACAAGCTCGTCATCAACAACCGAGAGAGGCTGCACATTACACCATGTCAAAAACTGTAAATACACCCATAGATATGATTCAAATACACCCATATATATTATTCAAATACACCCAATCATGTCTAATATGATATACCCTAACCGCAACATCTCAACTAAAATGACAATAAAGTCATAAACTGTAAATACACATGCTGCAGAATACACCATGTCAAAAACTAAAAACACACCCAATCATGTCTGATATAATACACCTGAACAACAACAACTCAGTTAAAATAACAAAAAACCAGTAAAGTGTAAATACACCCACACTTCTAGCAAAAATACACCCAAAAAAGACCTGATCTACACCCGAGCGTCTGCTATAAATTTCAGATAATTAATCAAAACTAATACATTGAATCGACAGATTCATGTTAACGTGTTAGTTTCACAGTCGATGTTCAACAATTTTTCAACTACACAATGCTATACAAATTACTGCAAGAAAATTCATACTAATCCTATGTAAATCAAACCTCAGGAACTTCATTAGATTCAAATTCATAATCCACTTCGCCTGGATTCAGCTGACAATCTGAGGTTGAATGATCCATTATCTTTAAAACGAGTTCAAACTTTGATTTCAGAAAACAACAAATCAAAATAGAAAACGAAGCTCGAGTTGCACAGAGAGAGGAAAGTAACGTAAACGAAGAACATACCAGTGAGAAAAGGAGAGGAAAGGAACGATGGAGAAGAAGGAGGGAAGACGCGCGAGAAGAAGAACAAGCAAATCTCCAAATAACGAAAACGAAGAAGGAAACAAATCTTTTAAATTTGGTAGTTAGATATACGCGGGATCTTATATAGCGCGTGTATACAACGTATGTGTAGCAGCGCGTTTTTTTGTCTTATTGCTTAATGAACTTGTAAAGCATACAAGCCCTAATGGCTTGTATCAAGAGCTTTTCCATAATTAATAATACTAAATAATTAATAGTTAATAATTAATAAAGTCAAACTATCTTATTACACTTTCTCGAATACAACACCTATTACATTTTTCCTTTTAGCACTTTTTCTTTTATTCTTTATCCTTTTCGTGCACAATTTATTTAAAATATATTCTAACATAATTAATACAATTTATTTATCATATGTGCTACTCAATGAATAAGAAAACAAAAAAGTTAATTTATTGTGCTTAGTTGTATTTAATTATTCAATGAATGAATAGTGAAAAAAATAATTCAAAT
>NC_029785.2:61187701-61206239 GCF_000816755.2 Arachis ipaensis
CACAAAAATTATATCATTTATGTTGAAACAAAAATTAGATTTTGTGTTTGAGTCAAAATCAAATCATAAGAATAAAAGGCTAAATTAAAATAAAATAATTTGTTATTTATTCAAAGAAAATGTATAAATTTTTGAGATATAAAGATAATAAATTTTTTTTTGTCATTTTTGAAATTTAATATCAACTGAAATTTACTTAAAAGGTGATATATATTAAATATTACTTTAAGCGTAAGACTCAGAATTTTCAAATAAATCTTATTATGAATTAATTTCAATTCATTTATTTATTAGAAATTTTATTTTCAGAAATTATTTTATTAAAGCTAATTAAATCAGGTTTTGATAATTAAATAATATTTTTAAAAATAATTTTAAAGGATTAATTTAAAATTTAATTTAATATAATATCTCTTAATTTTATTAAAATTAAACAAAACCCCAATTTGCCCCAAATCAAATCCTAAATTCCCAATCAGAAACCCTAATTTTCTACCCTAACCTTAACCTCACCTAACCCCATCTCACCGCCACTCATCACTCAACTTCGCCCCTCAACCCCAAATACCACACAGCACTGGTTGTGAATAAACAAAAAGAGAAAGAGATAGGGATCTAATAAGAGAAAAGAGAGAGAGAGATCGGAGGAAGCAGAGAAGAGTGAGGGAGTCGCTGCCAGCTAGTCGCCGCCGCACCCGCCACCTACGCCGTCGGTCCTCAGCGCTGTCAGTTGCGCCATCATGGAAGAAAAGTGCGACAGAGAGAGAGGATCTGTGGAGGGTCACCGCCGTTCGCACTGTCAGCTTCGCGCAGGGGAAACCATGGCCATCAAGGGTCCATCCACGCCGTCGCTAAAGCCTGAATGCCACTGCAACCACTGCGTGTTATAATCTTCAGATCCACCGCCGTTGGAGTCACGAACAGGAAACGCGCGCAAAGGAAACCATCGCGGAGTTGCCGTCGCCACCGCGTTGATGGGCTCGCCGTTGTTCTGTCCGCGTGGCTGCTACGTTGCCAAAGCTCCTCGCCGCCGCTGCTGGTGCCGGAAGCCGCCTTTCAAGCCTGTATCTGTTGGTAAGCCCTAACCCTGCTTCAGCTTCTTTATCCGTTAAGTTTACCTTTACCGTGAGAGTTGTCGCTGAGATTGTCTGTGCCAGGTTGTACGGTTGATGAACGAGACTCTTGTATGGTCTAGAATTCCACTAATGAATGAATTCTCGTTGTAAAGTATAGTTTCTAAACCAAACAATAGTCTTTTCATACAAAAATTTTGTTTGTCACTAGTACAAACCCCTAAATTTATAAACCGAAGTATTGGAACCTCGGGTCGTTCTCCCTAGGAATTAAAATAAAGTGCCTTGTTATTGGTTATGGGGCATGTTTTGAGGTTTTTTATATGATGGACAAGAAATATAAATGGCAAAGGAAATAAACTAACAAAAAGGTCTTGGCAAGGTTAGGTGGTCAAGGATCTCTATCCTAATCAATAACCACAACATGAGAATTGGCAAGGATCAATCCCTCTAAGTTAACCCCTAACTAATAGTAGAGAAAAGTCAAGTGAGCTATATCAATCCAAGTCCATAAGTCCTAGTTCTACACCTAATCAGTTGGTGAGATCTAGCGTTAATGGCTCCCAATCGTCAATCACTTGGACATTAGTGACTCAAGAGTTCCTAAGTTACCTTTCCAAGCCAAGGGCACAAAATTCTACTCTAGCATCCAACCAAGCATTTTGTCAAACACTTGGAAGGCATACAAGGAAAACATAGTAAATTGCAAGAAAAGTAAACCTACACTACTCAATTGCAAGGAATTAAACAATAATAAAGCAAATCAATGATAAAAGAACATGAATCATAAATTGCATTAAAAGAAAATAAAAGAAGGAAGAGTGCATCAACAACAAAGCAAGCAATTACAAGAATGAAATACAAAATTAGAGAGAGGAAGAGTAGAGGAACAAGAAATTGTAAAGGAAAAGTAAATCAAAGCATGAATTAAACCTAGATCTAAGGAATTCTAATCCTAATTCTAGAGAGAAGAGGGAGCTTCTCTCTCTAGAAACTAAGCTACATGATGCTAATACTTCAAAAACAATTGCTCCCCCTTGCCCAAGCATGAATTCTGCATGAAATAGCTTCAGAAATGAGTTGGGTTGGGCCCAAAGTGCTTCAGAAATCACTGGGGGCGATTTCACATTAGTGGGCCACGTGCTCAATCGGCGTGCACGCGTACATGACGCGTGCGCACCCCTTAACGTGAAGCAACATATGGCAAATTTTATATCATTTTGAAGCCCCGGATGTTAACTTTCCAACGCAACTAGAACCGCTTCATTTGGACCTCTGTAGCTCAAGTTATGGTCAATTGAGTGCGAAGAGGTCGGGCTTGACAGCTTTCCAGTTCCTTCATTTCTTCATGAGTTCTCCCACTTTGCATGCTTTTCTCCTCATTTCTTCCATCCAATACTTGCCCTATGAACCTGAAATCACTCAACAAACACATCAAGGCATCGAATGGAATTAAAGTGGATTAAAATCACCAATTTTAGGGCCTAAAAATCATGTTTTCGCATTTAAGCACAATTCAAGGGAGAATTACAAAACCATGCTATTTCATTGAATAAATGTGGAAAAAGGTGATAAAATCCCCCAAATTAAGCACAAGATAAACTACAAAATTGGGGTTTATCACTCAACACAGTATCGCTGATTTCTTTGAAAAACCAGAAATAAAAACTTTATCTTAAAAAAAAAACAAGCAGTCATAAATTCATATACGAGACTTCTTACATAATATCTTATTATATGTATGTATGTATGTATATATATATATATATATCCCTCTTACAAAATTGTAATAACAAAGACGAGAGAAGAAAATAATCTAACTAATACAATCAACATATAAACCAAACGCAGTATAACTCTTCATAATGCTTCTTCATCCGGTTCCTGAAAAGGTAAAGCTGTAGGGGGTGAGAACCTAACCACACGGTCTCACCACGGAGTTTCAAAGTTGTCATAAGAAGATATTTAATAAGAAAACTATTTTCAAGCTCAGTGATTATCATTGCCTTATGAATTTTTTAAAAACCAATAGGTAATCGTTCAAAACCTTTTCAAAGAAACAATGTTTAATCTTTCAGAAATCCAAAGTCTTTCTTTTCTCATAAGAAAATCTCAATCAGAAACCAACCACGCAACCAATCAACTCAATCATCAATTCAGCACCAAAGTTCATTTTTAAATGTAGCACACCATGACAAACACAGGCAAGACAGACAAGGAAAGCACAAGTTTAGGTAGCAGTTACAACAAATAGTTCAGGTAGCAGTTAAGAATAGTTTAACAATTAGGCACACCAAAACACGTTCAAACACAAGCAAAGCATACAAATGCATATGATGCATGCCTGTCCTATGGCTGATGAGGCTCATCTGTCGGTTATCCAGCCAACCCGACAAGTCCGAAAACCTTAGATTGTCCCTCGTCCCGCATCCCCATGAGTCTATGCATAGTTTCACATTCATTCATCATATAATCACTCAATGGGGCTATCCATACCCGAGAATTTATAAGTGCCCGATCATCCTTACGACGTAGGGTCAACAGAGTATCGAGATTCAACCTGAAACACGTGGTGGCAAGCCACGGTTCTAACCCAGGAAAACTCGTATCTCAGATATCATCATTCATAGCCATATAAATAGTTCATTCAACATTCATCAATGTCTAAGTTATTCTCAACATCATCATCATTCATCAATCCATAACTCATTTTCAAATTCATTCAAAATCATATTTCAAAGAAAATCTTCATCATCCTTCTTTCCATTCCGTTCACTAACAATTCCCAATCCAAAACACAACTCTTCCTTTGATAAATAAAGTAATCTTAAACCATATAATGCTTAAAATTAAACCTTTTAAAATAACTACTTTAAATGAAACTTCTAATTTTATAAAATTTCGGCAGTATCTCCTCTAAAACTCGGATTTCTGCCACCCTTTTCGCGTCCCATCCAAACATTTCTCAAACCAGTTCCAAATCTCAAACATTTTCCAAAATTGAACCAGTTCCAATCTTAAATTATTTTCAAATAAAACCAATTCTAATAATAAAACTCTTTAAAATCAAACCAGCTCAAATATTAAATCATTTATAAAATCAGACCAACTCAAAATCAAACCACTCCCAGAATCAATTTATTTTCATATCTCAAATTATTTCCAAAATCGATTCATTTATATTACCAAGTAAACTCCAAAACCAAGAAAATCCACCTTTCATAATAATCAAGTAAATAACATTTTAAACCAGTTTTTATCAACAACCATACACCACTCATGCAATCAAGCACCCAATAATCCAGTCCAATAAACCATCACATCCACAAGACAAATATAATCACAGAAGTATATCTTTTTGCATCAATATCTATTTATCACAACTCTGTAATGTAAAATAGATTTTAAGAAAAACTCCTACCTCGTTCGCGATTCAACTACGCGACCAACTACATTTCTATTCTTATCCCACAGCAACAGCCTCAATATCGACCGTCCCCGCAGCAGCCACAACCTCTAAACACAGCTTTAGCTCAATCCTAAAACATTAATGTCGCATAAAACTCAATAATCTATAACAGAACAGCAATTAAAAGAGTTTGGAATAAGGAACGACTTACTGGACTTACGAATAATTGAGAAAACGGAGCAACGGTAGCTCCGGTGACGAGGCAGCAGCTTGAGGCCGCTTGCAATAGCCATTAAACTCAGCATGCAAGACTCGGAGCTCGATCCTATGTTACTAACATCTCAGAACCTTTAATAACTCATAACAGATTACCAATTTTTTAAGATCTCAGAACAAAACACCTACTGAGTCAGAGGATCCAGTGGCGGTCTCATCTCCAGCGGCAGAGACAAGGCACGGCGATGAACCTTCTGCGGCAGCAAGAAGAACAGCGGCAGAGAAACTCGCGGTGACCGTTAATAAACCCTAATTTTGTGGTTTATCTTGTGCTTAATTTGGGGGATTTTATCACCTTTTCCCACATTTATTCAATGAAATAGCATGGTTTTGTAATTCTCCCTTGAATTGTGCTTAAATGCGAAAACATGCTTTTTAGGCCCTAAAATTGGTGATTTTAATCCACTTTAATTCCATTCGATGCCGTGATATGTTTGTTGAGTGATTTCAGATTCATAGGGCAAGTATTGGATGGAAGAAGTGAGGAGAAAAGCATGCAAAGTAGGAGACCTCATGAAGAAATGAAGGAACCGGAAAGCTGTCAAGCCCGACCTCTTTGCACTCAATCGACCATAACTTGAGCTACAAAGGTCCAAATGAGACGGTTCTAGTTGCGTTGGAAAGCTAACATCCGGGGCTTCAAAATGATATAAAACTTTCCATATGTTGCTTCACGTTAAGGGGCGCGCACGTGGCATGTACGCGTGCGTGCCGATTGAGCACGTTGCCCACTAATGTGAAATCGCCCCCAGCGATTTCTGAAGCACTTTGGGCCCAACCCAACTCATTTCTGAAGCTATTTCATACAGAATTCAAGCTTGATCAAGAAGGGAGTAATTGTTTTTGAAGTATTAGCATCATGTAGCTTAGTTTCTAGAGAGAGAAGCTCCCTCTTCTCTCTAGAATTAGGATTAGAATTTCTTAGATCTAGGTTTAATTCATGCTTTGATTTACTTTTCCTTTACAATATCTTGTTCTTCTACTCTTCTTCTTTCTAGTTTTGCATTCAATTCATGTAATTCTCTACTTTTATGTTGATGTATTTTTGTTCTTATATTTTCAATTCAATGCAATTTATGATTCATGTTCCTTTATTGTTGATTTGATTTTGTTGTTGTTGTTTAATTCCTTGCAATTGAGTAGTGTAGATTTACATTCCTTGCAATTTACTATGTTTTCCTTTTATGCCTTCCAAGTGTTTGATAAAATGCTTGGTTGGATTTTAGAGTAGAATTTTGTACTCTTAGCTTGGGAAGGTAACTTAGGAACTCTTGAGTCACTAATGTCCAAGTGATTGACAATTGGGAGCCATTAACGCTAGATCTCACCAATTGATTAGGTGTAGAACTAGGACTTATGGTCTTGGATTGACATAGCTCACTTGACTTTCCTTTACTATTAGTTAGAGGTTAACTTAGTGGGGTTGATCCTTGCCAATTCTCATGTTGTGGTTAGTGATAAGGATAGAGATCCTTGACCACCAAACCTTGCCAAGACCTTTTTTTATTTGAATTTTATTTCCATTTACTTTTCATGTTTCTTATCCAAAAAAACCCCAAAATACTCCATGACTAATAACAAGACACTTTGTTGCAATTCCTAGGGAGAACGACCCGAGGTTGCAATACTTCGGTTTATAAATTTAGGGGTTTGTTTTAGTGACAAACAAATTTTTCTATAAAAGGACTATTGTTGGTTTAGAAACTATACTTTACAATGAGAATTCATTAGTGGAATTCTAGACCACACAAGAGTCTCGTTCATCAAAATGGCGCCGTTGCCGGGGAGTTGCAATGGTGTTATGTTATTGGTTATTGTATATATGTGAATATTGTGAATAGCTTGATTTTTGGATTGCTTGTCGGTTTTTGCTAGTTTTAGGACTTTGTTTTGCTATTTCTTGTTAGCTTTTGTCTTTATTTTCTCTTTTCATCATGAATTCTCACTTTGGCTATGAGTTTGGTTCTAACTATGTTGTAGGAAATGAGAGCTTCAATAAGGATGTGTATCAAGGATGGGACAATCAAAGGTGGGAGGAGCCATATGCATATGATCAATCCTCATGGCAACAACCTCCACCAATGCACTATGAAGAAGAGCCATTCTATGATGCATATCAATCCAATGGCTATGGTGAATCCCCTTGTGACTTTCAAGAACCACCACCATATGCCTATGAGCCATACCCCCAACATAACCCTCAACCATACTCACAAGCCCCTTCTTACCAACCATCTTCATATGACCCTAATCCATATCCATCCTACTAACAATCATATGAGCCATATGAACCACACATAGAGCCACCACTACTCCAACATCAACATTTTCAAGAACCACCCCCTCCATATTATTACCAAGATGAACCATCTCCAATACATGAAAACTTTCAACCACAAGATGAACTCTACTTTCCACCACAACTCTACCTAAAAGAACCACCTTCCGACTATAATACCTTTTTCTCAAACAATGAGCCCTCTCTTCTACCATCACCTCCCGATGAAGCCTCTATGATAGAATTAAGGGATCTTGAATCTCATATCTTAAGGCAACACGAGGAGGATGAAAAGAAATTTGAGGAGTTAAGAGCAAAAATGGCTATCATGGTAGAAGCCATTGGCAACATAGCCTCATTCCGCCTAAGCCTATGCGATCAAGGCACTTCCATTGTGGAATGTGGAGAAGCAACCAAGAAACTTAGTGAGGGAGTGAACTTGAAGCTCCAAGGTGAAGAAGATGAGTTAAAGCAAGAAATGCAACAAGAGGAGGAGGTAGAGATTATTGAAGAAGAGGAAGAAGTGGTTAAAGACTTAGGAGATGCGGAACCACCTTGGGAGTCTAGGATTGAAGAAAACCCCTCCAAGATGATTGAATTTGATGCTAAGGAGGAATGTGCACAACCTCCAAGGCATATCTCTTATGAAGAATTAGATGGGATAGAGCAAGAATTGAGTCCCCTTGGTGATGAAGATCAAGCATCAAGTCTTAGTGGTGAAGAATCCTTTGAGCATGAAGAACCTTCTCCCGATGAGATGGAAAGTAATGTGGAGGTAAATGTCTCTCACCCTCCCATTTATGATTTGAGTAAGGGAAAATAGTTAGATAAAAGTGTTGAACAAAGGATTGAGATTAAGAGATCTTGTGAGGAGGTGGAGATCCTTAGAAAAAGGAGGATGGGAATTGAATATGCTTTAGTAAGACCCTTGGAATCGTCTTTGCCTAGGTTGCCAGCTACTCCTTCATTTGAGTGGATGAAACTCATTTCTATTAGCTTTATTATCCCACTTGAATATGGTTTGCTTGAAACGGATGGCCAACTTAGGATGCTTTGTGAGATGAAGCATAAAAGAAAAATATTTTGTGGTTGGCATTGCAAATCAAGGCTCATTATGGTTGAAGCTTCAAAGAGCAAGGGTTGGATTAGTGCTCAATTGGATGGGTCTAGGAGGATAGTTTGGCGCTTCCATGAGAGTTCATCTCTCTTGTCACCCGGAGGAAACCACCATGATCAACTCAAGGACGGGTGTGAAAACAAAGTGTGGGATCCCGGATCGCACAAGGAAGATCAACTTTGGGAGCCTATGATTTGTGAAGAACTCCATCAAAGCTTGGAGTTATTAACCTTGAATGATGAAGCACAATGGAAGTCCAAGCATTGGTGGATGGTCAAGGATGGATTCAAGCACAAGCCACCTTGATGAAGAGCTCCCCATAAGTCCAACTTAAGGACAATAAACAAAAGTGCTAGGTGGGAGACACCCCACCATGGTAACATCGTCTTTCCCTTTTCCTCTTTGTAAATATTGGTAATATAGGTTTAATTCCTTGTTTTGATTGCTTAGTTGAGTTTATTTGGGAGTCTAGTAGGTTAAATAAGGTTTTATGATGTTTTGGTAGCTGTTTGGAGGTTTGGAATGCTTGATTTGGTGCAAAGAAATAGAAAATTTTTGAAAAACAGAGCACCATCCACGCGCACGCGCACTTCACGCGTACGCGCGCCTCAAGCATTTTCGACCATCCACGCAGACGCGCCATGTACGCGTACGCGTGGATTGAGTTTTTCCACCCCCTCCATACATTCACCCAAGAGTTGTGCCTGAAGTGTGCCAACTTTGTGCCCCAGGGCACGCGCACGCGTACCTTGCGCGTCCGCGTCGACTCTTTGCTTTGCCATGCACGCGTACGCGCGCTGTACGCGTATGCGTCGCTTCCATTTTCATCAATCCACGCTTACACGCACATGACGCGCACGCATGGATTGCCCTGTTTCACCTTCTTTTCTTCTCTTCTTTCCATTTCTTTCCTTCTTCTCTTTTCTCTTCTTTTCTTTCCACCCTTCAAACATCATCCGATACTACCAAACACATGTAACACCATTTCTTTTAGTTAGTTAGTTAGTTTAATTTTTATTTTCCATTATAAGTGTTGGATTACTTATCTTGTTTACCATTTACTGCTGCTTATTACTAATAGGATCTTAGTTTAACATCATTGTTGTTATTGTCATTGTTGGATTCCTTTGTTGAGGTTGCAATTATTGCTTGGTCTTGAATTTTCATGTTGAACATTTGTGAATACCAAGTACATGTTACGTTGCCTTCATGCATCTTAACTCTTTGAATTGCATGTTTTGGCCACCATGCATTCATCATCTATTGTTAGGCAATTGTATATTCTCATTGCATTTTTTTTAGGTGATGCTTGTTTATGGTTTACCCTTATTCACATCACTTATTTCATACATTGAGATTGTGGAATTGTGAAATTGGATTGAAAGCTTACCTAGTGACATATTTTTTAGCTTTGTAAAGCTTTGTGGGCCATTCTTGCTATGTGATTGATTTCCACTTCTATCTTCTTTGTCCTAAGTTCCATAGCATCTATGTGTTTCACCTCTATGCCACTTAGGTGTTGTAATAACTTCAATATGTGTCATTGATTATTGTGTGAGTTTCATATACCATTTTGTTCACTAAGTCTACCTACACATCAATCAATGTCCATGCATTATCCAATTTCACAATTGCTTGATTAATTGCTTGAATGCTTTCATGCCTCTTCACTACTTGTGTGGTTGACTTAACCTACAAGTCTTTTAAAGTATCTCAAGCACACTAGAATGAGTGAAGTGCATGTTTTATTTTGTATAATTGTGACATGATTTTTAAATACTAGGGTGTGAGTTCTAAACCGCATGCAAGTTAGGACTCATACACTTATTTTTCATTAATGTCACACCAATTCACTCACTCAATTCTAGTGATTTACCTCATTCCAACAATCCATGCTTCCTTGCTTGTGCATTTACTTGTCTTATTATCTCCTGTTTTCTATGTTCAGGATGAGTCATCATAAGCAAAAACAGAAGCGGGAGAAGAACACGCAGTATCGGTTGACCTACCAACTGAAGGTAGCAACTAGGAAAGTCGTCGAACCCCTTGTTCATCTTTGAGTGCACCGAGGACGGTGCAAACTTTTAAGTGTGGGGAGGTCGTCCGACCATTCGGCGTTTTTGGGTGACAAGTTTCTAATCCCAACACTTTTGCATTTCATTTTTAGGTCTTTTAGGATTTTTTTGGTTGCATTGCATATGTATATATTAAGCTTAGTCAAAATCATGATATTTTCCAAGGATTTTATCTATAGGGCACCCCAATTGAAAAAAAAAATTATATTTTTTTTAGAACTTGCTTGAATTATAAACTTTGTGGAACATGATTTTTGAGCTAAGAACACAAGCATGTGAGGTTTGAGCCTAATTGTGTGGTTACATCATATATAACCACTTATTTTCATTCTTGTGTGCATTATTCTCTTCCTATGATTGTGATCCTTGATTTGTTTGATTCTTTATGTCCATTATTTTGGGTATACATATATTTATATGATTGAGGCCATTGTTCAAATAGCTCACTTACCCATATAGCCTACCTTTTATCTTCCATTGTTAGCTAATTTTGAGCCTATGTTTAACCCATTTGTTCTTAATTGTAGCACATTACTGATGAGCGGATAATTTATACGCTTTTTGGCATTGTTTTTAGTATGTTTTTAGTAGGATCTAGTTACTTTTAGGGATGTTTTTATTAGTTTTTATGTTAAATTCACATTTCTGGACTTTACTATGAGTTTGTGTGTTTTCCTGTGATTTCAGGTATTTTCTGGCTGAAATTGAGGGACTTGAGCAAAAATCAGATTCAGAGGTAGAAGAAGGACTGCTGATGCTGTTGGATTCTGACTTTCCTGCACTCAAAGTGGATTTTCTGGAGCTACAGAACTCAAAATGGCGCGCTTCCAATTGCGTTGGAAAGTAGATATCCAGGGCTTTCCAGAAATATATAATAGTCCATATTTTGGCCGAGTTTAGATGACGTAAAAGGGCGTTGAACGCCAGTTCTACGCTGCTGTCTGGAGTTAAACGCCAGAAACAAGTCACAAACCAGAGTTGAACGCCAGAAACATGTTACAACCTAGCGTTCAACTCCAAAAAGAGCCTCTGCACGTGTAACATTCAGGCTCATTCCAAGCACACACCAAGTGGGCCCCAGAAGTGGATTTATGCATCAATTACTTACTTCTGTAAACCCTAGTGACTAGTTTAGTATAAATAGGACTTTTTACTATTGTATTAGACATCCTGGATTGTATTTTTGATCCTGTGATCACGTTTTGGGGGTTGGCCTCTCGGCCATGCCTGAACCTTTCACTTATGTATTTTCAAACGGTAGAGTTTCTGCACTCCATAGATTAAGGTGTGGAGCTCTGCTGTTCCTCATGAATTAATGCAAAGTACTACTGTTTTTCTATTCAATTCAACTTATTCCGCTTCTAAGATATTCATTCGCACTTCAACATGAATGTGATGAACGTGACAATCATCATCATTCCCTATGAACGCGTGCCTGACAACCACTTCCGTTCTACCTTAGATTGAATGAGTATCTCTTGGATCTCTTAATCAGAATCTTCGTGGTATAAGCTAGATTGATGGCGGCATTCATGAGAGTCCAGAAAGTCTAAACCTTGTCTGTGGTATTCCGAGTAGGACTCTGGAATTGAATGA
Organism: Arachis ipaensis; assembly: GCF_000816755.2. Taxonomy (NCBI): domain Eukaryota; kingdom Viridiplantae; phylum Streptophyta; class Magnoliopsida; order Fabales; family Fabaceae; genus Arachis; species Arachis ipaensis. Next base: position 61,199,526 of record NC_029785.2, read on the forward strand.
CTGTGACGAACTTCAAACTCGCGAGTGCTGGGCGTAGTGACAGACGCAAAAGGAGGGTGAATCCTATTCCAGTATGATCGAGAACCTTAGATGATTAGCCGTGCTGTGACAAAGCATTTGGACCATTTTCACAAGAGGATAGGATGCAACCATTGACCACGGTGATGCCTCCAGATGATTAGCCATGCAGTGACAGCGCATCGGACCATTTTCCAGAGAGGATGAAAAGTAGCCATTAACAATGGTGATGTCCTTACATAAAGCCAGCCATAGAAAGGAGTAGGATTGATTGGATGAAGACAGCTGGAAAGCAGAAGTTCAGAGGAACGAAAGCATCTCTATACGCTTATCTGAAATTCTAACCAATGAATTACATAAGTATTTCTATCCTTATTTTCTATTTATTATTAAAATTTGAAAACTCCATAACTATTTGATATCCGCCTGACTGAGATTTATAAGATGACCATAGCTTGCTTCATACCAACAATCTCCGTGGGATCGACCCTTACTCACGTAAGGTTTTATTACTTGGACGACCCAGTGCACTTGCTGGTTAGTTGTATCGAAGTTGTGAATGACAAACGATTTATTAAGACGTGTGTACAGAGTTTTTGGCGCCGTTGCCGGGGATTGTTCGAGTTTGGACAACTCACGGTTCATCTTGTTGCTCAGATTAGGTAATTTTCTTTTTGTTTTATTTTCAAAAATTTTTCAAAAATCTTTCAAAAATTTCTCATCTGTTTTCGAAAAATTTTTTTTTTTAAAATAAATCTTTTGAAAAATATATTTTTCTTCAGAATTTTTAAGAATGAATTCTAGTGTTTCATGATGATTTGTTAAATCCTGGCTGGCTGTAAGCCATGTCTAATCTTTTGGACTGGGGTTTCAACTTATCATCACAAGAGCTTGTTGATTTTCACACACTTAGTTGCTCTATACATGGAAAGTATCAATATCTTCTAAAGCTTGGCTGGCTAGTAAGCAATGCCTAACCCTCAGATTGGAGCTTTGGACTAAGAGTACACGATTCCTGGAATTCATATTAAAAATTTTGGAATCCTTATTTTTCTTTTTCACATTAATTTTCGAAAAATCCAAAAAAATTAGAAAATCACGAAAATCAAAAAAATATTTCATGTTTCTTGTTTGAGTCTTGAGTCAATTTTAAGTTTGGTGTCAATTGCATGTTTTAAAGTTTGCATAAAATTTTCGAAAAATTCATGCATTCATAGTGTTCTTCATGATCTTCAAGTTGTTCTTGGTAAGTCTTCTTGTTTGATCTTGATGCTTTCTTGTTTTGTGTCTTTTCTTGTTTTTCATGAGCATTTTTGCATTCATAGTGTCTGAACATTAAAGATTTCTAAGTTTGGTGTCTTGCATGTTTTCTTTGCATTAAAATTTTTTTCAAAAATATGTTCTTGATGTTCATCATGATCTTCAAAGTGTTCTTAGGTGTTCATCTTGGCATTCATAGCATTCTTGCATGCATTCCTTGCTTTGATCCATAACTTTCATGCATTGCATCAATTTCATGTTTTTCTCTCTCATCATTAAAAATTCAAAAATAAAAAAATATCTTCCCCTTTTTCACTCATAAATTTCGAAAATTTGGATTGACTTTTTCAAAAAATTTTAAAATCTAGTTGTTTTTATGTGTCAGATCAAATTTTCAATTTAAAAATCTTATCTTTTTCAAAATATTTTTCAAAAATAAAATCTTTTTCATTTTTCTTATTTATTTTCGAAAATTTTAAAAATATTTTTCAAAAATCTTTTTCTTAATTTTACATCATATTTTCAAAAATATCATCAACAATTAATGTTTTGATTAAAAAATTTCAAGTTTGTTACTTGCTTGTTAAGAAAGATTCAAACTTTAAGTTCTAGAATCATATCTTGTGATTTCTTGTGAATCAAGTCATTAATTGTGATTTTAAAAATCAAATCTTTTTCAAAACTAATTTCAATCATATCTTTTCAAAAATATCTTTTTATCTTATCTTTTTCAAAATCATATCTTTTTCAAAAATTTGATTTTAAAATATCTTTTCTAACTACTTATCTTCTTATCTTTTCAAAATTGATTTTCAAATTTGTTTCAACTAACTAACTAACCTTTTGTTTGTTTCTTATCTCTTTCAAAACTACCTAACTAACTCTCTCTCTCTAATTTTCGAAAATATCTCCCTCTTTTTCAAAAATTCTTTTTAATTAACTAATTGTTTCAATTTTTAATTTTAACTTAATTTTATTCCTAATTTTCGAAAATTACTAACCTTTTTCAAAAACTAATTTTGAAAATCACTAACCATTTTTCAAAAATAATTTTCGAAAATTCTCTTTCTCTCTCATCTCCTATTTATTTATTCATCTACTAACACTTCTCTTCATCTCACATCTCTGCTCTCCTCACCCTTGTGTTTCTTTCCTTACATTACATTCTTTTCTTCTTCTTTTCTTCTACTCTTCTTTTCTTCCACTCACCTAGGGGGACCTCTATACTGTGGTAAAAAAGATCCCTATTATTATTTTTCTGTTCCCTCTTTTTCATATGAGCAGGAGCAAGGACAAGAATATTCTTGTTGAAGCAGATCTAGAACCTGAAAGGACTCTGAAGAGAAAACTAAGAGAAGCTAAAATACAACAATCCAGAGATAACCTTACAGAAATTTTCGAACAGGAAGAGGAGATGGCAGCCAAAAATAATAATAATGCAAGGAGGATGCTTGGTGACTTTACTGCACCTAACTCCAATTTACATGGAAGAAGCATATCCATCCCTACCATTGGAGCAAACAATTTTGAGCTGAAACCTCAATTAGTTTCTCTGATGCAGCAGAACTGCAAGTTCCATGGACTTCCATCTGAAGATCCTTTTCAGTTCTTAACGGAATTTTTACAGATCTGTGATACTGTTAAGACTAATGGAGTAGATCCTGAAGTCTACAGGCTCATGCTTTTCCCATTTGCTATAAGAGACAGAGCTAGAGTGTGGTTGGACTCTCAACCCAAAGATAGCCTGAACTCTTGGGATAAGCTGGTCAAGGCTCCTAGTACTCTCCCAAGCAATATAGAAGAAAATCCAAAAGGAGAGTGCAAGGCCATTGAATTGACCATCATGGCCGAACCCACAAGAGGAGAGAAGGACGTGAATCCCAAGGAGGAAGACCTCCTGGGACGTCCAGTGATCAATAAGGAGTTGCCCTCTGAGGAACCAAAGGAATCTGAGGCTCATCTAGAGACCAAAGAGATTCCATTAAACCTCCTTATGCCATTCATGAGCTCTGATGAGTATTCCTCTTCTGAAGAGAATGAGAATGTTACTAAGGAGCAAGTTACCAAGTACCTTGGTGCAATCATGAAGCTGAATGCCAAATTATTTGGTATTGAAACTTGGAAAGATGAACCTCCCTTGTTCACCAATGAACTAAGTGATCTGGATCAACTGACATTGCCTAAGAAGAAATAGGATCCTGGAAAGTTCTTAATACCTTGTACCATAGGCACCATGATCTTTGAAAAGGCTCTGTGTGACCTTGGTTCAGGGATAAACCTCATGCCCCTCTCTGTAATAGAGAATCTGGGAATCTTTGGGGTGCAAGCTACTAAAATCTCATTAGAGATGGCAGACAATTCAAGAAAACAGGCTTATGGACAAGTAGAGGACGTGTTAGTAAAGGTTGAAGGCCTTTACATCCCTGCTGATTTCATAGTCCTAGATACTGGGAAGGATGAGGATGAATCCATCATCCTTGGAAGACCCTTCCTAGCCACAGCAAGAGCTGTAATTGATGTTGACAGAGGTGAACTAGTCCTTCAATTGAATGAGGACTCCCTTGTGTTTTAAACTCAAGGTCATCCTTCTGTAAACATGGAAAAGAGGCACAGTAAGCTTCTCTCAAAACAGAATCAACCAGAGCCCCCACAGTTAAACTCTAAGTTTGGTGTTGAACTCCCATATCCAAACTCTAAGTTTGGTGTTGGGGAGTCTCAACAATGTTCTGAACATCTGTGAGGCTCCATGAGAGCCCACTGTCAAGCTATTGACATTAAAGAAGCGCTTGTTGGAAGGCAACCCAATTTTTATTTATCTAATTTTATTTTTATTGTTTTTCATGTTTTATTAGGTTCATGATCATGTGGAGTCACAAAATAAATATAAAAATTGAAAATAGAATAAAAAACAGCAGAAGAAAAATCACACCCTGGAGAAGGATCTCACTGGCGTTTAAACGCCAGTAAAGAGCATCTGTCTGGCGTTCAACGCCAGAACAGAGCATGTTTCTGGCGTTGAACGCCAGAAACAAGCAGCATCCTGGCGTTCAGACGCCAGAAATGCACAGTGAAGAAGAGCTGGCGCTGAACGCCAGAAACAAGCATCTGGCTGGCGTTCAACGCCAGAAATATGCTGCATCTGGGCGCTGAACGCCCAGAACAAGCATCAATTCGGCGTTTAAACGCCAGAATTGCATGCAAAGGCATTTTACATGCCTAATTGGTGCAGGGATGCAATTCCTTGACACCTCAGCATCTGTGGACCCCACAGGATCCCCACCTACCACCACTCACTCTCTTCCCTCTTCTCAATGTTCATCCTCTCTTCCCAACATCCACTCTTCCCTATAAACCTACCTCATAAACTCCACCTACCTTCAAAATTCAAAATCAATTTCCCACCCAAAACCCACCCTTATGGCCGAACCTTACCCCCCTCCCTTCCCTATATATAGCCCTCCATTCTTCCTCATTTTCACACAACATAACCCTCTCTTCTCTTCTTGGCCGAATATACCTCTCCCTCCTCTCCTCCATATTTTCTTCTTCTTCTTCATCTATCCTTTCTTCTCTTGCTCGAGAGCAAGCAAAATTCTAAGTTTGGTGTGGTAAACGCATAAGCTTTTTGTTTTTCAATTACCATTGATGGCACCTAAGACCGGAGAATCCTCTAGAAAAGGGAAAGGGAAGACAAAAGCTTCTACCTCCGAGTCATGGGAGATGGAAAGATTCATCTCCAAAGCTCATCAAGACCACTTCTATGATGTTGTGGCCAAGAAGAAGGTGATCCCCGAGGTCCCTTTCAAACTCAAGAGAAATGAGTATCCGGAGATCCGACATGAGATCCATAGAAAAGGTTGGGAAGTTCTAACAAACCCCATCCAACAAGTCAGAATTCTAATGGTTCAAGAGTTCTATGCTAATGCATGGATCACAAGGAACCATGATCAAAGTAAGAACCCGAACCCAAAGAATTATCTCACCATGGTTCGGGGGAATTACTTAGATTTTAGTCCGGAAAATGTAATGTTGGCGTTCAACTTGCCAATGATGGAAGAGAACGCACGCCCCTACAAAAGGAGAGTCAACTTTGATCAAAGGTTGGACCAAGTCCTCATGGACATATGTGTGGAAGGAGCTCAATGGAAGATTGACTCAAAAGGCAAACCGGTTCAATTGAGAAGACTGGACCTTAAGCCTGTAGCTAGAGGATGGTTGGAGTTCATTCAACGCTCAATCATTCCCACTAGCAACCGGTCTGAAGTTACTATAGACCGGGCCATCATGATCCATAGCATCATGATTGGAGAAGAGGTGGAGGTTCATGAGATTATACCTCAAGAACTCTACAAGGTGGCTGACAAGTCCTCCACTATGGCAAGGTTAGTTTTTCCTCACCTCATTTTCCATCTATGCAATTCGGCTGGGATTGACATAGAAGGAGACATTCCCATTGAGGAAGAGAAGCCCATCACTAAGAAAAGGATGGAGCAAACAAGAGAGCCCATTCATGGAGCTCAAGAGACACATGAAGCTCATCACCATGAGATCCTGGAGATGCCTCAAATGCATTTTCCTCCACAAAACTATTGGGAGAAAATCAACACCTCCCTAGGAGAACTAAGTTCCAACATGGGACAATTAAGGGTGGAACATCAAGAGCACTCCATCATCCTTCATGAAATTAGAGAAGATCAAAAAGCAATGAGGGAGGAGCAACAAAGACAAGGAAGAGACATAGAAGAGCTCAAGGACATCATTGGTTCCTCAAGAAGGAAACGCCACCATCACTAAGGTGGATTCATTTCTTGTTCTTAAATTCCCTGTTTTTCGTTTTCTTTATGTTAAGTGCTTATCCTTGTTTGTGTCTTATTACATGATCATTAGTATTTAGTAACTATGTCTTAAAGTTATGAATGTCCTATGAATCCATCACCTCTCTTAAATGGAAAAATGTTTTAATTCAAAAGAACAAGAAGTACATGAGTTTCGAATTTATCCTTGAACTTAGTTTAATTATATTGATGTGGTGACAATACTTTTTGTTTTCTGAATGAATGCTTGAACAGTGCATATGTCTTTTGAAGTTGTTGTTTAAGAATGTTAAATATGTTGGCTCTTGAAAGAATGATGACAAGGAGACATGTTATTTGATAATCTGAAAAATCATAAAAATGATTCTTGAAGCAAGAAAAAGCAGCAAAGAACAAAGCTTGCAGAAAAAAATAGGCGAAAAAAATAACTAAAAAGAAAAAGCAAGTAGAAAAAGCCAAAAGCTCTTAAAACCAAGAGGCAAGAGCAAAAAGCCAGTAACCCTTAAAACCAAAAGGCAAGGGCAAATAAAAAGGATCCCAAGGCTTTGAGCATCAGTGGATAGGAAGGCCTAAAGGAATAAAATCATGGCCTAAGCGGCTAAACCAAGCTGTCCCTAACCAT
>NC_029785.2:61206423-61215889 GCF_000816755.2 Arachis ipaensis
ACTTTCAATTGCATTGGAAAGTAGACATCCAGAGCTTTCTAGCAATATATAATAGTCCATACGTTGGCCGAGTTTAGACGACGTAAAAGGGCGTTGAACGCCAGTTCTACGCTGCTGTCTGGAGTTAAACACCAGAAACACGTCACAAACCAGAGTTGAACGCCAGAAACACATTACAACCTAGCGTTCAACTCCAGAAAGAGCCTATGCACGTGTAACATTCAGGCTCAGCCCAAGCACACACCAAGTGGGCCCCAGAAGTGGATTTATGCATCAATTACTTACTTCTGTAAACCCTAGTGACTACCTGACTGAGATTTACAAGATGATCATAGCTTGCTTCACACCAACAATCTCCATGGGATCGACCCTTACTCACGTAAAGTTTTATTACTTGGACGACCCAGTGCACTTGCTGGTTAGTTGTATCGAAGTTATGAATGACAAACGATTTATTAAGACGTGCGTACAGAGTTTTTGGCGCCGTTGCCTGAGATCACAATTTCGTGCACCAATTACGAGCCTAGGTGAAAAATAATAAATGCCCTTAATTCGGATCTTTGATTAGCTTAGGCTAGTGAGAGTGTTTATCATTTGATTTTGGGAGAGTTGGGAACATTGGGTGGAGATAAAAGTGTGTTTTTGTAATTGTGTTGAGAATCTTGGGAATTGGGAACATACTCATGTATTAATCATGTGTAAACCATATGCATTGATGTTCTTGTATATATTTTAGTTTGAAAAAAAAAAGAAAAAAATATATATATATAAGAAGAAAAAAAAAGAGAAAATATATAGAAAAGAAAGAAAAAGAATTACAATAAAAGGGGACAAAATGCCCCAAAACAAGGTTCAATAAAAGTCAATGCATATGGGTGGTGAAAAAAAAAAAAGATAATGCATGAGTGTGTGAAAAAGTGAAGAATGGGTAGTTAGGTTTGTTTAGAATTGTATAGGTTGTCATAGGTTAGGTGGGAAGTTTAAGTTAATCAAAGATTCAAATTTCAAACCCACTTGACCATATGCATCCTACCTTGACCCTAACCCCATTACAACCTATGGAAAGTCCTCATGATATTTGTATGCATGCATGAAATAATTTTTTATTGTTAGATGAAAAACAAATCTTGAAAAACATGATTAGGGGAGGATTGAGTGAATCAACCCCATACACTTGAGTGACTAGAGCGGATACGTATCCGGTGAGGGTTTGATTGCTCAATTACATGTTTCCACCCATGATCATCTCTTTTCTTGTAAGTTTGTAAAATCTTTTTAATAATTCAATTCAATTGTGGGTTGAGTGATTGCTATTGCCTTAGCCCTTGTGTTTTTATATGTATTCTTGGAAATTGATTTATTTTGACTAAGTAGATGTATTCATGTAGATAGATTGCATATAGATAGGTTGCATGTAGTTAGTTTGCATTGAATAAATGTTGATGTCCCTTTGCTTCTTTCTTGATTTTAGCATGAGGACATGCTTAGTTTAAGTGTGGAGAGATTTGATAAACCCCAATTTTGTGGTTTATCTTGTGCTTAATTTGGGGAATTTTATCACCTTTTTCCACATTTATTCAATGAAATAGCATGGTTTTGTAATTCTCCCTTGAATTGTGCTTAAATGCGAAAACATGCTTTTTAGGCCCTAAAATTGGTGATTTTAATCCACTTTAATTCCATTCGAAGCCGTGATGTATTTGTTGAGTGATTTCAGGTTCATAGGGCAAGTATTGGATGGAAGAAGTGAGGAGAAAAGCATGCAAAGTGGAAGAACTCATGAAGAAATGAAGGAACCGGAAAGCTGTCAAGCCCGACCTCTTCGCATTCAATCGACCATAACTTGAGCTACAGAGGTCCAAATGAGGCGGTTCCAGTTGCGTTGGAAAGCTAACATCCGGAGCTTCAAAATGATATAAAACAACAGTTGCTTCGCGTTAAGGGACGCGCACGCGCCATGTACGCGTGCGCGTTGATTGAGCACGTGGCCCACTAATGTGAAATCGCCCCCAGCGATTTCTGAAGCACTTTGGGCCCAACCCAACTCATTTCTGAAGCTATTTCATGCAGAATTCAAGTTTGGGCAAGGGGGAGTAATTGTTTTTGAAGTATTAGCATCATGTAGCTTAGTTTCTAGAGAGAGAAGCTCCCTCTTCTCTCTAGAATTAGGATTAGAATTTCTTAGATCTAGGTTTAATTCATGCTTTGATTTACTTTTCCTTTACAATTTCTTGTTCTTCTACTCTTCTTCTTTCTAGTTTTGCATTCAATTCATGTAATTCTCTACTTTTATGTTGATGTATTTTTGTTCTTATATTTTCAATTCAATGCAATTTATGATTCATGTTCCTTTATTGTTGATTTGATTTTGTTGTTGTTGTTTAATTCTTTGCAATTGAGTAGTGTAGATTTACATTCCTTGCAATTTACTATGTTTTTCTTTTATGCCTTCCAAGTGTTTGATAAAATGCTTGGTTGAATTTTAAAGTAGAATTTTGTACTCTTGGCTTGGGAAGGTAACTTAGGAACTCTTGAGTCACTAATGTCCAAGTGATTGACGATTGGGAGCCATTAACGCTAGATCTCACCAATTGATTAGGTGTAGAACTAGGACTTATGGTCTTGGATTGACATAGCTCACTTGACTTTCCTTTACTATTAGTTAGAGGTTAACTTAGTGGGGTTGATCCTTACCAATTCTCATGTTGTGGTTAGTGATAAGGATAGAGATCCTTTACCACCAAACCTTGCCAAGACCTTTTGTTATTTGAATTTCATTTCCATTTACTTTTCATGTTTCTTATCCAAAAAAACCCCAAAATACTCCATGACCAATAACAAGACACTTTGTTACAATTCCTAGGGAGAACGACCCGAGGTTTCAATACTTCGGTTTATAAATTTAGGGGTTTGTTTTAGTGACAAACAAATTTTTGTATGAAAGGACTATTGTTGGTTTAGAAACTATACTTTATAACGAGAATTCATTAGTGGAATTCTAGACCACACAAGAATCTCGTTCATCATTGAGTCACAAGCTCCTATTTTAATATTAAGTATATAAAGCAGTTGTAATACTCCTTACTATCAGAGTCGCACAACTGAAAGCGTGACATTTTAGTAGTGAGAGTGTTACATTAAGTAATATTGCATATTTATTTATTAACAATATATAGAAAGAAAGGGACAAACTTAAAATTTAAAATATCACTAAATATAATTAAAGATTCTATATGGGACATCTAATCACATTTCATTCAAGCGATGTTGTTAGATTGATTTGATTAATTTTTAAAAATATTTTTATTTAATTTTATTAGGATAAAAATATCAAATTCTATTCTTAATATAAAAATACAAAATGTTAGTCCTTTCATTTTTATTTACCCCTATAAAAGACCATATATATTAGAAGAGAATCTCATTTTTTTTACCAATTATTTTTTTATTGGATACTTTTTACAGCAATTTCTTTCCGTCCTATGAGGCGCCATAGCAAAAAGGCTGTAACACCCTTCCACACGGAATTTTACGCTTAAGTCGTAAAACAGAGGTGGTGTGGTATTTCTTTCTCATGACTAGTTTTGTTGTTGTCAGTGGTTAATTGATGAAATTGAATTGCGACTGGTTGAATTGAGGCTGTGACTGATGTTGGTTTTCTGATTTTGATGGAATTGTTTAAAATTCTAATTTATAAGATTATGCTGAATTGGTTAGTTGTGGCTGAAAATTCTGATTATTAAGTTGGAAAGTCGGTTTGATTGAATACTATGTAAAATGATTTTCTTTTCTTGATTTGGGGTTAATTTGATATTGAAAATAAATCCTCATTTGAAACAATTTGAGATAGTGGGAATGAGTTTTATTGATTTATAAAAAAAATGATTCTTTTAGTCTTTTGAAAGAGGTTTAAATCTAAAATGGTTTTGAAGTTGGTTTGGAAAAATCATGGTTAAGTAAGAACTGGTTTTTGTATGAAAGAAGAACTTCTTATAAATAAAGTAGTTTCGAAGGTTTAGAAAATGTTATAAAGAGTAGGGCTGGCAATGGGTAGGGTAGGGTAGGGTTTGGACCCTACCCTAACCCTACCCGCGGGTTGAGAATCTCTTAACCCTAACACTACCCGCATCCTAAAATTCTAAACCCTACCCTACCCTACCCTACCCGTAGAAATATCAATTTTTTTTCAAAGTAAATATAAAATTCAATCATTTCGAATTTTATACATATTAATAACATAAAAAATAAAAAACTAATGCTCTAAATTACTAAATTAACTAACTAGTTTTAGTGGTTGTTCATTTATTGTAAGTCATTACATAAAGGAGTTGTGGGTTCAACTCTCACTTCCTTCACTATATACTTAATTTTTATAAAATATGTATTACATATGAGGTGCAAGTAGGGTAGGGTAGGGTACACCCTAAACCCGTACCCTACCCTACCCGTAGGCATATCCGGACCGTACCCTACCCTACCCGCAGCGGGTAGGGTAGCCTACCCTACCCGAACGAACCGGGTTGGATACCCGCGGGTAGGGTATGAATTGTCAGCCCTAATAAAGAGTGATGTTGGTTTTAAATAAAAAATGATTTGAGTTCGGTTTATTAAGAAAAGGAATCTCTGCCACAGGAGAGCAGAGAACAAAGATCAAAAGAATGTATTAATTAAAGAGATTGTCTGCCACAAAAGAGCAAATGTGACATTGTTTGGGCCTTAGTGCCAAATGTAAAGTGGGGACGCCCACACACTGAGAACTGTTTTCCAGATGTACGCTTATTGATTTGGAAATTTACACTGTATGCGGCCTAGCTGTACGACTTAAAGTCACACTGTATGTAGCCTAGCCGTATGACTTATATGCACATCGTATGCATCTGGAAAGCCATACCTGGGACTTGTGCCCGAGTAATGTCGGGAGCGGGTAGGCACCCGACACATGAGCTCATGGCCTGCACTAGGGATAGACATGCATCATGTTGTTTGCACATTTGCATTTGGTTGTGTTTGCTTGTATTACTTCTCTGTGATTATGCTGTTTGACTTGTTTGTATGTTGGTTTGGATTGGACCCCTTACTTGTACTATTAGTTTGCGAATGTATTGAGGTGTTTAAGAATTGATGTTGTGATTGTTGAGGATTAATTATGTGACTGAGAGATGGGTAATGTGACTAGTTTTATATTTAAAATTTGATTTGAGTTTAGAGATTTCAAAAGAGGTAATTAGTTAGTTAAAGTAAAATCAAAAGTATTTTCAAAAAGGTTTGATAGAACTATAGTTTTTTTTTAGTAAAGTTAATTATTTGTATTTTATTTCACTACTTTTACATCATTTTCATTTCCTACTGAGAACGTGTGGTTTGTTCTCACCCCAAAGTCTCTCCCCTTTCCAGTGACACGGGTTCGAAGACTTAGTTTGAAGCTGCAGGCGATTGTTAGTCTTATTTGAGTTAAGTTTATGCGTTGAGTTGCTTTCATAGAATTCCCTCGTCTTTGTTATTAAGCTTTTATTTTATATAGATGGATAGGAATTGTATCTGAGTTTCATTTGAATCATTTTGTATAATATTTATTATTATTAATAATTATGTGATTATTATTATTAGAAGATCTTTGAAATGCGGTTTTAATTAATAGAAACAAAATTTTCCGACTTTTCTTAAAAATTGAAACACGAAATCGAACTAAAGGCTCAATATTAAATAGTAAATAAGGAAAATAGGTTAGTAACGCCTCACTTCTGGTATGATCATGACGTGCTAAAAGTTAATGTATTACACTAATAAAATGGACAATATTAATTATAACTAATCAATTATAATAATTAAATTATTCTCTTATTGTTATCCATATATATGAAACCAAAATGTATTTTATAACCCCTTATCTCTCTTGTTTTAGTTATAATTTTTTTTAATTTTTAACTTTTTGATTTTGTTTATCTTCGATTTCTAAATTTTTTCATGATTTCGTTTTATATTATTTTTTGTATGTATTTTGATTAATACCTTTTAATAAGGGTACTATTATTTTGTTTACTAACGTTTCAAATTTTCATAATAGAATTTGATAAATAGGTTCTTTTTCATATTATTTTTTTAATTTTTTTAATAAAAACATATCTTACTTTTTTCTTTCGTCTTTTTTATATTTATTGTTATTATAAAAAAAATTTTACAGGACATTTTTATCAATTACACCATTGTCTTTTGTAACTCAGAAGGATCTCCCCCTCCCTTTTTTTTCAAAACTCCATACCATATATTTGGGGAATTCATCATCACGATTTCTAAATCATTCATTCCAATCGCCAATCTATAATTCCAAAAAAAGTAGGATCTTTCGGGAAGTGGTTGGTTTGCTAGAAAAGGCGTAGCGTGGGTTAAAACTTCATTTCTTTTATTCATTTTAAAAAATATTATATATATTAATATATTAATATTATCTATTTGTAAATAAAATGCTTTTACGAGAGGGTTTTATTGAAAACGTGAGAAAACATAGGGAAGGGGGAAATCTTTTTTAGTTTTAACTCTACCATATAGAAGAAATAGAAAAAGACCATCTAAAACGCGTTTGAATTTAAAATGGATCAATACTCCTGGTCTACGAATCTATTCTAATTATCAACAAATTTCGAGAATTTTAGGGGGGATAAGAATTGTCATTATTGGATGTACTTAATGTGTCCGAGCCTGCCCCACCGATGTATTAGAAATGATACCTTGGAACGGGTGTAAAGCTAAGCAAATAGCTTCTGCCCCAAGAACGGAGGACTGTGTCGGTTGTAAGAGGTGTGAATCCGCCTATCCTACAGATTTCTTAAGTGTTCGAGTTTATTTGTGGCTTTTTAGTCTTTTTATACAATATCCACGATTCCTCTCGATTTGTAATCTAATACACAAATTAATGGGTTCTATTAGGTTAGCTATATGTTGCGTATTATCAACAATTTCCACAGAAGGTGGTAAAATGATGTCTTGAGCAGTTACATATCCGGGACCCTTGATACAAATAGATGCGTCTCGAGTCCCATATAGATTACTTCTCAATACTATTTCTTTCAAATTCATTAAAATTTCATGTACTGATTCTTGAATACCTACTATGGTCGAATATTCATGTTGTTTTCTCAGATTTTGCACGTGTGATACATGTTTCCTCTATTTCTCCAAGCAAAACTCTTTCTTTTATTTTTTTAATTGCTTTATTTTACATTATTTTTAATTGAGTAAATAATCAAATTTGTCTTTAAAAGATCGCTTATTTTTCAAGTTGGTCTCCAAAAAATTTTTTGAATCAAATTTGTCCTTAAAAATTTTAAATTAATCACATTACTCCTTCTGTCACTTTTGTTACTAATGACGTCAAAATTCGCTACTACAGCATATTAAGTGACACCTTACTCACCACAGCACACACCTGCAGTCCTAATTAGCTGCTAAAATGATAAATTTATGAAATTAGATCAATTAAACTCCAAATTGAGGAGGACTTTGTGACAACGAAATTCCTTAATTTAGGATTGATTTAATCTAATTTCATAAATTTATCATATTAGCAGCCAATTAGGACTATCAGGTATAAATTGTGGTCTTATTTAATGTATTATATCAGTAAACTTTGATGCCATCAGCAACAAAAATAGTGAAATAACTAATGTGACTAACTTAAAATTTTTGAAGGATTAATTTGATTAAAAAATATTTCAAAAACTAATTTAAAAAATGAATAATCTTTTTAGGACGAATTTAACCATTTACTCATTTTTAATTGGTTATTTTATTTTAATTTTTCATATATTTAAGTTGTCTATACAACATTTTTCAAAATATTATGATTTCATAATATGTATATGGATTTGGATCCTCTAAATTTTGAATTTTATTTTAGAATATAAAGTGTAATCTCTCACCATTTATTTCATAAGTGGGACCAAGAGAAAATATGAGAGAGAAACCCATTCAAAGGTGAGAGATCATACTTTACCCTCTAAAATGAAAATTTAAAATTTAGACAATTCAAATTCATATATATTGAACGAGGATACATGTGATTAACCATTTATCTTCGATTAATATTGTTATAATAAGGATACATGTGATTTTATAAGAACGATATAACCTAAACTTTGATTATCTGAAAATTTACTAAGTGGTTGGAGTAGATTCATATCACAAATAAACAAATGCTAGTAATAGGAATGATAAAAAAATTAGTTAAAATGAGTATTTGCGAGGATTACTCATAATTGAGGGCAAGATAGGACCCATGAAATCTCACGGTAGGGATCCGTCTACACGGATAAATAGACAGGGATGGGGACATAGGTACCTGCCTCAAGGGACCCATTAAATCCATGAGAATATGAAATTATTGATTTATCCTAATTTATATATATCCATTTATTAAATTTAGTAACCCAAATTTCTACCTCTAATTCGAATTCTTCTTCTTTTTTTCAAACTCATTTTCATCATTGATTTTACGTCTCTCTCTAATTCACTTTCTCTGCCTCTTAAGTCCATTGCTATATCACATAGTCTCACCCAAAAAAATTATATTATGTTATTCTGTTAGAAGGTATTTTTTTTATATTTTTCTTTTAAAATGTTATTTTTTATAATAAATATGCTATGAACTGTGTTGGATTATGTATGTTGGAAATTAAGTATGTATGTATGGGTATTTATGATATGATATAGCAATCCAAAACAAATAGGCAAACTCAAACAATTCAAACATATGCAAATGATGTATGCCTGCCCTATAACTGATGATATCATCTATCGGTTATATAGCCAACCCGACGCGTCCTGGTAGTTAACCATGGACAGAAACACCCATCGCGGAGCAAGTAGGTTTGAGCTACAACCCCCTTACTACTACCAGCTCAACCCAGAGCCAGTGGAATAACCACTACTGCGGCTACTAACCAGGCTCTGATAAAATAGAGAACTTTCTTTAATTGTAAGATCCTACATCGGTTAGGAAGGGGAACAAAGCATGCCTTATAAGGATGTGGATACCTCTCCCTAGCATGACGCATTTTGACGAGTGAGTGTGGGGGGTTTCGGCTATCATCCTTATCGTCAAAGGCAAAATCGTGAGGCCTTATGTGCCAAAGCAGACAATATCATGCTAGCGGGTGGTCTGGGCTGTTACAATATATATATATATATATATATATTCAAACAATTTTAAAGAATATCCATAGATACCTGTGAGTATCTGCGTTCTCTGTAGGGATAATTAAATGGGGACTTGCGACTAGGAATAGAAATAGGCCAGACGACCTGTTAGGAGCCTATAATGTGGTATGTATTTGGCCTGGCCTAGTTTGACCTGTTATAAAATAGGTACATACTCAAATTTTTGTAAAAGCCTTAATATGTTAATAGACTAGACCTATGCTCATTACTTAATCTTATCAGCCTATCAGGCCTACCTGAACCTGTTAAGACA
>NC_029785.2:61215953-61216450 GCF_000816755.2 Arachis ipaensis
ATTAAATGTGATATTTTATATATAAATATTTTTATTAAAAAATAATTTTTTAAAATAATATTTCTAAATATTTTTATTTTTGTAAAAAAATTGTCAGACTTTTTTAACAGGCTGCAGGCCAGACCAAGCTAAATAATAGGCCATGTTTAATATTTAAAAAAAAAAAAGTCTATAACAGACTACAAGTCAAGTCTAGTCGTTTAGGCCAATTAATTACATGAGAGACATGACCTGTTAAGAAAAAAATCTGACCTATTTTCACTTTTGTTTGCGATAAAGATGAAAAGGAGACAAAAGACATTATTTTTTAAACGGGAGTAAAGAAGAGGAAAAGAGCTTGTGACGCTCCTACAAGTACCATTAACATCGCTAACTAACAAGAGAGACGAGACAAGAGACATTATTTATAGTGGTAATTTTTATATATATTTTTGTTTAATTTTTTTAATAAAAAATTCATATATTTTTGTATATTATCTTATATATAATACACAAAT
>NC_029785.2:61216666-61220539 GCF_000816755.2 Arachis ipaensis
TTTTGTATTAAAATATTTTTATCATATTTTAAAATATTTTTTGTGGTTTACTCAACAAATTAATAACATCGAAGAAAGAAGAAAAAGAAAATGTTAATACGACTCTTATATGTAGGTGGGAAATCTTGGAGAGTTGGGCGTTTGACGCAGAAAGTTCAGCTCAAGCATGGTAAGATCGGTGTGTCATTGGTTATGCGCACGCGCTGTCATTGGTCGGTAATTTGCCACGTATATAATAAGAATTCAACTACAAATTTAATAAAATCATAAGAATTAATAGAATCATTTAATCTAAATAGATTTAAATAGTAAATATCTTCTTTTTTGAAAAAAAAAATTACTGCCTCGGTAAGGAATTAATTAAGTAGCAGATTCATAGGCCAAGTGATTGCCAGATTATGTTTATGACACGCTTTAATGGAACAAAAGAACATCCATGCTCTTACTAATTATGTTTGATACCATTGTTTGGTGAATCCATGTTTCGAAGTTGTTAGGAAAGAAATATGATTAGCTTTTCCCGCCATTAATTCAATTGAACGGCGTAAAGGTCAAACTTAGATAGACAATCTTTTTAGGCATGTAGTCATAGTTATTCCAACGAAACAGGAACCAATGAACGAATCAAGTTATAAAGATAGATGCAATTGAAAAATAAAAGTTGTAGAATTATACGCAGCTGCTTGGATTTGAGGATTGGGTGGCGTTTGCCATGACGTTTGAACACATGCATAAACATAGTCTGTGTAGGCGTAGTGCTGAAAAGGAGCTATCAACAAATCCTTCACAAAGTATAACCGTTTGGGGACGACAAAGCTGTAAATATTATAGGAAAGAACATGTTTAGGGTTAACGATGATCTAACTTGTTCCCAAGCTACGTTAGCACCCTTAAAAGGAAGATTCGATTATCACTTCAAGAAAAACGCTGAATAAATTAGTCAAATTTAGCATCGAACGTACGTTAGCAGTAGATTTACCGGCAAATTTAGCAATAAATTCGTCAGATAAAAAGATTATCGTTGGATTTGGTTTTCCGATGATAAATTTGCCGATAATAATTGGAAGGAAAAGAATAAAAAATGGCGCGATTATTACCAGCTGATAAATCCACCGGTAATCCAAATTAGTGCAACGTAGCGTTTTGGTCATTCACAAAGCATTACCATCGGATTTATCCGCCGATAAATCTAACAGTAATCTTGCCCTAAATTCAAACCGTGAACCCTCTCCTCTCATTTTCGAATTACTCTCTCTAACCTTTTCTTCTTTCTCCCCCCCTCTCTCTCTCCTACAAATCACCTCTGGCAGCCCCATCACCAGCGTTGGCCACCACCAATAACGTTCAAAGACTGCGTGAACTTGGTCGCTCTATCGTCGCCGTTTTCATTGCTTTCACCACTATTGCCGCAACGCTGTCGCCGTACTCCCTGTGTCGCCAGAGTTGCCTCCTTCCTCCTCTTGGTATGTTGTCCTCCTCCTTCTTCCTATTATTATTTTAATTTATTTTTAAAAAATCTTAATAATGCAACCCTGCCGGTTGGTCACCGCCATCACCACTTCGCTGTCTGTGCTACCACCACTTTGCCGGAGCTACCTCCTTCCCCCTCCAGGTATATTGTCCTCCTCCTTCATCCTATTATTTTTTTTTAAATTTAGTTCATGGATTAGTTTAGATTTAGAATTTTTTTTATTCTGTTTTGATTTATAAATTTTTTCACTATAAGAAATGCGTTGAGTATCGTCGGATTTACAGTCGTCTTGAAGCTTCTGTATAGACGGCGCCAAAAACTGTTTACCAGAGGATTATTTTGTCCGACACTAATTACCAATAGATTTTTCATCGGTTTTTTCAATGAATTTGTCAACGCTGAGTTGCTGATTACCATCGAATTATTCCGATGGTAACTTTGGCGTAATATTACGTGTTTTGGTGCCAAGTGACCAGCAGACACTACAATAAAAATGCTGAATACCGTGAATTTATCGTAAAAAAAACGAAAAAAATCCGACGGTAAGTTAATTACCATCGGATTTACCGTCAAAATTTTTTCGTCCGACGGTAATTATCGTTAGATTTTTTCGACGGTATTGTCGGCGCTTAAAAATGTTGTTTCACACACTATTACCGTCGGATTATTCCTACGGTAAATCCGATGGTAACGTCAATTTGTTTTTTAAAAAAATTGAAATAAATGATCAAATTTAATTTAAAATTTAAATTTATTTTTCACACAATTAATGTTCAATTCATAAATATTAAAATATATTATTTAAAATAAATAATATAATGTTCAAATAAATTAAAAGTCAAGTACATCAACTAAATACAATATAATGAAACAATAAAATGAAACAGAAATAATTACAGATCCAGGTAGTCCTCCTCCTCCTCCTCCTCGTCGTCGTCAGTCCCGTGGCCCTGAGTGGGCCGCAGATGGCGATGATATCCGTGTGCCACCAACAGAACCGCTGCCACCAGCAAGGTCAATGTCAACGGTGCACATCTCGCCCTGCTGGTACACCTTCATTTGAGCCTCAATACGCTGAAGTCGCTCTAGCGACTCCCTACACTCTAGCCTGAGTTCATTCGTAGACATCACGCGGATGAGGATCTCCTGATATCCCCCAATAATCCTTTAACTCCTAAGCGTTCTGGTGAAGGCTGCGTTGGAGCTCCTGCACCTGCAGCCTTAAATCCACACTTTTCTCGGGCTCGACAGCTCGACTGGTGGCAGAGTCTAACGACGGCCTCAACGTGGAGGTGCAGATGCAGCCAGCGAAGAACGACCCTAGCCCGTATACGCATTTCTTATACGGTGCTGAAGCGGTCTCACACCAAACCGCATCAGGATCGATGACTGAAGCTGCAGAGCCATCGGTGGCGTCCTCCCCACTTTGCTGAGACTGTTGAGTCGCGACCTTTAGTCTCTGTGTATAAGATTTCTGTGTAATTAACATAAGTTATTGTGATTAGTACGACACATATACAATTAATCTCTAATAATTTTATAGCAGAAGATAATCAGATGTATGCTTACTCACATAATGGTCCTGAGATTGCTGATCAACAAGTCTCTCTTTATTCTCCTTCAGCATATGGGTGTACTTGAACGTCTTCGCCAGTGTCTCCTTGCGATCCAATGACTTCGACTACATATGTTGCATTGAAACAATATGATTAGGATGCCTAGTAATGATATGTCAAAGAATATAACTGCGTTATTAATAAAATTAAAGGCACTACATACCAGCCTGGCCTTAGTCTTCATGAAGGTCACTGAACTGCCAGTATACTTGGACGACCTGGTTGATGCCTTGTTAGCTCTGTTGGTGAGACGCCGATGCCTGAACCTTTCATCGATCTCCCAATGAACTAACAGAGCCTTCTTTATATCCGGTTAAAGCCAGGCCGTCAGGTGGTCCCGCTCCTGACGAACATCATCCAGTATCTGTTGGAGCCGCCGACCCATTCTATGGTTGAATATCTTCTTGATGGTCAGATTGTGCTCAGCGTCCCATCTAAAGTGCATCTATAACAAAGAAACTTTAAAATTAGTAAGCAAGATAGGAGATATAAACTAGTTAAGAAGGTTTGAAACTAAAAAAAAAAAGTAATTACCGCCCATTTCTGAAACCCTCAACCCCTGGTCTTAATGGGGATCTTCTTGTAGTCGAGCCAGAGATGGTCGTACATTAGCTTGATGACATTAGTCATCTCCTGCATACACGTATTGTTATTCGGCACAAACCTAATAACAACCCACAAACAAAATAATATGACAATTCCATAACCAAGCAACCAAACAAACCTAATTCCACTAAATAGGAATCAATTTTCAGGAACTTTCAACAATAACCATAATATACAAAG
>NC_029785.2:61220600-61261778 GCF_000816755.2 Arachis ipaensis
ATATATAATTACAAAGCATAAAGTCCCAAAGTAGATCTTCGCTTCAGCAGAGCCTTCAGCATGCTCAGGGAGGTGCCTCACATCCTACATCTGAAAAATAACAGAATATGTATTGAATAAAAATCAGGGATTCTCAGTATGGTAAAGGTGCCCGCATAGATAATAAATAATGTCTCAGAAAGCCAATGGCATTCCAAAACTCCAACAAACCATATATATATTCTAAAGTTTCTACTAGACTAGAATAGGGTAACTATATCTAAAGAATCTAATCTAACTCTTCATTTTACTTTTCAGCCATCCTCCAAACTCTGGGTAGAATAACCCTCAGCGTCACCTCTGCCAGCATGAGGGATTCTCAGAAGCAAACACATGCAAGACAAATAAGGAAAACACAGAAATGGATAACAGATACAATAAATGGATCAAATAGCAGTTAGTTACAGATAAGCAATTAGGCAAGACAAATAAATACATACTCAAATAAAACACACAAGTGCATATGATGCATGTCTGCCCTATGACCGATGGTATCATTTGTCGGTTATACATCCAAATCTGACATGTCTGGTAGCGAACCCTGGACAGAAACACCACAGCGTGGAGCAAGTGGGACTAAGCCACAACCCTTGCATACTACCCGCTTAACCCAGAGCAAGTAGAACGAACTATTACTACTGTGTACTACCCAGGCGAGTGTTTACAAACTCAACCCGGAGCAAGTGGGACAAACCACAACCCTTGCTACTACTCAAGTGTCTCAAATACTGACCCGGAGCAAGTGGGACGAACCATAACCCTTGCTACTACCCAAGTGTCTCAAACATTAACCTTGATTCCTTATCACTCAATCAACTCCATTCGTAATCATAATCACGTTCATCATCACATCTCAATCTCATTTTCATTCACAATATCCTCATAATCACAATCAAATCATTCTCATTATCATAATTACCCCCATCGGAACTCAACATCTCATCATAATCATTTTCATCATGTCTTGATCAAGAATCAATTATCCTCCTCATAACTCTCATTACACTTAATCCAATTTTCCATCAATATCAATTCAACATCCTTAATATGTTCGCCCTTATTTTGAAGACTAAAAACTACCTATCGGACCTTAAACGGGGTTACAGATATTTACAGGCTTGTTGGAAAGATCAAACAAATAAAAACAGAATTTTAGTGTGAAAACAGGGCATCATGCATACGCATCATACTGTGCGTACGCATGCACTACATCGAATTCCTAGCGTGTGCGTATGCACAACTTGTAAAACTCTCAGGGTGTGCGTACGCACATCCCTCGTACGTATGCACGAGTCTCATCACACATCCTGTTCTGTGCGTGCGCACGATAGGATGCGTGGGCACCCAAATTAGAATTTTTGGTTTTCTACAACATCACAGAGTAGCTTTTTTATACCTAATTTTCGACGTCCATAACTTTATCTACAAAACTCCAATTTTCCTCATCTTTATACTGTTTTAAGCTCTCATAACCATCTTCAATTTGAAACAAAATTCACTCAAGTCTGAATTTCGAGGGCCAAGTTATGGCCCACCAAAATTGGTCAAAAATAGATTGTTAAAAAATTTATTAAAAGACTCTAGTTTTCATAACTCTTAATACCAAACCAAATTAACCATACCAAACCAATACCAAATACTACTTCACCTTATCAACAAATCCTCAATTAATACTCAATCATTCCAACACCTGATATTTCAATTCTTTTCCATTTGCTAACTAATTTCAACGACTTCTAACACCTTTTCATCTCAAACACAAATCACACCAAATAATCATTATCACAATCTACATCACATTTAATTTCACTTAATCAATTTCAATCTTCAACATCAACCTCATTCAACAATTTCAACTCACAAGGCCACCGACTTTACAATTTACACATTCAACACCAAATTCAACAATTTTCATTCATAACTATACCCAAATCACAACTAAATCAATGCCAATTACTCCTAACCATTGTCACATGCCTCTCAGTCACTCCACAAATATATCAACACCTAAAATTTTCGGTCCATTCAACAAATACCAACATTAAACATCAACTCATAATCATACTCCTCAAACATCACACGTATACACATTCAATTATTAATATTCAATATCCAATATATCATTAACTCAATTTCACAATTCTTTCACCAATTTCAACATTTGAACATCAACAATTCACATTACATGCACATATCATATCTAATCAATTAAATAAACCAATTCACATTATTCAAACCTATCCTAATGTAAGTAGCATAAGTTTTCACGCAACATTATATATTAACTACAAGAAACCAAAGCTATACCTTGGCTGATTTCTTCTCTAAGCCACAAAACACCACAAAACCTCTTGTCATCAAGCTTTCAAGTCTCTAAAGTCCACTTGATAAGCTTCCAACCACCAGAGTTCCAATTCAAGCACTCTACTTCACCAATTTGACATCAACTTCACATATATTCAACCTAATTTCATATAATTTCATACACATTCACAAATTCAATACCCTAACCTTATAAAATTGGAAACTTCAAAGAAGATAATGGTTCCTTACTTTACCCACCAATGATTGGAAAAAAAATTTAACTATAACCCAATGATAGATTACACCTAAACCATCAAAATCATGAAAATCTTTCATCACCCTTAACCAAAACGCAAAAATAGAAAGGAAGAGGGAACTGGACATGAAATATAAAGTTTCTTACCACTTTGTTCGGATAAAATTGAAGAGGATCCCGAGACAAACACGTGACCACAAATGACTCGTCAATCGGAGCTCCTGATTGAAAGTTACGGAAGATTGAAGTTGAAAGTAAATTTTGGGGTTTAGGTTTGCTTTCTTCTTCTTCTCTTTTGCATGAACTCAAATGGGAAGGGGAGGAAAGGCTGGAGCTTGCTTATATATATGAGGTGGTGTAAGTGGAATTGGGCCAACTTGGGCCTGATTCAACCGGTTTAGCCCGTTGGCCTAATTTCGGGTCAAAACCTTTAAAATTAGTGTTTTAATCCTTATTCTAAATATTTTTACTCCTTTAAATTATAAAATTTAATTTTTTAATATTCGTAACTCTTAATTATTTTATTAATTTACAGGATTTTATATCCAGCCCATCCATTAAGCACTTCTTTGTAGTCTCTAGAGATCCCATGATAGAAGTATAAGATCAGAATCTCCTTGGATATGTCATGTTGTAGATTTCTCTCCAGTAGCTCCTTGTACCTCTTTCAAGAGTCAAGGAATCCTTCACCATCTTTTTGAGAGAAACATGTAATTTTTTTCCACAATTGTCCCATAATGGCCCTCTCCTCTAACGCTTCTTCCTTAGTTTTTAGCACTATAGGATGATGATCTTCAACAGTGTTAGAGAGTAACCCTTCTTCAATGGTCTCTTCTAATAAGATATCAATTAGATCAATCTTCGTGCAATTCTCCATCTCATTGGGATGTTGCATGGTCTTGAAAACATTAAAGCTCAATTGCTCATCATGGACTCTTAGTGTTAATTCTCCACTTTGAACATCTATAGGTGCATGTCCAGTAGCTGCATTCCTAGAATGATAGAAGCATCATCATTTTCCTCCATGTCAAGAACCACAAAATCTGAAGGGAATATAAAATTCCTACTTTAACCAAAAAGTTTTCCACCACTCAATGAGGAAATTTTATTGATCCGTCAGCTAGTTGAAGTGAGATTCTTTGTAGGTTTGTGATGCAAAAAATTTGCAAATAATCGGCAAGTACACCGAATCGTATCAAGTAATACCACGGTGAGTGGGTTATCGTTCCGACGAGGATTAACAGATTAAGCAACAGTGATTAATTAATTAATCTAGTTAAACAATTCAAAATGTGGTTAAGTATTGTTCAATTTCAAAATTAAAGATCTAAATGACATAACAATTGTAACACCCTAACTTTTAAATCGTTATGCTCGAGTCATAAGTAAATTATACTAAGGTGGTACAACTTAAGGTAGAGTTATAATATTTATATAATTAGAAGAATTTATTAGATGAGAAGCCAGAAAAGGAGTAAAACAAAATCATGATCGGAAACACACATGTGTCATAAAGCAAAGCGTTTGGTAAGTGAAATAGAAACAAAACATAAAGGTAGAATAGAGTCGAGATAGAATGTATATAATATATGTACATATATATGATAGCCACTAGTCTCGACCTGCAAAGCTTAGGTCAGTTGGGGTTACAGAAATAAAAGGCAGTTGATAGCAATATTTTCTATCTCTCCCTAATACATCAAAGCCTCTATAGGCAAGTTTTCAAAATGAAGTGCATATACATGATAAAGTTTTCCAACATAAAAGGGAGAAGAATCTAAACAAAATGCAAAGCAAAACTCAAAATAAACTTCGCCATCTTCCAGACGAAACCCAACTCACCACGGATCAGGACCTGCATCTGGAAAATAGTGGATATATACGGAATGAGAATCCCAACCCATAGGTTCCCAGTATGGTAAAAATTCTAAATAAATATAATATAAGATAGCAGGAAATTCACTAAGCAATCATAAACTTCCACTCAATTCATTTTCATTCCTAGGTTCTCACTAATCCATAATTTAAGCAACTAACTTACTGATCTCATTAATTTCCACAATTCACCACAACATTCCAACATTTCAATGGAACAGCCCTTAGCGTCAACTGAAACCAGCATGAAGGACCTCCTAGATATGCATACGCAAGCAAAGCAGAGAAGTAATATACAGGTAAAATTAAGTAAAGCAATTAAGTAAACCATGACAAATAGAAAACCCAAATAAATCAAACAAATACAAATAGTGCATGCCTGCCCTATGGATGATGAGTCTCATCTGTCGGTGTGCGTGCACAACTTGTAAAAATCCCAAGGTGTGCATGCACACACCACTCATGTGTGTGCACGAGTCTCATCACACGTCCTATTCAGTGCATGCGCATGATAGGGTGCGTGGGCATCCAAACCAGAAATTCTGGTTTTCTGCAGCTTCATAAAGTTCAGTTTTTTATACTTAACTTTTGACATTCATAACTTTCTCTACAAAACTTCAATTTCCCTAATCTTTACACCATTTTAAAGATCTCACAATCATCTTTGATTTAAAACAAAGTTCACTCAAGCCCAAATTTCGAGGGCCAAATTATGGCCCGCTGAAGTTGGTCAAAAATTGATTGTTATCAAATTTATTAAAAGACTCTAGTTTTCAAAACTCTCAGTACCAAACCAAATTAACCATACCAAAAAAAATACCAAATACTACTTCACCTTATCAACAAATCTTCGATTAATACTCAATAATTCCAACACCTGACATTTCAATTTTTTTCCATTTGCTATCTTATTTCAACGACTTCTAGCACCTTTTCATCTCCAACACAATTCACGGCAAATAATCATTATCATAATCCATATCGCATCCAATTTCACTTAATCAATTTCAATCTTCAACATCAACGTCATTCAACAATTTTGACTCACAAGGCCTCCAACTTCACAATTAAAACATTCAATGCCAAATTCAACAATTTTCATTCATAATTACACCCAAATCACAACCACATCAATGCCAATTACTCATAACCATTGTCACATAGCTCTCCATCACTCCATAACATATTAACAATTCACATTACATGAACATATCATGTCTAATCAATTAAATCAACCAATTCACACTATTCAAACCTATCCTAAGACAACTAGCCTAGGACTTCATGTCACATTATATGGTATTTAAATGAAACTTAAATCGTACCTTAATGAAGTCAAAACCAAACTCTCTAACTTGAAGTCCACCAAGCTCAAGCACCACCAATGATCAACCCAATACTTCCAATATTCAATCCACACTATTTTCACATAATAGACACATTACTCAAACTCTAGGATTTCATATAACTTCATAAACAAAAGGGGAAATGGCTTTTACCTTTATCCACAAAAACTGATGATGATATCTAGCTAGAACTCAAGCTAGAGCTCCTCCTAAAAATAAGAATCCCCAAGTTTCATGAATACACAAGGCAAAAATGTGATTTTCATAAGAAAATCAAAACTACAGCTTGGTGAGATAGAGACTTAGTGAATTTCTTAAATGAAATTGACCAAACACAAGAATCACCAAGTCTCATGAACACACAATTTAATCTCCCCTAACTTAATCAACCGCCGATTCCTTGGTCACTTAAATTAAATTAGAGGATTAAGACCAATTCTAGTTTATGAGCCACACAAATCCTAAGTACCAAAAAATAAGACGATTATATGTCACGTATCGCGTTAAATCCAGATAATTAGAGAATTAGGAGAAATTGATTTCAAGCTGTTATTCAAGTGATTTAACTTTTCCAATATTCAACTAGAATTCAATTAGAAAAAGAGTTACCTTCCAATATACTCTAATTCCTAGGATGAAGAACGAAAGTAATCCTTGAATTTAAATCAGTGCCTTAATTAAGAGTAGAATAACAATAGTATTAATCCATCAAAATAAACAGAGCTCCTAACCTTAACAGTAGAGGTTTAGTTGCTCATGGCTCCGAAAAAAAACCTAGAGTAAAAAGTATGAAAGTACGGAATAAGGGAGAAGAAGTGAAGAGAGCCCGAAGAGCTGAATCTTTTTTCATTTTATATCTAATCCTAATTGATTTGAAATTAAAATTCTAAAATCTAATAATATCTTTTTCTAAATAAAAAATAAATTAAATAAAATCAAATAAGGCCTTTCGTGGAGAGTGGAAAATGCGCTACTGGCACTAAACGCCAGGCTCAGTGTTTAGCGCTGCTGGACAGAAAGCAAATCTAGTGTTACTGGTCTCTTGGCATCCCGACGTTTAGCGCCACTAGCGTACATCGTTGGCAAGAGTTACAAAGCTTATGGCACTAAACACTAGGTCGTGGCGTTTGGCGCCAGCTTCACAAAATGCTGCACACTTCATGAGGCTTGTGGCGCTAAATGCTGAGTCGTGGCATTTAGCGCCAGCTTGACAGCATCAAAATTCTTCCTTTTTTCTCTATAAAAACTCTGTCAAACTCATCCGAACTTTACCTAAAATAACCAGAACAACAGTGCACATCAAAGTAGCATCCAAACAGGGCTAAAACACCAAAATCTAATAAAAACTCCACAATTTTGATATCTAAATTACTTAGAAAATATAGAAAAGATGCTCACCCATCACAACACCAAACTTAAATTGTTGCTTGTCCTCAAGCAACTAAAAATAATGTGAACCTGAGATGAGAGTTTGTTTGAGAGTTGAGTTTTTAATTTAGCTCCTGTCCATCTTCTGAGTGGGGTTAACAACACTGTGATTATGAATAGTCTCGCCGACACAGACAACCTCAGCAACAACCCTCACGGTAACAATGACTTCGATGGAAAAAGAAGGAAATCCGAAACAGAGCTAGAACTTACCAAGATGACGGGGACTCCAGTGGCGGTGTCCGGTGGCCAGAATGGCAGCGTGGAGCACGACGGCGACGACAGGACCCCTCTTCCTCCTCCTAGCCACGCGTTTTCTCCCTCCTTGAAGCCCAAGCTTGCAGCCATGACGATGACGGTAAGGTTCCCCTCCAACGGTGACAGCGATCTCGATGGCGGCGGAAGAATCCAGTTCCCACCGCGACGCCATTCCTCTCCTTCGTATGCAAAAGTTCCGACGACGGTGGTGACACCTCTCTCTCTCTCTCTCTCTCTCTCTCTCTCTCTCTCCGAGCTTCCCTCAACGAACGGTGACGGTCCTCCACACACAGTCACAACGATGACAGCCATGGCGGCATGGCTATATCAGCATCATCCTCCTCCCATGGCAGTGATTCCCGTTCTCCGCAGCTCTCTTTCTTTCTTTTCTTTCTTTTTTTTTTCGTGCATGTGAGTGTGGGATGAGGGGGTGGCGGCGCTGAGTGAGGGAGTAGGTGAGTGTGTGGGTATGTTAGGGTTAGGTTAGGGTAAAATTAGGGTTTGTATAGAGCAAGAATTTAAAAAAAAATAAAACGGTAGAGTAATAGTTTAAAACTAAATTTAAGTCGATATAAATATCATAATCTTAGTTAATCTTATGATTTAATTTCTAAAAATTTGGAGTCTTACAAACGACAAAGCAAAAATTGCTGTAAGTCATAGCGGTTTATGAGAAAAAAAATAAAAGCATAAACTGCGATGCATAATGGTGGTTTATACTCTAAATGTTATTGATAAACCACTATTTTATGGTTTATCTTGTGCTAATTTGAGTGGTTTTTATCAAGCCTTTACACACTTATTCATAAAAATCACATGTTTTACATTTTCCTTCCTGATTTTGTGCTATGATTGAAAACATGCTTCTTTGGCCTTAAATTTGCTATGTTTAATTCCCTCTTATTACCATTCGATGCCATGATATGTGTGTTAAGTGTTTTCAAGGTTTATAGGATAGGAATGACTTAGAGGATGGAAAGGAAGCATGCAAAAGTGGAAGGAATACAATAAATTGAAGGAATTGCTAAAGCTGTCCAGCCTGACCTCTTCGTACTTAATTGACCATAACTTGAGCTACAGAGGTCCAAATGAGGCGGTTCTAGTTGAATTGGAAAGCTAACATCCAGGGTTTCAAAATGATATATAATTTGCAATAGTTTCCATGCTGTTAGGCAACACGCACGCGTGGATCACGCGTACACGTGACCTGGCAAAAATTCAATTTACGCGTATGCGTGGACGACGCGTACACGTGACAAAGCCGCGTGCTGGACGTATCAAAAATCGCTGGGGCGATTTCTAGGCTATTTTTGACCCAGTTTTCGGCCCAAAAAACACAGATTAGAGGCTACAGAGTGGGGGAATGCATTCATTCATTCATTCACATTTTAGGTTTTAGATGTAGTTTCTAGAGAGGGAGGTTCTCTCCTCTCTCTAGGTTTTAGAATTCCTCTTAGGTTAGGTTTACTTCTTCTTAATTCCATGTTCAATGTTCCTTTAATTTAGTTTCTCTTCTACTTTTATTTATTCTAGTGCTTCGGTTCATCTATTTCTCTTGTTAATTACTTATTTTTCCAATTTGGTTTATGAACTCCATGTTAGAATCGATTTTCTTTATTTAATGCAATTTGAGGTATTTCAGATTTA
The DNA here is from genome assembly GCF_000816755.2 of Arachis ipaensis. Lineage (NCBI taxonomy): Eukaryota > Viridiplantae > Streptophyta > Magnoliopsida > Fabales > Fabaceae > Arachis > Arachis ipaensis. Next base: position 61,229,754 of record NC_029785.2, read on the forward strand.
TGGTTGCTTTCTTCAATTTATGTGATTGATGCTTTCAATATTTAGATTTCTCTCCTTTTGGCTTTGGTTGAGTAATTGGTGACACTTGAGTTATCAAACTCCCTTGTTGATTGATAATTGGAATTTGCTGGTTGATTTGGATCCTTCTAAAGCTAGTCTTTCCTTAGGAGTTGACTAGGACTTGAGGAGTCAAATTGATTAGTCCACTTAACTTTTCTTTATTTAGTAAGGGTTAACTAAGTGGGAGTAATGAACAATTCTCATCACAATTGATAAGGATAACTAGGATAGGATTTCCAGTTCTCATACCTTGCCAAGAGCTTTATTAGTTATTACTTTAATTCTTGCAATTTACTTTTCTTGTTCATTATTCAAAAACCCCAAAAAAGACAATCTTCCATAATTGGTGCACAAAATTGTGATCATCAACAATGGCGCCAAAGGACTTGGAGCTCTCAAACGTGAATCACACTTTGTCACAATTCCGCACAACTAACCAGCAAGTGCACTGGGTCATCCAAGTAATAAGCCTTACGTGAGTAAGGGTCGATCCCACGGAGATTGTCGGATTGAAGCAAGCTATGGTCATCTTGTAAATCTCAGTCAGGCGGACTCAAATGGTTATGAAGGATTGATAATTAAAAGATGAATAAACATAAAATAAGATAAAGATAGAGATACTTATGTAATTCATTGGTAGGAATTTCAGATAAGCGTATGAAGATGCTTTGTTCCTCTCGAACCTCTGCTTTCCTATTGCCTTCTTCCAATCATTCATACTCCTTTCCATGGCAAGCTTTATGTTGGGCATCACCGTTGTCAATGGCTACTTCCCATCCTCTCAGTGAAAATGTTCTACGCACGCTGTCACCGCACGGCTAATCATCTGTCGGTTCTCGATCATGTTGAAATAAGATCCATTGATCCTTTTGCGTCTGTCACACGCCCAACAATCGCGAGTTTGAAGCTCGTCACAGTCATCCCTTCCCAGATCCTACTTAGAATATCACAGACAAGGTTTAGACGTTCCGGATCTCAGGAATGGCCGCCAATAATTCTAGCCTATACCACGAAGGTTCTAATCTTAGATTAGAAATCCAAGAGATACACATTCAAGCTTGTTTGCATGTAGAACGAAAGTGATTGTCAGTCACGCGTTCATAGGTGAGAATGGTGATGAGTGTCACATAATCATCACATTCATCATGTTCTTGGGTGTGAATGAATATCTTGGAGAAGAAATAGACTTGAGTTGAATAGAAAAACAATAGTACTTTGCATTAATTCATGAAGAACAGCAGAGCTCCACACCTTAATCTATGGTGTGTAGAAACTCCACCGTTGAAAATACATAAGAACAAAAGGTCTAGGCATGGCCGAATGGCCAGCCTCCCAAATGTGAAAAGGTCTATCAAAATCTGATCAAGTGTGAAAATACAATAGCAAAAGGTCCTATTTATAGAAAACTAGTAGCCTAGGGTTACAGAAATAGGTAATTAATGCAGAAATCTTCTTCCGGGCCCAATTGGTGTGTGCTTGGGCTGAGCATTGAAGCTTCCATGTGTAGAGACTTTTCTTGGAGTTAAACGCCAGCTTTTGTTCCAATTTGGGCGTTTAACTCCAGCTTTTGTGCCAGTTTCAGCGTTAAACACCAGAATTCTTGAGCTGACTTGGAACGCCTGTTTGGGCCATCAAATCTTGGGCAAAGTATGGACTATTATATATTTCTGAAAAACCTAGGATGTCTACTTTTCAGCGCAATTGAGAGCGCACCAATTGGGTATCTATAGCTCCAGAAAATCCACTTCGAGTGCAGAGAGGTCAGAATCCAACAGCATCTGCAGTTCTTTTTCAGCCTCTGAATCAGATTTTTGCTCAGGTCTCTCAATTTCAGCCAGAAAATACCTGAAATCACAGAAAAATACACAAACTCATAGTAAAGTCCAGAAAAGTGATTTTTAAATAAAAACTAATAAAAACATAATAAAAACTAACTAAAACATACTAAAAATAATGCCAAAAAACATATAAATTATCCGCTCATCACAACACCAAACTTAAATTGTTGCTTGTTCCCAAGCAACTGAAAATCAAATAGGATAAAAAGAAGAGAATATACAATGAATTCCAAAAATATCTATGAAGATCAGTATTAATTAGATAAGCGGGGCTTTTAGCTTTTTGCTTCTGAACAGTTTTGGCATCTCACTTTATCCTTTGAAATTCAGAATGATTGGCTTCTATAGGAACTCAGAATCCAGATAGTGTTATTGATTCTCCTAGTTAAGTATGTTGATTCTTGAACACAGCTATTTTATAAGTCTTGGTCGTGACCCTAAACATTTTGTTTTCCAGTATTACCACCGGATACATAAATGCTACAGACACATAACTAGGTGAGCCTTTTCAGATTGTGACTCAGCTTTGCTAGAGTTCCCAATTAGAAGTGTCCAGAGCTCTTAAGCACACTCCTTTTTTTTTTGCTCTGGATCACGACTTTAACCACTCAGTCTCAAGTTTTCACTTGACACCTTCACGCCACAAGTACATGGTTAGGGACAACTTAGTTTAGCCGCTTAGGCCAGGATTTTATTCCTGTGGGCCCTCCTATCCACTGATGCTCAAAGCCTTGGATCCTTTTTATTTTACCCTTGCCTTTTGGTTTAAAGGGCTATTGGCTTTTTTTGCTTGCTTTTTCTTTTTCTCTATTTTTTTCCTTTTTTTTCTCTTTTTTTTTTCGCATATATCCTTTTTTCTGCAAGCTTTTCACTGCTTTTTCTTGCTTCAAGAATCAATTTTATGATTTTTCAGATTATCAAATAACATTTCTCCTTTTTCATCATTCTTTCAAGAGCCAACAATTTTAACATTCATGAATCAACAATATCAAAAATATGCACTGTTTAAGCATTCATTCAGAAAGACAAAAGTATTGCCACCACATCAAAATAATTAAACTGTTTTAAAATTCGAAATTCATGCACTTCTTTTTCTTTTTCAATTAAAAATATTTTTCATTTAAGAAAGGTGATGGATTCATTTTCATAGCTTTAAGGCATAGACACTTAGACACTAATGATCATGTAATAAAGACACAAATATAAATAAACATAAAGCATAATTTTCAAAAAACAGAAAATAAAGAATAAGGAAATTAAAGAACGGGTCCACCTTAGTGATGGCGGCTTGTTCTTCCTTCTGAAGATCTAATGGAGTGCTTAAGCTCCTCAATGTCTTTTCCTTGCCTTTGTTGCTCCTCTCTCATGGTTCTTTGGTCTTCTCTAATTTCATGGAGGAGGATAGAATACTCTTGGTGCTCCACTCTTAGTTGTCCCATGTTGGAACTTAATTCTCCTAGGGAGGTGTTGATTTGCTCCCAATAGTTTTGTGGCGGAAAATGCATCCCTTGAGGCATCTCAGGGATTTCATGGTGAGGAATTTCCTCATGTCCATGAGTGGGATCTCTTGTTTGCTCCATCCTTTTCTTAGTGATGGGCTTGTCCTCATCAATAAGAATGTCTCCTTCTATGTCAATTCCAACTGAATTGTAGAGGTGACAAATGAGATGAGGGAAGGCTAACCTTGCCAAAGTAGAGGACTTATCCGCCACCTTGTAGAGTTCTTGGGATATAACTTCATGAACTTCTACTTCCTCCCTAATCATGATGCTATGGATCATGATAGCCCGGTCTATAGTAACTTCAGACTGGTTGCTAGTGGGAATGATTGAGCGTTGGATGAACTCCAACCATCCCCTAGCCACGGGCTTGAGGTCATGCCTTCTTAGTTGAACCGGCTTCCCTCTTGAATCTCTCTTCCATTGGGCACCCTCTTCACAGATGTCCATGAGGACTTGGTGCCATTAATGGTTATGGAAAAACAAAAAAGCTTTAGCTTTTATGACACCAAACTTAGAAGGTTTGCTCGTCCTCGAGCAAAAGAAGAAAGAAGAGAGTAGAAGAAGAAGAAATAGAGGATATGGAGGGGGCTTAGTGTTTCGGCCAAGGGGGAGAAGTAGTGTGTATGTTGTATGAAAATGAAGGAGTGAAGATGGGTTTATATAGGAGTGGAGAGGGGGGTATGGTTCGGCCATTATGGGTGGGTTTGGGAGGGAAAGTGGTTTGAATTTGAATGGTGGGGTAGGTGGGATTTTATGAAGGATGGAGGTGAGTGGTGAAGAGAATGGTGGGATTTGATAGGTGAGGGATTTTTGGGGAAGAGGTATTGAGGTAATTGGTAAGTGAGTGAAGAAGAGAGAGAGATGTGGGGTAGGTGGGGATCCTGTGGGGTCCACAGATCCTGAGGTGTTAAGGATTTCTCATCCCTGCACCAAGTGGCATGCAAAACGCCCCCTTTCTGCTAATCCTGGCGTTAAATGCCAGGCTGCTGCCCATTTCTGGCGTTAAACACCAGTCTGGTGCCCATTTCTGGCATTAAACGCCAGTCTGGTGCCCATTTCTGGCGTTAAACGCCCAGAATGGTGCCAGACTGGGCGTTTAACGCCCATTCTGCTACCCTTACTGGTGTTTAAACGCCAGTAAGTTTCTCCTCCAGGGTGTTCTGTTTTTAATTCTATTTTTCAGTCTGTTTTTGCTTTTTCAATTGTTTTTGTGACTTCACATGATCATCAACCTACAGAAAATATAAAATAACAAAAGAAAAGAGAAATTTAACATAGATAATTAAAGATTGGGTTGCCTCCCAACAAGCGCTTCTTTAATGTCAATAGCTTGACAGTGGGCTCTCATGGAGCCTCACAGATGTTTAGAGCAATGTTGGAACCTCCCAACACCAAACTTAGAGTTTGACTGTGGGGGCTCTGTCTGACTCTGTATTGAGAGAAGCTCTTCATGCTTCCTCTCCATGGTTACAGAGGGATATCCTTGAGCTTTAAACACAAGGGAGTCTTCATTCACTTGAATGATCAATTCTCCTCTGTCAACATCAATTACAGCTTTTGCTGTGGCTAGGAAGGGTCTGCCAAGGATGATGGATTCATCCTCACACTTCCCAGTCTCTAGGATTATGAAATCAGCAGGGATGTAGTGGTCTTCAACCTTTACCAAGACATCTTCTACAAGTCCATAAGCTTGTTTCTTTGAATTGTCTGCCATCTCCAGTGAGATTCTTGCAGCTTGTACCTCAATGATCCCTAGCTTCTCCATTACAGAGAGAGGCATGAGGTTTATGCTTGACCCTAGGTCACACAGAGCCTTCTCAAAGGTCATGGTGCCTATGGCACAAGGTATTGAGAACTTTCCAGGATCTTGTCTCTTTAGAGGTAATCTCTGCCTAGTCAAGTCATCCAGTTCTTTGATGAGCAAGGGGGATTCATCCTCCCAAGTCTCATTACCAAATAACTTGGCATTTAGCTTCATGATTGCTCCAAGATACTTAGCAACTTGCTCTTCAGTAACATCTTCATCCTCTTTAGAGGAAGAATACTCATCAGAGCTCATGAATAGCAAAAGTAAATTCAATGGAATCTCTATGGTCTCAGTGTGAGCCTCAGATTCCCATGGTTCCTCATTAGGGAACTCCTTGGAGGTCAGTGGACGTCCATTGAGGTCTTCCTCAGTGGAAATCAATGCCTCTTCCTCCTCTCCAGGTTTGGCCATGTGAGACGTGTTTATGTCCTCGCACTCTCTCTTTGGATTCTCTTCTGTATTGCTTGGGAGAGTACTGGGAGGGAATTCAGTAATTTTCTTACTCAGCTGACCCACTTCTGCCTCCAAGTTTCTAATGGGGGACCTTGTTTCAGTCATGAAACTTTGAGTGGTTTTAATTAGATTAGAGACTATGATTGCTAAGTCAGAGGGGCTCTGCTCAGAATTCTCTGTCTGTTGCTGAGAAGATGATGGAAAAAGTTTGCTATTGCTAAACCTGTTTCTTCCACCATTACTGTTGTTGAAACCTTGTTGAGGTCTATGTTGATCCTTCCATGAGAGATTTGGATGATTTCTCCATGAAGGATTATAGGTGTTTCCATAGGATTCTCCCATGTAATTCACCTCTTCCATTGTAGGGTTCTCAGGTTTCTGATCAATTGCTTGAGGGATTCACATTCCTTCTGTCTGAAGGTTTGGACTTCCACTATAAGCTTGCTCAATTTTTGAGGTGGAAAGAACTTTGCCAAGAAGGCATTGACTAGCTTTTCCCAAGAGTTCAGGCTTTCCTTAGGTTGTGAATCCAACCATGTTCTAGCTCTGTCTCTTACAGCAAAAGGAAAAAGTATAAGTCTATAGACCTCAGGATCAACCCCATTGGTCTTGACAGTGTCACAGATTTGCAACAATTCAGCTAAGAACTGATGAGGATCTTCCAATGGAAGTCCATGAAACTTGCAATTCTATTGCATTAGAGAAACTAATTGAGGCTTAAGCTCAAAGTTGTTTGCTCCAATGGAAGGGATGGAGATGCTTCTCCCATAGAAATCAGGAGTAGGTGCAGTAAAGTCACCAAGCACTTTCCTTGCATTGTTGGCATTGTTGTTTTTGGCTGCCATTGCTTCTTCTTCTTTGAAAAGCTCTGTTAGTCCCTCTACAGAGGTGTACTTTAGCTTCTCTTAGCTTTCTCTTCAAGGTCCTTTCAGGTTCAGGATCAGCTTCAACAAGAATGCCTTTGTCCTTACTCCTGCTCATATGAAAGAGAGAAGAAGAAAGTATGGAATCCTCTATGTCACAGTATAGAGATTCCTTGAGGTGTCAGAGGAAAAGAAGAATAGAAGGAGAAGGTAGATAGAAGAGAATTCGAACTTATCAAGAAGGATAGAGTTCGAATTGCACCTTGAGGAGGAGTGTTAGTCCCTTAAATAGAAGGATGTGAGAAGAGGGGAAGAATTTTCGAAATTAAAGTAAAAGATTTTGACATAATTAAAAGAAATTTTGAAAATTTGGTAAAGGTTTTTCGAAAATTAAGGTTGGGAAAGAAATTAAGTGATTTTTGAAAAAGATTTTGAAATTAGAAATAAAAAAGATGTGATTGAAACTTAATTTTGAAAAAGATGTGACTGAAAAGATATGATTGAGAAGATATGATTGAAGATCAAATTAAAAAGAGAAATTTTAAAATTAAAGTTGATTACTTGACTAACAAGAAATTAGAAGATATGATTCTAGAATTAAAACTTTTGATCCTTTCTTAATAGGCAAGTAACAACTAGAAAATTTTGAATTAAATTATTAATTGTAGCAAGAATTTTCGAAAATAGTAATAAATAAAAAAAATTAAAAAGAAATTGATTTTGAAAAGATATGATTGAAAAGATATGATTTGAAAAAGATTTGATTTTGAAGAATTATGAAAACTTGAAAAAAAAAAATTGAATTAAAAACAAAATCTTCCCTCTTATGTCATCCTGGCGTTAAACGCCCAGAATGGTATCCATTCTGGCGTTTAACGCCCAAAATGCTACCTTTTTGGGTGTTAAACGCCCAGCCAGGTACCCTGGCTGGCATTTAAACGCCAGTTTTCCTTCTTCACTGGGCGTTTTGAACGCCCAGCTTTTTCTATTTAATTCCTCTGCTGAATGTTCTGAATCTTCAATTCTCTGTATTATTGACTTGAAAAGACACAATTTTGAAAATATTTTTGAATGTTTAATGATGAGAAACAATAAAAAATGCAACTAAGATCAAATAAACAATGCATGCAGGACACCAAATTTAGAAGTTTGTATACTAAGGACTATAACAATTTAAAAATACATGTAAGAAACAACAAAACACACAAAACAAGAGAATTTAAAGATCAAAGCTAGGAAATCATCAAGAACAGCTTGAAGATCAATGAAGAACATAATGCATATATTTGAAAAATGCAAGAAGAATAGAAACATGCAATTGGCACCAAACTTAAAATTGATACTAGACTCAAACAAGAAACATAAAATATTTTTGATTTTTATGATTTTATAAATTTTTTTTTGGTGATTTTCGAAACTTATATAAAAAATAAAATAAAGAGAATCAAAACTTTTAATAAGAATTTCAGGAATCATGCAATGTTAGTCTAAAGCTTCAGTCTAAAAAGATTAAGACATGTTTGGCCAAGCTTCAGCAGGCATTACATTCAATAGCTAAATTGATGAGAATCAATCAGCTTTTGTGATGATAAGAACATCACCTTGAAACTCTAGAATTCATTCTTAAAAATTCTGAAAAATAAAAAGAAAAGTGCCTAATCTAAGCAACAAAATGAACCGTCAGTTGTCCAAACTCGAACAATCCCCGGCAACGGCGCCAAAAACTTGGTGCACGAAACTGTGGTCATCAACAATGGCGCCAAAGGACTTGGAGCTCTCAAATGTGAATCACACTTTGTCACAATTCCGCACAACTAACCAGCAAGTGCACTGGGTCGTCCAAGTAATAAACCTTACGTGAGTAAGGGTCGATCCCACGGAGATTGTTGGCTTGAAGCAAGCTATGGTCATCTTGTAAATCTCAGTCAGGCGGACTCAAATGGTTATGGAGGATTGATAATTAAAAGATGAATAAAACATAAAATAAGATAAAGATAGAGATACTTATGTAATTCATTGGTAGGAATTTCAGATAAGCGTATGAAGATGCTTTGTTCCTCTCGAACCTCTACTTTCCTATTGCCTTCTTTCAATCATTCATACAACTTTCCATGGCAAGCTTTATGTTGGGCATCACCGTTGTCAATGGCTACTTCCCGTCCTCTCAGTGAAAATGTTCTACGCACGCTGTCACCGCACGGCTAATCATCTGTCGGTTCTCGATCATGTTGGAATAGGATCCATTGATCCTTTTGTGTCTGTCACACGCCCAACAATCGCGAGTTTGAAGCTCGTCACAGTCATCCCTTCCCAGATCCTACTTAGAATACCACAGACAAGGTTTAGACATTTCTGATCTCAGGAATGGCCGCCAATAATTCTAGCCTATACCACGAAGGTTCTAATCTTAGATTAGAAACCCAAGAGATACACATTCAAGCTTGTTTGCATGTAGAACGGAAGTGGTTGTCAGTCACACGTTCATAGGTGAGAATGGTGATGAGTGTTACATAATCATCATATTCATCATGTTCTTGGGTGCGAATGAATATCTTGGAGAAGAAATAGACTTGAGTTGAATAGAAAAATAATAGTACTTTGCATTAATTCATGAAGAATAGCAGAGCTCCTCACCTTAATCTATGGTGTGTAGAAACTCTACCGTTGAAAATACATAAGAACAAAAGGTCTAGGCATGGCAGAATGGCCAGCCTCCCAAACATGAAAAGGTCTATCAAAATCTGATCAAGTGTGAAAATACAATAGCAAAAGGTCCTATTTATAGAAAACTAGTAGCCTAGGGTTACAGAAATAGGTAATTAATGCAGAAATCTTCTTCCGGGCCCACTTGGTGTGTGCTTGGGCTGAGCATTGAAGCTTCCATGTGTAGAGACTTTTCTTGGAGTTAAACGCCAGCTTTTGTGCCAATTTGGGCGTTTAACTCCAGCTTTTGTGCCAGTTCTGGCGTTAAACGCCAGAATTCTTGAGCTGACTTGGAACGCCTATTTGGGCCATCAAATCTTAGGCAAAGTATAGACTATTATATATTTCTGGAAAGCCCTGGATGTCTACTTTTTAACGCAATTGAGAGAGCGCCAATTGGGTTTCTGTAGCTCCAGAAAATTCACTTTGAGTGCAGGGAGGTCAGAATCCAACAGCATCTGCAGTCCTTTTTCAGCCTCTGAATCAGATTTTTGCTCAGGTCCCTCAATTTCAGCTAGAAAATACCTGAAATCACAGAAAAATACACAAATTCATAGTAAAGTCCAGAAAATTAATTTTTAAATAAAAACTAATAAAAATATAATAAAAACTAACTAAAACATACTAAAAACATACTAAAAATAATGCCAAAAAGCGTATAAATTATCCGCTCATCAATAACCAATAATAAATACACCTCCCTGCAATTCCTTGAGATACGACCCGAGGTTTAATTACTTCGGTTATCAATTTTATTAGGGGTTTGTTACTTGTGACAACCAAACTTTTGTACGAAAGGATTCTCTGTTGGTTTAGAAAATATACTAGCAACGAGAACTTATTTGTGAATTTCTTTACTAGCAGAAGTCCGTTCGTCAAAATGGCACCGTTGCCGGGGAATTGCAAACGTGTGCCTTATTATTGGTTATTGTAAATATTTGTTTTTTCGTTTCTTTATTAGTGTTTCTAGTTTTAGGAGTTTATTTTCATTAATTTTTATTAGTTTTTGTTTTTACTCGCTACTATGAATTCTCACCCCTTTGGCTATGAGTTTAGTTCAAATTATGTTGCAGGGAATGGACGCTATAATGAGAACAGGCATCAAGGTTGGAACAATCAAAAATGGGAGGAGCCACAAGGATTTGATCAACCCTCTTAGCAACAACCCCCTCCAATGCACTGTAACTAACAACCATTCTATGATGCATACCAAGACAATAGTTATGGTGGACCTTTTCGTGACAATCATCCTCCACCAAATTACTATGGTCAAGAGCCATTCCAGGGTGCATACCAAGATGATGAATATGGTGGACCCCCTTGTGGTTACCAACAAGCCCTACCATATGCCTATGAACCCCCTCCTCAACATAACTTTGAACCACCATACTCACAAGCCCCTTATCACCAAACACCCCCATATGACCCTAATCCTTATCCATCATATCAACCACCCTGTGATCCTTATGAACCATACATAGAACCACCCCAATTCCAAAACAATTGCCCCCTTCATCTTCCAATGACGAGTTACCTCACTCTGTTAAGACCATGGAAAGAACACTTACCAATCTGACCTCCACTATACAAGCCCTCATCTCCCAGATTGGATCATCGAATACCTCCAACATTCAACCTTCAAGCTTTACTGCATCACCACCCTCCATGGAAGAGCACCCACACCCATCAATCCAAGAGCAACATGATCCCAATTATGCTACTGACCTGGAACAAGAGAGAAGGGATCGGTTTCATGAATTCATACTTCATAAGAAGCTAGAAGAGGTCCTAAAGGTAGAGGTAGGAGAGACCCTTGAAGGAAGTTATCAAAAGGTGAAAGTCAACCAGGAGGAGTTGGATTTTGTACTTGAAGATGAAGGAATAGTTGAAAGGAGTTGTCATGAAAAAGAAATCATCAAGGAGGAGTACGATTTTATACTAAAACAACTGGACAAAGCCGTAATAGTTGAAGAGGAAGAAGTGGTTGAAGAGTTGGGAGATGCGGAACCTCCATGGGAAAGTCCAGTCATAGAGCATCCTTCCAAGGAGTTTGATGTTGATGTTGAGGAGGGCGTACAACCTCCGAGGCATATCATGGTTGAAGATTTTGCAGAGGTTGATCAAGAGATGGAGATTCAAGAAGAAGAAGCACAACCTCCCATGCCCTTGGTAAGCAATGAAGAAGAGACTGAATTGGAAGAAAGCTACCAAGAGGAAGAGGTTGAAATTAAAGAAGCTTGCAAAGAGGTGGAAGTTGTCACGGAAGAGCTCAAGGGAATAGAGCTAGAAATCACCTTGCCAAAGTTGTTGGAGACCTCTCCCTCAAAGCCATCACCATCCATTCCTTCATTCAAGTGGGTAAATCTTTCATCTCTAAGCTTAATTAGTCCACTTGAATATGCTTTGCTTGAGACGGATGGGCAACTTAGAGCTCTTTGTGGCTTTAAGAATAAGAGGGAGATGGTTAGTGGTAAGAGTTGTCATGCAAGGTTTAATACGGTTGCACGCTCCAAATCTAAGTGCAATGGTTGGTATCAGTCTCAATTGAATGGGTCTAGGCGGTTGTTTAGATGTCTCCATGAGAATTCCAATTGCTCACCACCCAAGTGGAAAAATGGTGATCCACTTCAAGACGGATGTAGAAACAAGATTTGGGATCCCGGCATACAAGAGGATCCATTTTGGGAGCTCAAAGCTTGTGAAGAACTCCATCAAAGCTTGGGGAATTTACTTGGAGATTTTAGAGCTTATTGGAAGTCCAAGCATTGGTGAAAGTTTCAAGACGAGTTCAAGCACAAGTCACCATAACAAGGGGCTCACCAAATGTCCAACTTAAGGACTTTAACTAAAAGTGCTAGGTGGGAGACAACCCACCATGGTATGATCGTTCTTTTTCAGTCTCAGTTTTATTTTACTTTGTTTTATCCTTAGTTTTATTTTATTCTATTTTTCTTAGTGTTCATTCATAATGTCTGCATTCGCATCTGCATTTTGCATTCTGCATACTTCAAAAAAGGGGGGGCGAAACCCACGCATGGAATCGTGCAACTTTGCTCCCCCATCCAACGAACAGAAAGTTGTGATGGAATCGTGCGGCTGGTGTGCTCTGCGTATAATTTGACCCACGCGCACGCGTGCGCGTCATCTGCTACAAGGGAAATCCACGCGTACGCGTCTAGCACCCGCACGCGTGGATAGGGAAATCAGCGTCAGTAGCATGTTGGACAGAAAGTTGTGCTGCCCCCACGCTGGAATTGTGCTAGAGGCACAAAATCACCCACGCGTACGCATCCCTGACGCGTGCGCGTCCTTTCGCTTCCAGACCACCCACGCGTACGCGTCGCATGGCGAATACAGTTTTCACGCGCATGCGTGCCCTGCGTGCGCATCACGTCCCGTTTTTCATTCCTTACTTCTTTCTTCTCTATTTTCTCCTTCTTTCCTCCTTCTTTCTTACTTTCTTCTTCTCCATTTCTTTACCTTCTCATCCTTATTCTCTTTCACCCTATTTTACTTAACTTATTTGCATCCTTTCTTTCATTACATATTCATCTTATGCATACTTTATTTTCTTTTCTAAGTTATTATTTTACCATTGGTGTTAATTGTTCAACTGTTGTATCTTTTCATGCATTATTCTAGTGCTTCGTGACTTGTTTCTTATTGTTTGGCATTATTAATTATACATCAATGCCAATCTTTTATGATACCTGTATTCCTTTTGCATTGACATGAATTTATATTGTCTTTCATTATCTACTATCTCTTCCCCATTGTTGCAATATTTGCACTATTGATATGCCATTTGCTTTTACTTTTTTCTCACTCACATGTTGTAGCTACCATGTAGTTGAGACCCTTATTATTATTTGGCAGTAACCCAACCATGTTTTATTTGTTTTCTATCTTTGTTTCTGGGTTACTTTTCTTGTTTTTCCTCTTCTTTCAGGATGGCCACCGAGGAAGGGAAACGAGAGAACTTCTATATGGGGCAACAGACAAGTCCAACCGCACAATCTTTGGAGAAAAGCATCAGTTGGAGCAACCCGTCCACTTGCACATCCTAGCATGCACCGAGGACGGTGCAATCTTTAAGTGTGGGGAGGTCGATACCGACTTCCGTGGGTTAGTTATTTCCTTCTCAACACCAATGTTTAATTTTTTTGTTAAATTAGTTGTTGCATTTGCATGTTTAATTTCATGTTTATTTGATTTGTGCATTTAGCTACTACTTGGTTGAAGTAATATTTTTTTTCAAGACCCTTTTTATGATATTTCACTAATTTAAATTGAAAATTTGTGTTAAACTTGTTTGAGGATTGTAATTTGGAACATGAATTATGGCTAAGAACACACAACCCGTGAGATTTGAGCTTAATTACATGGTTACACTATTTAACCATAATTTTTTATTCTTGTGTATTTCCTTCTCTATAATTATAATCTATATTTTGTTCCATTCTATATGTCCATTGTTTAGTGTATTCATATGCTTGCATATGATTGAGGCCATCATTTGTTATTAGCTCACTTATCCCAAATAGCCTACCCTTTCAATCACCTTTGTTTGCCACTTTAAGCCTTTTAATCCCCATTTATTCTGTATTTCACCACATCACTAGCCTTAAGCAGAAAAACAAATTAATTATCCCAAATTGAATCTTTGGTTAGCTTAAGTTAGAGATTGTGTATCAATTAAGTGTGGAAAACTGTGGGAACTTGGGTTGATAAAAGTGTTAATTCTTATTGACAAAATATTAGAAATTTGGGTGCCTACTCATGTGAGACCAGAAAAGATTAAAATACCATGTGCATTGATATGTTATGTTTACTTTTATATTTTAAATAAAAGAAAAAAATAAAAAGAGAAAAAGAAAAATAAAAAGAAAAAGAGAAAAAAATATATATATAATATAAATAAATAAATAGGGGACAAAATTACCCCAATACTAAGTTTAATAAAAGATCAATGCATATGTGGTGAAATTAAAAGAAAATTTGGTACATAAGTATGTGAAATATACAAAAGTGAAAATTTTGGGTAGCTAGGCATGATTTTAGAGTTACATAGAGTGTGTGTGTATGTTAGGTGAGAGCTTAGGTTAGTCAAAGATTCATATTATAGCTCACTTGGCCATACATATGTCCTCACCCTTACCTTAGCCCCATTACAACCCTGAAAAGACCTCATGATGTTTGCATTGGTATACTAAAATTGTGTTGATTGGTTAGATGAAGAACAAAGTCTAGAAAGCAAGACTAGAGAAGAGTAGAGTGATTAACGCTGGACACTTGAGCGATTAAAGTGCATATACACTACTAGTGAGGGTTCAACTCTTGATTCTATGTTTCCTACTTTCATGAGCTATCTTCTTACAAGTTTACTTATCTTTTATTGTATAATTTGAATTAGTGAAATCTGATTTATGTTTGTCTTGAAGAGCTTATTTACTTTTAACCAAGTAGACAGAAATATCTTAGCATATAGTTGCATTTATAGGTTGCATCTCATACTTTCTGTCATTCCTCTTAACTCTTATAGCTTCTCTTGAGCTTAGCATGAGGACATGCTAATGTTTAAGTGTGGGAAGATTGATAAACCACTATTTTATGGTTTATCTTGTGCTAATTTGAGTGGTTTTTATCAAGCCTTTACACACTTATTCATAGAAATCGCATGTTTTACATTTTCCTTCTTGATTTTGTGCTATGATTGAAAACATGCTTCTTTGGCCTTAAATTTGCTATGTTTAATCCCCTCTTATTACCATTCGATGCCATGATATGTGTGTTAAGTGTTTTCAAGGTTTATAGGGCAGGAATGGCTTAGAGGATGGAAAGGAAGCATGCAAAAGTGGAAGGAATACAAGAAATTGAAGGAATTGCTAAAGTTGTCTAGCCTGACCTCTTCGTACTTAACTGACCATAACTTGAGCTACAGAGGTCCAAATGAGGCGGTTCTAGTTGCATTGGAAAGCTAACATCCGGGGCTTCGAAATGATATATAATTTATCATAGTTTCCATGTTGTTAGGCGATGCGCACGCGTGAATCACGTGTACACGTGACTTGGTAAAAATTCAATCCACGCGTACGCGTGGACGACGCGTATGCGTGGACGACGCGTACGCGTGACAGAGCCGCGTGCTGGACGAATTAGAAATCACTGTGGGCAATTTCTGGGCTATTTTTGACCCAGTTTTCAGCCTAGAAAACACGGATTAGAGGCTACAGAGTGGGGGAATGCATTCATTCATTCATTCATTCACATTTTAGGTTTTAGATGTAGTTTCTAGAGACGGAGGTTCTCTCCTCTCTCTAGGTTTTAGAATTCCTCTTAGGTTAGGTTTACTTCTTCTTAATTCCAAGCTCAATGTTCCTTTAATTTAGTTTCTCTTATACTTTTATTTATTCTAGTGCTTTGGTTAATCTATTTCTCTTGTTAATTACTTATTTTTCCAATTTGGTTTATGAACTCCATGTTAGAATCAATTTTCTTTATTTAATGCAATTTGAGGTATTTCAGATTTATGGTTGCTTTCTTCAATTTATGTGATTGATGCTTTCAATATTTAAATTTCTCTCCTTTTGGCTTTGGTTGAGTAATTGGTGACACTTGAGTTATCAAACTCCCTTGTTGATTGATAATTGGAATTTGCTGGTTGATTTGGATCCCTCTAAAGCTAGTCTTTCCTTAGGAGTTGACTAGGACTTGAGGAATCAAATTGATTAGTCCACTTAACTTTCTTTTATTTAGTAAGGGTTAACTAAGTGGGAGTAATGAACAATTCTCATCACAATTGATAAGGATAACTAGGATAGGATTTTCAATTCTCATACCTTGCCAAGAGCTTTATTAGTTATTACTTTAATTCTTGCAATTTACTTTTCTTGTTTATTATTCAAAAACCCCAAAAAAGACAATCTTCCATAACCAATAATAAATACACCTCCCTGCAATTCCTTGAGAGACAACCCGATGTTTAATTACTTCGGTTATCATTTTTATTAGGGGTTTGTTACTTGTAACAACCAAACTTTTGTACGAAAGGATTCTCTGTTGGTTTAGAAACTATACTAGCAACGAAAATTTATTTGTGAATTTCTTTACCAGCAGAAGTCTGTTCGTCAGTTATTTTCAAGAAAAATAAAATTATACATTTTTTTTTGTGATTTATCTACTTATTTTAACCTATTATCTACCATAAAGCTAAAAGTAGTTTTTTATGGTTATGTACATTTTCGATTTATTTATCTTATAAAGCATTAACGTAATTTTTTATCTTTGTATTGATGTGTTTTCACTATCATGAAAGAAAAAAATTAATTAATTTATAAGAGATAATAACATCACTTTTATTTTAGTAATGTCACTCTTTTTTTTTGTGTGTGTAAATTCATATAAAATGTAATGCAAAAAAATCATGTAAAGCATGATATTATCAAAAATAAGAAGAATTGATAATTGATTTTCTTTACATGTAATTTTAAATGAATGATAGGTAGATGGTGGGCATGCTAACTACAATGATCAATGATTAAATAGCAGGCCACCATTTACTCATTCAAATTTACAAGTAAAGAAAATCAATGATCACTTCATTCTTATTACATGATTTTTTTATTTACATTTTATATGAATTTGTAAAATAAAATGAGTAACATTATCAAAATAGAAGTGATTTTATTATCTCCTATAAATAAACACACAATAGACACTACAACATTTTTCAGCTATTGCAATATGTATAGCAAAAAACACTTAAAAAGTGTTGTCTGAACTAGTTAAAAGCAACACTTCAAATTTGTTGCAAAGAAATAATACTATTGCAACATTTTATTAGTCAACATGTTATAAACGTTCTCTTTTCATCAATTAAAGAATACGTAAAAAACATTGCTTCAACAAATTAAATAGACACAATTATGTATTTACAAGTTACACTTTACAAGCATTGCTAATAGATTTTTAATGAACCTCTCATTATAAATGTTGCCTAAAATAGATGAGCATTTTTATCACAAATTTTTTTCCATAAAATATTTTAATAAAAATTACTTCTTCCATAACCAAAAATAGGGAGAAAAGTTTGAGAAACACATAACATATTTATTCATCACCTTCATCACTATTACGTATGAACAAAATCCTAATCCTAAAATTTCAAACTTAAAACTCCCAACCCTAACTCAATTTCCCCAATTTCACAACATTGACGCACACTGCTTTCCATCGTTGAGTTCATCACTGCTCCAGCACACTCCATGTTCACTCACATCGTGTTCTTCTGCTCGCGGCGTGTTATGCTCTGCTCCGCCGTGTTCTTCTGCTTGCGCCGTGTTCTTCTGCTCACGCCGTGTTTTGCACTGCTGTGCTGTGTTCTTTTGCTCGCGTTGTGTTCTGCTTGCTTTGCCGTGTTTGATCTTTTGGTTGCGCCATGTTCTTCTGCTAGCGTGGTGTTAGATCTGCTTGTGTCGTGTTTTGCTTGCTCCGCGGTGTTCGATCTTCTACTCACGTCGTGTTTTTCTCTGCTCTGCCGTGTTCAATCTTTTGCTCGCGCCTTGTTCTACTCTGCTCTGCCACGTTCAATATTTTGCTCGTGCCATTCTGAAACATCACGCTTTGCTCCGCCATATGCTTGCCTCAGCCTTGGTCCTCATGCTTCTCTTCCTCCGCCATCGTCTTGGAAGGCTTGTATATATCTCTCAAGTATGACAAAAAATTCTTAGATTTTACATACTAGTGGTTTAATTTGGTTAAATTGTTGAAATAACAAAACTAGTTCGAGTGTTCCAAGTAAAATCATACTAAATTATAAAGTAGCTACTTATGTTGGAGTATAGTAGTAGTTGTAGTCAATTAGTTTGAGGGATTTTTTTCAGTATATACACGGTTTTTTAACTAAAATATAAAGAAAAATATATTAGACCACATAGTGATACTTGTTCAACAGAAAAAACTGCATTTGAAATCTTGACTAATATGCGATTCCTATATGTCACAAAGCTTTTTTCTCTTTTCACTAATTGTGTTTTTCCCCCTATATTTTGACATGTATATGGAAGTGCTTGCATACTCTGTTGTTTAATAATGAATATGCTCATCTTAGATCTTTAGTCTTGGCAAAAATCAATAGATGAAACTATGTCTTTACTTTCTTAGAGAACGTTGCATTATGCCTTGCTTTGTTCTGCTTTTCAAACAAGGAGAAAGGATAGCCTTGTGATGTCCTTATGCCACTACTTATTGCACAAAGTGTAGTAATAAATAAAAAATATATTGTGCTGAACTAATTAGACATTTTTTTTATTTCAGTAAATATTTTTTTTTAGTATTCTACTGAATGGTGATATATTTGGTGACAAGGAGAGAGGTTCTATAATCCATATATCCCTGGGGTTTTGGAGGAATTGAATAAAAAACGAATGATTGAAGATAATGAGGGTGCTCATGTGATATAAGTTCAGGATGTAAAAAAGGATGAAGTTGTTATCCAGTTTCTAAATTTCAAAAGTAACATTCATTCGGATATTGTGTAGAAATCTTGTATTTGTGTAATGTCATATACTCAAATTTTGTTTTAAATTTTATTGACTAGTTGGATTCCCTCCCCCCCTCCTCCAGTTCAAGCATCCATTACTGCCAATACTTGGGTTGTTAATGGTGCTTCAGAAATAAAAGGGCAAGCAGCTCTCATCTTTTCTCCAATTGCACACTGCCTTATAGTCAAAATGAGCTTTGTATTAAATTATAAAGTATTTTTAAATTATTTATACATGTGCCATAGTGAATAGGTCAGCTATTAACTTGTTGCTCTTGCGCATGTTATTAGTCTTTAATGGCACAAAGTGTAAGACCCAGAATCTATGAAAAGTCTTTTTATGATCAAGTCTCAAATCATATAGTTATTTATAGCCTTAATTTTAGAAATTATTTTATTAAAGATAATTAAGGCAAGTTTTGATTTATTGAATCTGAGATAAGTTATGGTTATTATCCAATTTTACAATTATTGGATTATTTTTTATATTTAAATCATATAGTTGGTAGTTGTGAAATAAAAAGGATTTTTATATGATTTTGGACTAAATAACTAATATTTTAAAATATTGATATTACTATTTTGGAAAATGAAGAAAATAAGTATATTATTTCTAATTATTTGGTTGAGACACTTTATTGAAAATAATTTGTAAAATTGATGAGCAAATAGCATTTTTATGCATTTATTTTTGTTGGATTAAAATTGTTCATAATTAATATATTACCCTTACTTTTATTTGAAATTACAAAAGTAACCCTAACCCTAATTTTCAAAAAATGAAACCCTTACCCTGAAAAACCTAACCCGACCCGGTTTCCCCACAATTGCAGCAGCCCCTCCCTTCTAACAGCAGCGGCAACACACGCAGTTTCCTTTGATTTTTTTTCTGAAAGAAAGGAGAGATTTGAGAAGGGGAGGGGGAGGTCTGGAAGAAAGAAGGCAGGGGAGGCCTTGTCACCGTCGATCCACCGCCCAGGAACTCGCCGCCGCCACTGCGCATTTTTGCTGCGACCTAATTGTGTCGCCGCCGACCGTGGAACTGCCGCCGATTTGTCGCACGAGGAGCCGCCGTCCTTGCTCGTCGTTCCCCTCGGAGTCGTCACCGTCGAGGGCCAGCAGAGGGAGAGAGAGAGCGACCGCGAGCCAGGTTCACCACCGAGGAGAGGGGCTGTATGGCACGTCACCGTGGCGACCCATTTCACGACCATCACGGTGAGGGCTTTGTGGCCGTCGTCCCAACGTCGCCGTTCGTGCCCCTTTGTCACCGTCGCTGTTCCGCCCGGCGTCGCCAGTGTTGAGGTCAGCCACTCCACTACCACCGTCGAGCTTGGTTTGGAGCTGGTGCTTCTCATGGAGGTTTGGAGGAAGGGAGGCAGAACCGCTGAGTAGAGGAGCCACTGTGGTCTGCCGTCGATCTGCACGCCGCCTCTGCCGTCGGAGACCGCCGTTAGAATCGCTGCCGTTTTGGTGAGCTTGCCCTGTTTCTGGTTTCTCCTAGTTCTGCCAGTTCAATTTTACCTTGAAGCTGTCACTGAAACTGTTGTATTTAATGAAGTGGCTGTCATATGTAATGTTGTCGCTGTCGGAGAAGCTGCTTTGGTCACAGAAACCATCACCGGAGCTTCTGCAGTTTGATTCAGTCTTTAATCCTTTCTCACGGTAAGCATTTTCATTTCCGGAGCTCTTGAAAATCAATATGCTGTTATGATTGGCCAGAGATTCTGAGGTTTTGTAACATAGGTTCAAGCTCCGGTTATTGCGGGTCACGATTAAAGCTGTCGCCGAACCGGTTTGGAGGCCGTCGCTATTTCGGTTTAGCCGTTCCTTCTTCGGTTCGGTAAGCGTTTTCGATTTGAAAGTCCTCTAGTTACTGCTCTATTATACGTTGAGGAGTTGTAGCATTTGTTGTTATGAGAGTTAATCTCGGTTATTATATATTGTGATTAGAGTCATTGTGGTTGCTGAGAAAATGGTTTGGAGCTGAGGTTTTGGTAGCCGGGATTTTGATTGTTGATTTTGAGTCGAGGCGGAAAGGACTCAGTGACGCGTTTGAGTTATGGAATTTGCGTTTTGAGGTAGGGGCGCTTTCCGAAAACTACAGTTTATTATTGGAATTATTACATATGGATACTGATGTGAGATATGGTGTAATTAGTGATTGTATCTGCCTTATGTGTTATTTGATTGACTCGAGTGATTATGGATGTTGGTTTGGTTGAATGGTTGTGCGGCTTTGTGAAATGTAATGTTTTGAAGTGATTCTTTAAAGAGTTGAAATCTGAGTTTAATCCGTTGAGGATTGATTTGATGAGTCAATTATTTGATGATGTGAAAAGTCGAATGCACTTTTGAATTTAGCCTGGTTTACTTTAATTGACTTGATCTTGGACAAATGATTTGTTACTGAACTGTTTCTTTAAAGCTTTGGAAATGAGTTAAATCGGTTGATATTGAGTTGATCTTGAAATGGTTTTCTTGAGATATGCCACTGAGTCGACTGTTGGATTTAGCTTGTTTTGAATTGATTTCTGGTTTTGAGTTGTTGAAAAGGAATGAGAAACGGTTTAGTTGGGACCTGAACCGGGTGGCAAAAGTCCAAGTTTTAGGGGAGGTGCTGCCGAAATTTCTACAAAATCCTAGTCTTGTTTGAAAAGTTATTTAAAAAGGGTTGGATTTGAGAAATTGTATTATGTGATTTATTAAGAGAATAATTATGTTTTTTAAGCTTAATTTATTTAATGAACTTTATGCCTTGAGTTTGGCTTATTTAGAAAGGAACTATTTTTACCATTTGAATCTCTGAAGGAAAGAATGATGCTCTAATATTGATTTCAATATAAAAAGCTTTTAGTGATTTTAAAGGAATCTAGACTTTTGATTGAGTAATCAAGTTTGAGGCATTTAGGAAGAGTTAGAAAAATGGGTTCTAAAAAGAAACCTGAAAGTGGGTTGATTCAAATGAACCGGTTCCTTTTCAAATGAGTTGATTTTTGGACCGGGTTGGAACTTGTGATTTTGTATGGTCGGTTTCATAATAAATTCAGTTTTATTTACTTGAACCGAGAATCTATGATTTTAAGAGTTTCAATGAATTTTAAGGAATTGATATAAGTTGACCTTCCCTAAAGACTTGGGACTCTGCCGAGAAACTTTTGAGCCGTAATGGCTGTGTATGATATTTATTTATGGCGGATTGCCGAATGAGTTATGGGCCGTATGGCTGATTATGAATTATGAATTTGAGCCGGATGGCTGAGATGGATGTTGATCCATGGTTGGGACTGAATGAATATATGCTTGAGATACCTGGGTAGTAGCAAGGGTTGTGGTTCGTCCCACTTGCTCCAGGTCAGAGACTGTGACGCCTGGGTAGTAGCGGTAGTAGTGGTGATTCCACTCGCTCCAGGTTGAGCTTTTAAACACCCGCCTGGGTAGTAGCCGCAGTAGTGGTTATTCCACTGGCTCTGGGTTGAGCGGGCAGTAGCAAGGGGGTTGTAGCTCAAACCTACTTGCTCCGCGATGGGTGTTTCTGTCTATGGTTAGCTACCAGGACGTGTCGAGTTGGCTATATAACCGACAGATGATATCATCAGCCACTAGGGACAGGCATGCATCATATGCATTTATGTGACATTGTTTGAGTGTGCATATCATACTTGGTTTGCCTATGTGATTAATTGCTAACTGTTCTACTTGCAATAACTGTTTGTTTGTGCTTGCATCTTCCTATTTGTGTTTGCTTCTGGGACTCTGTTGGACTGTGATGATTGGTTGATGGTTGGATTGTTTGGGCCTAGGGCCGTGGTTGGAATGAGATGAACCGATGGTTGATTCCGGTTTGTGTTTCTGGTTTGGAATAAAATATGAAAGGCTATTTTGGTTCAGTATAGATAAACCGTTTTGAAAGACTTTTGAGTTTTTGAGAATTGAACTGTTCCTCTTTCAGAAAAGATTTTCGATTCCTCTTTTACTGTAAATCGTTGTTTTTGAAAAGAGGCATAAGACGGTTATTAATCACTGGTACGGTTTATCTTCAATCTATGGATGTATGCTATCGAACGAAGGTATTTTCGGGAGCGGTATTACGGTTTAAAGTTTTAAACAGGCTCATATTTTAGTATTAAATAGTATAAGTGTCGTCGTAATGTCCGAGCTATCAGAGTCGCGCAGCCGGAAGCGTGAGCTTTGGTAGTTAGGGTGTTACACAAAGACATGAAATTGAATACCATATGTTACTCATTGTTCTGTGTATCACATTGGAAAAATAACATTTCTGTTATATGTATTTTATCGTTTAAACAGTTTATTGCTCTGCTATACTTTAAGTTACTCTTTATTTTTAACTGATTTATTATTGACATGTAATCCTTCCTTTTACAGAGTTGCAAGATATACTCCCTAACATTATCCACCAATTCGGTATTACGGACTTCAATTTTTTTTCCTTCACATTTTTGTCTTTTTAATTTTTCCATCCTTCCCTACTCCATACTGAACATTTTGGTCACTAATATGCAGGACGAGATAACATGAAAAACTTAAAGAAGCTAGAGGAACAATTTCAGAAGCAGGCTCCTGATATGGCATCAGGGTTATTGTTAATTGGGTAAATACTAATTTATTCCGTTCATTTCTTTTTTAATTGATTGTTGAAGAAGCTAAATTTTGTGATATACAGGTAATTAGAAATTTGTATTATTATTTGGCAAATAGTAAAAGGTAGGGTTAATTGTCATGCCTTGTCTATATTTCTCTGCAAATATGACATTTTACTGCATCGCTTAACCATTCTTTTATGCATATTAGGAAAGAAAGGTGGGGTTGCAGCAAGCCATCATCAAAATGGAACAAAGAGGCAGTGCAGATGGTAATCTTCAGGTATTTTATTGTGTATAATTTTTATTCTAGAAAACCTCTGCATTATTTTTAGAATAACAAGGAGTTGCATCACTGTCATGTTCATTAGTACCAAACATAGTTCAAGCTCGAATAGCTTCTGAAACACTAAAAGAAACTAAAGGTTAAAACAAAAAGAGAAAACTAGAAACTAAATAGGAGTTGTGTTTTGTAATTTAGTTCTTACTTTTTGTATTTAGGTTTTGTTGTATGTATGCTAAAGAGCTATGTCTAATTTGGTCTTTCTATCACTAGGTATTTCTTACTCAGTTGTTATTTTGTTGAGAAAATTGAGATTAGGCCTTGCTTCATGAATTGTTTGATTTTAATTATAATTAATTTTAGGTGTTATCTTTATTAGCTTGTTTTCAACTTGTTGCTATACTGTAACTATTATAAGTTGTGACTATTTTATCTGTGTTGGATAGATCCAACGTTATAGTCAAAGAGTGTAGGCTTGTAACTGCTTGTTTGGATTTGTTTACATGTCCCTGATTGATATTTTATCTGTTTATGTAACTCGGCATGTTACTTCTATGAGAAGATTATAATTTGATATTTGCCTACCAATACTAAGAAGAATCATTATTTACTGCAATTTTGCAGTTGCCCCCATTTAACTGCTCTACGAAGAGATTCAATTGGTGAGTGTCTCTGATCTTCCAAAGTTGTGAATGTGTTGTTATTTGTGTAAAGCTGTTGCTGAATTCCGCATAGTTCTCCTCACTTTTCTTCAGAGAAATACTCAGCAGATGATGTTGGGACTTCCAAGAACTTGAAGAGGCTATTACTAAAACTTACCTCTAACTTGGAGCCATGATCTGCAAATTGCTGCGTCTTTCCCTTGTTTTGGTTGGTAATAAATAGATGCACAATGGTTTATAAACTTATTTTAATCTTATTCTTTATAGTTTTATTTTTTTACCTTCAATGTTCTATTCTATAATTTTGATCCCCCCGTCATATTTTTTTTGAGTGCTTTGGAAAATTCATTATTTATTTACTGGTGCCTTGCCGAACACTCGTGTCCTTCAAGTCGCATTTTTTATTGGTTAAATTATATAGTCATGTTATCCTAAGCTCAAAGTCTTCTTCCTTTTTAACCTTTTTAAGTAGATGTAGACATGTAGTAATTGAGCAAGAAAACATTTGACCTTTCATTTATGTAAAAATTCTTGCACGAATTTCATATGTTGTGCCAAAAATGAGTTTATGTAATTTTTCATATCAATTTCTACAATATTGGCTATACTAATTTTCTTGAAGTTCAATGTTGGTATAAGTGGTTTAGGAGATTTTCCTCCTCACACCATTTATGTCACCATTAACAACAAATTGAAGGACATGTAGATCACTATTTTTTTCCATCACTTTATTGCTCCCTGTTCTTGATCTTGGTGGACGTGACAACTACATAGTTTTTTTTTTTTATCAAACTCATCAATTAAAATATTTATTAATCAATTCTATTTCTATTGAAAATAATTATTAATTAATTTGTTGTGTATTATTTGTAGATTTATCATACAGGACAAGTCAAGTATGGATATAAAATATGCAAGCAGATTGACATCTTTTTGACAAATATTAATTACTATTTTGTTATGATAATTATTGTGAGAAAGAATTTTATTATTTTGTTGAGAATTATTGATAAATATGTAATTGAAATACTAATTGAATCTTTTAATATCCATTTTAATTAGAACTTTATTATTAGTTATTTTGTCTCTTTTATAAATTTTTTTATTGTGCACAAATTTATTTATTAATTAAAATAATTACACATGTATAAACAAACAATTTTATTGTAATTTTTTTTTGTACTTTTATTACAAAAGTAACTTTTATTTTTGCCAAAAAAGCAACCCTTCTATTAGTTGCATATTTTGAATATTAGACACTTGTATGGTTGTATATCCAAAAGAAAAGGCAATGCTTTTAAAGGTTGCATATTCAAAACTAATAGGCAACACTTCAAAGGATTGCAAACTCAAACTTATAAGCAACACGTAAAAGGGTTACATTTTATGACAAATAGGCAACATTTATTAGTAGTGTTCAAAATATGAGAAAAGACAACACTGCAAAAGTGTTATCTCAAACACACCTCTGAAGTGTTTTTGTTTTTCAACCAAAGGCAACACTTATCAGTTGTTGCCTTCAAAAGCGTTGCTTTTGAGTAAAGAAAGTGTTGCCTATAATCTAAAGCAACGGCTGTATCTGCAAGGGATCTAAAAGTGTTGCTTTAAGTCTAAAAGTGTTGCTTTAGATTAAAGGCAACCATTTGTCAGCCTTTAGACAACACTTTTTAAATGTTGCATCAGCCTGAAAATTTTTTATTTAAATTTATTTTTTTACACAGATTAGTAGTCAAATTCTAAATAATAGAAACCAAATATGGTAAATTAAATATCAAGTGTATAAAAAAAATTAAAAGTAAAAAAATAGAATATATAATGAAACAGTCTACAACAAAACTCTAATAACTAAAGATTCTCATAGTCGTCGTCGTCATCCCCTTGGTCCTGCTAAGGTGTCGGACTATGCAGTGATGTCGATGCCCCTATTGTAGTGTTGCTGCCACTGAGCCACATCTGATCTTAGTATACCGCCATCTGTTGTTCCATCCGCTGAAGCCACTCCAGCTCCCGCCTCCACTCCAGCCTGAGGTAATCTATGTCTGAGATGCTGTGAGGATCTCTTGATACGTCTCCTTAGATTGCTCAAACTACTGAGCCTCTTGGTGAAGGCTCCGGGAGCTCCAGCACATGTTCTCTCAAATCGACACTGTCCTCGGGATCGACGTGCCAAATAGTGGTAGAGGTGGATGAATGTCTTAGTGTGGAGGTGCATTTATGATTAGGACTCCTGTGTAACACATGTTATGATTAGGATTGCAGTTAATTGAAAACTTTATACTCATGATGTTTACTCACATAATGATCTGTAGCCCGCTGATCAGCAAATCTCTCAATGTTCTCCTTCAAGGTGTGAGTATACTTGAAGGTCTCTGCCATCATCACATCACGACTCAACGATTTAGACTACACATGTTGAAACAATATGTTAAATCAAGTAATAATGACATTATTTTTCAAAAACAAAACGAAGTTAATAATAAATTGAAACAAGTGTATTTTGACGACCAGTGTATTTTGACGACCTGGTCGATTCCCTATTAACTCTGTTCGTGAGACGTTAACACTTGAACCTCTCATCAGTCTCATAATGGACGTACAATGCCTTCTTAAGGTCCGGGCGGATGCAAATAATGAGGTGGTCGCGCTACTCACATATGTCATCCATCATCTGCTGCAGTCGCCTAGCCATCCGATGGTCGAAGATTTTCCTGATTATGACATCATGAGTCTTGTCCCATATAAATTTCTCATGCACAAAAAATATTCACCAAATAATTCATCAAAATTAAACACATAATTAAAAAAAATAGAAGATATAAACTAAGTAAGGTTTGAATATTTAGAATTTTTACCGCCCACTTCTGAAACCATCGCTCTCTGGTCTCAGCAAGGATCTTCTTGTGGCTCACCACGGATGGTTGTACATCATCTTGATGAAATTAGTACACTCCTGTGTATAGGCATTGTTATTTGACACAAACCTACCAATGGAAAACTTAAGATTAGTAGTTTATGAAAAATTTATTTAAAGTAATCTGTAAACTTCAATTATATTTAGATTTTTTAGAAGTTTCGGCAGAGTTTCATCTATAACTAGAATGCGCCACAAACTCTATCCATAAAAAAATCACCTAAACAATTCACAAACAAACTAACATGGAATTATATAGCTTAAGCAGCAACATCCATCAAACAATCAAAAATTCTCAAACACTTTCAGTAGTTCAAACCTACTAACCTAAATCAAACTTATCTTAACAACTTAAATCAACTAAAACTAGAAAAATGAGTGCAACTAAATTAAACCAACTAGCTAAAATAGTATGAATATAAAAAACTTAAAACAGTGCTCAAGTTGTCACACCATCAGGCAAAATCATCATAGGTACGATGGGAGGTGGTAGAGGGACATCTGGCTGGGATCCGTGAGAGAATTCTGGCATTGATAAACTACTATTTCATGGTTTATCTTATGCTCAATTGAGTGGATTTTATCAATCTTTCATACACTTCTTCATACAATTCGCATGTTTTACGTTTTCCTTCCTGATTTTGTGCTATGATTGAAAACATGCTTCTTTGGCCTTATATTTGCTAATATTAACCCTCTCTTATTACCATTCGATGCCATGATATGTGTGTTAAGTGATTTTAGAGATTATAGGGTAGGAATGGCTTAGAAGATGGAAAGGAAGCATGCAAAAATGGAAGGATTACAAGAAACTGAAGGAACTGCTAAAGCTGTCCAGCCTGACCTCTTGGTACTAAATCGACCATAACTTGAGCTACAAAGATCCAAATAACGCGGTTCTAGTTGTGTTGGAAAGATAACATACGGGGCTTCACAACGATATATAATTTGCCATAGCTGACCCGAAGCCAGACGACACGAACGCGTGGATCACGCGGACGCGTGACCTGGCAAAAAACCCAATCCGTGCGAACGCGTGGACAACGCTTCCGCGTGACTTTGCAGCGACCTGTACGTACCAGAAATCACTGGGAGAGATTTCTGGGCTGTTTTTGACCTAGTTTTCGGCCCAGAAACGACAGATTAGAGGCTATAAAATGGGGGAATCAATCCATTCATTCATACAAACATACACAACATTCATAATTCACAAATTTTAGGTTTTAAATGTAGTTTTTAGAGAGAGAGGCTCTCTCCTCTCTCTAGGATTTAGGATTAGGATTAGGATTTAGGATTTCTATTATGATTAGGCTACTTCTCTTCAATCACAGGTTCAATGTTCCTTTAATTTATTTTCTACTTTTATTTATTCTATTACTTTAATTGTTATTTATCTTTTCAATTTGGCTTATGAACTTCATATTAGAGTTGATTTCTTTATTTAATATAATTTGAGGTATTTCAGATTTAAGATTTTTTTTCTTTTATTTATGTTACTGCTGCTTCCAATCTGAAGGCTTTTTTTTATTCGAGTAGATTTTCTCCCTTTTTGCTTTGGTTAAGTAATTGGTAACACTTGAGTTATCAGACTCAGCAGCTGATTGAAAATTGGGAATTGCTCATTGATTTGGATCGCTCTAAAGCTAGTCTTTCCACAGGAGTTGACTAGGACTTGAGGATCAAATTGATTGGTCCACTTGACTTTCCTTTATTTAGTAAGGGTTAACTAAGTGGGAGCGATAAACAATTCTCATCACACCTGATAAGGATAACTAGGATAGGATTTCCAGTTCTTATACCTTGCAAGAGATTTTTATAATTATTAATTTATTTTTCTTGTCATTTAAATTACTTGTTCCTTATTTTAAAAACCCAAAAACATATCTTTTTACATAACCAATAATAAATCATACCTCCCTGCAATTCCTTGAGAAGACGACCCGAGGTTTAAATATTTCGGTTATAAATTTTATTGGGTTTTGTTACTTGTGACAACCAAATTTTTGTACGAAAGAATTCTCTGTTGGTTTAGAAACTATACTTACAACGGGAATTTATTTGTGAATTTTTTTACTAGCAAGAATCTGATCGTCAAAATGGCGCCGTTGCCGGGAAATTGCAAACGTGTGCCTTATTATTGGTTATTGTAAATATTTGCTTTTTGCTTGTTTATTTATTTTTATTTTTGTTTTTATTTTTGCCTTTTCGTAAATTAAGAGGTTATTGGTTTTTATTTAGTTATTAAAATTTTCGAAAATAATGTTCCTTGTTCTTTCTTGATTTTCAAATTGTTCTTCGTGTTCATCTTGACCTTCAAGTTGTTCTTGGTTGTTTTCTTCGTTTGGATCTAAAAATTTTAAGTTTGGTGTCATTTTATTGTTTTTCTCTTTCCTCATTACATTCAAAAATATCTTTTCTCTTTATTTTAATTGATTTTTTCGAAAATTAAAAAAAAATTCAGATTTTTATTTTAAAATTTTTATCTTATCTTATCTTAGTTTTAAATTTCAAAATTCAAATCTTTTTCAAAAATCATATCCTTTTCAAAATCTTATCTTATCTTATTTCAAAATCAAATTTCAAATTTCAATATTTAAATTCCAAAATTCAAAATTTAAACCCTTTTCAAATCTTTATCTTATATTGCAGTCAGTGTTTCTAGTTTTAGGAATTTATTTTCATTAATTTTTTTATTAGTTTTTGTTTTTATTTTCTTTTGCTACTATGAATTCTCACACCTCTGGTTTCAATTTTGGTTCTAATGTTGTTGGAAGGAATGGAAGCTATAACAGAAACATACATCAAGGTCGGAACAATCAAAGTTGGAAGGAGCCACGAGGATTTGATCAACCCTTTCGGCAACAACACCTTCCAAGATACCATGGACAACGACCATCCTACAATGCATGCCCAGACATTAGATATGGTGGACCCCTTCGTGACAACCAACATCCACCAAATTACTATGGTCAGGAGCCATTCCGAGGTGCATACCAAGATGATAGATATGGTGGACCCCCTTGTAGTTACCAACAAGCCCCATCATATGCTTATGAACCACCTCCCTAACACACCTTTGAACCACCATACTCACAAGCCCCTTTACACCAACCACCACATGAACCACACTAGAACCACCACCTCAATATTCACCATCTCTATATCCTTATCAAGAAGAACCACCTCCGTATTATGAGCCCTTTCTCCCAACAAATGAACCCTCCTATCCACCCCAATCTCCATTGGATAACAACACACTCATCTCTAATATCATTGGTCTCACCTCTACACTCCAAAATCTTATATCCCGCATGGACCAACCCTCTACCTCTAATATTCAACCCTCAAGTTTCAGTGCGCTTCCTTTTCAACCACATAATAATCTTCCCATCCCATCACCACACTCAATAGAAGATCACCCACATCCATCAATCCAAGAGCAAGATGATCCCAGTTATGCTATTGATATAGAACAAGAAAGAAGGAATCATCTTCACGAATCCATACTTCATAAGAAGCTAGAGGAGGCCCTACAGATAAAGGTAGTGGAGACCCTTGAAGTCGAAGGAGTGGTTGAAGAATTAGTGAAGGAAGACATCAAGGAGGAGTCTAATTTTGTCTTAGGGCAAGAGGAGGCCCAAAATGTGGAGATAGGAGAGACCTTTGAAGATGAAGGAATAGTTGAAAGGAGTTATCATGGAAAGAAAATCATCAAGGATGAGTACGATTTTATACTAAAACAACTGGACAAAGCAGTAATTATTGAAGAGGAAGAAGTGGTTGAAGACTTAGGAGATGCAGAACCTCCATGGGAAAGTCCAGTCATAGAACCTCCTTCCAAGACGTTTGAATTTGATGTTGAAGAGGGTGTACAACCTCTAAGACATATCATGGCTAAAGACTTTGAAGAGGTTGATCAAGAGATGGAGATTAAAGAAGAAGAAGCACAACCTCTCATGCCCTTGGTAAGTAATAAAGAAGAGATTGAATTGGAAGAAAGCTACCAAGAGGAAGAGGTTGAAATTGAAGAAGCTTACAAAGAGGTAGAAGTTGTCAAGGAAGAGCTCAAGGGAATGGAGATTGAAATCACCTTCCCAAAGCTATTGGAGACCTCTCCCCCAAAGCCATTACCATCTAATACAACATTCAAGTGGGTAAAATTCTTATCTTTAACCTTTCCTTTCCCACTTGAATATGGTTTAATTGAGACAGATGGTCAACTTAGAGCTCTTTGTGGCTTTAAGAGTGAGAGGGAGATGGTTAGTGGTTGGCAATACAATCCTAGGCTCACTGTGGTTGGGAGCTCAAAATCTAAATGCAAGGGTTAGTGTAAAGCTCGAATGAATGGGTCTAGTGATGCTCACGGAAACTTGTCTCTCAACAATTTTCCTTCGGCAAGTGTACCGAATTGTCGTCAAGTAAAAACTCACAATAGAGTGAGGTCGAATCCCACAGGGATTGATTGGTCAAGCAACTTTAATTAGAGGAATGTTCTAGTTGAGCGAAGCAGAATTTGGTTTGGGTGTTGCAGGAAATTAAATGGCGAGAAAGTAAATAGCAGAAAATGTAAATGCCGAAAGTAAAGAGCTGAAAGTAAATGGCGGAAGGTAAATTGCAGAATTTAAATGGGAATGGAGAAGATGCTCATAAAAGTAAATTGCAGAAATTAAAGAGAATGGGTAAGATCAGAGATGGGGATTCATTGGGCTTAGGAGATGTTGCATTCTCCGGATCAAGTTCATTTTCACCTCTTCCTCAATCAATGCGTTCATTAATCTCCTTGGCAATCTTAAGTGATCAAATT
>NC_029785.2:61262050-61269964 GCF_000816755.2 Arachis ipaensis
TCATTGATCTCCTTGGCAATCTTAAGTGATTGGATTACAATTTCTTGTAATTCAATCTTTTAAATCTTGATCAATAGCCAATTCCTTGGTCAATTGCTCATGAGAAGAGATGAAGTATGGTCACTGATTATACCACATGTATTCCCAAATCAAGTGTTAGTAGGATTATAGTCACCATATCCAACCAAACCCAATTTGGTCCAACATGAGAAAGCATTTCTAGCATGATCTCTTCATTCCTCTTCCAAGGTTCAGAAGAGATCCAAGTATGAATAGCTTATTTTCCAAGATAACTACCCAATTGGATGAAGATTGAAAGCTTTCTAGTAAAATCAAGAGAAAAGATAGAAGAAGAATAATGAAAACTAGTATTGATCCATCAAATTACAACAAAGCTCCCTAACCCAATGAAAGGGGTTTAGTTGTTCATAGCTCTGGAAATAGAAAACAAAGATGGAGAATACATCATAAAAATTAGAACTAGAAGTGCAGAGAAAGTAAATTATACAGAGAGTAGTTCCCAATTTCCAATCCCCCAAAAAGCTCTTTTTCTAATTCAAAACTACCCCTATATATACTACTCTTCTAATCTTCTAGTTAGTTCTTCAAGTCTTGGATATGGGCCTTTGGATCTTGAGTTTGAAGCAGTTATCTTCTGCAGTGGGCTTAGCTTTACTTGCAGAGAGAAAGTGTGAAGTAGGCAGGGTGTTTAGCTCAGGACGTTAGTGGCGTTAACGTTAAGTGAGAGTGTGGGTTCGAGAACGTTAGTGACAATCACTATTTTCACTAACGTTCCTCACCCAGGGATGGTCCATGTTAACTTCAACGTTAGTGGCACTAACGTGACCACTAATGTTGCCTCTTGGTCCTTCACACACGTTATTGGGACTCACCTTTCCCAATAACATTGAGAGTCTTCCCTTCCCCCTACGTTAGAGTCTATGTTAACTAGGTTAACGTGGCTCTTAACGTAAGCTTGCCAATCCTTCGAGAACGTTAGTGACACTTACCTTTGTCACTAACGTTCCAATGTGCCTCTACTTCCCACGTTAGAGTCTACGTTAACTAGGTTAACGTGGCTCTTAACGTAAGCTTGCCAATCCTTCGAGAACGTTAGTGACACTGACCTTTGTCACTAACGGTGCAATGTGCCTCTACTTCCCACGTTAGAGTCTACGTTAACTAGGTTAACGTGGCTCTTAACGTGGCCAATTGTGAGCTTGGTCCAACGTTAGTGACAAAGGTAAGTGTCACTAACGTTGGCTTCATTTCTTTCTTCCACGTTAGAGCTCACGTTAGCTTAGTTAACGTGACTCTTAACGCGGGCTATTATGGCTTCGAGGGCGTTATTGGCGATTACTTTTCTCATTAACTTTGCAAGTTAGCTCCCATTCCACGTTAGAGGTCACGTTAGTTAGACTAACGTGGCTGCTAACTTGGTTCTTCCTTGCTTCCTTTCTCCTGAAATCAAGCAATAAAGTGCATCAAAGCTCTAGTCCCAGTCATGGGAAATGCATCATCCAATTTGTCATTAAATTCATGCAAAATCCTCATGAAATCATGTAAAGTGCACAATGTATTCTTGAATCAAGATGTAAGTGAAATTCTACCCAAAACTTGCTTATTCCCTAAGAAAATGCATGAAACTACCCTAAAAACAATAAAGAAAAGGTCACTGAAACTGGCCAAAATGCCCTGACATCATCTAGGAGGATGTTTGGGTGCCTAAATGAGAATTCTAAGGCTGAACCACCCAGATGGAATCATCATGATCCACTTGAAGACGGGTATAGAAACAAGATTTGGGATCCGGGAATATATGAGGATCAAATTTGGGAGATCAAAGCTTGTGAAGAACTCCATCAAAGCTTGAAAATTTTACTTGGTATTGATAGAGCTTATTGGAATTCCAAGCATTGGTGGAAGTTTCAAGACGAGTTCAAGCACAAGCCACCATGACAAGGAGCTCACCAAATGTCCAACTTAAGGACTTTAACTAAAAGTGCTAGGTGGGAGACAACCCACCATGGTATGATCGTTCCGTTTCAGTCTTAGTTTTATTTTAATTTATTCTATTTTTGTTTTTGTTAATGACTCTTCTCATAATCTCTGCATATAGCTGCATATAGTCTGCATTCACATTTGCATTCGCATTCTACAAAAAAAAATGCAAGCGACGCATCAGCGTCGCTGACGCGTCCGCGTCATAGTGCATTAGAAACTAAGAAAAAGAGAAGCAGAGAGTCACACGAAAGCGTGGCTGGAAGCGTGCCTTAGGCACAAATATGCCCACGTGACCGCGTCGCTGACGCGCTTGCGTTGTTTGCGAAATAGCCTCCCCATGTGTCCGCGTCACCCACGCGACCGCGTCACCGTGCAAAATCGACGTAAATGGGTATATGGTAGAGACTTATGGTGGAGTAGGGCTGGAATGGTACTGGAAGCACAAGCCCTATCACGCGAACGCGTGTCCCACGCGTCTGCATCGTTTTTCAAAAGATGGCCATTCACGCGATCGCGTTGCCCACACGCACGCATCACCTTGAATTTTGGCAATGAGAGTATGAAACAGAGAGTTGTGCGAACACGAGGCTGCTCTCGCGCCAATAGCACAAATCAGGTCACGCGTCTGCGTCCCTGACGCGTCCGCGTCACCTGAAAATAGCGCCAACCACACGAACGCGTGCACCACGCGTCCGCGTCGCAAGCGTCGCACAGTTTATCCAAATCAGCGCCAGAATTCCTATCTTTTCTTCTCCAACCCTAGTTATCTTTCTATTATCATTCTTTCTTCTTTCTTCTATCTTTTCTTATTCTTTCTTCTTCCTTTCTTACTTTCTTCTTCTTCTTCATCCCTTTAACTTCTCATCCTTCTTCACTTTCATTCTATTTTACTTAATTTATTTACATATTTTCATTCATTGCATTTTAACTGTATGCATGTTTTTATTTTCTTTTCTGTGTTTATTATTTTTCTATTGGTGTTAAATGTTCTTATTCCACTGTTGCATTTCTATTGCTTTCTTTTGGTGCTTAGTGACTTGTTTTCCACTATTGGGTATTATTATTCATAAGTCAATGCTAATCTTTTATGATACTTGTATTCCATTTGTATTGCTATGCACTTACATTATCTTTCATTACCCACACTCCTCCCTTTTGTTGTAAATTTTGCACCATTGGTATGCCATGTGCTTCTATTATTTTCTCACTTGCATGTTGTAACTACCATGTAATTGAGACCCTCATTATTTGGCATTAACCCACCCATAGAGAAAAGCGTCAGTTGGAGCCACCCATCCACCTGCACTTCTCAGCATGTACCGAGGACGGTGCAATCTTTAAGTGTGGGGAGGTCGATACCGATCTTCTTGGGTTAGTACCTTCCTGTCTCAACACCAATGTTTTATTTTCTTTGTTTGTTCATTGTTGCATTTACATGTTTGATTGCATGTTTGCTTGATTTTGTGCATATTTTACCACTACTTGGTTAAAGTAATATTTTCTTTTTTAAGAAACTTTTTATAGCATTTCACTAATTTGAATTAAAATTTTTATTGAACTCGTTTGAAGAAATATTATACTGAAACATGGTTTAGAGCTCGAACACATAAAACCTGTGAGATTTTGAGCCTATTTGATTGGTTGCATTTTACCAACCAATATTTTATTTTTGGTGTGTGTTGTTCTCTCTAAAATTGTGATCTTTGTCTTGCTTAATTCTATATTTCCATGGTTTGATGTATGCATGCACTTATATGATTGAGGCCTTTGTTTCACTGAGCTTACATACCCATATGGCCTTACCCTTTCATTATCCTTTGCAAACCAATGTTGAGCCTATTATACCCCTTTATTCTTTACTTTAGCTCATCACTAACTCTAAGCGAAAAACAATAATGTCCTTAATTTGAATCCTTAGTTAGCTTAGACTAGTGAGAATGCTCACGAATTAAGTGTGGGGAAGTTGGGTTTGAAAATATTTGGTTTGAGAATTGGGTGTTATATATCTTTATCAAAATGTGAAAGAAATATTTTAGGACATGTTCATGCATTCAATACCTTAATCATATGCATTGAAAAAGAAAAAAATTATTAAGAAAAGAAAAATAAAAAAAAGAAGAAAAATAAAAAAAGAAAAGAAAAAGAGCAAATAAATAAAAAGGGGACAAAATGCCCCAAAGTAAATGGTGTAAAAGACAATTAGTAAGAAATTTATCTTTTATTTTGTTTCTGAATTATTCTTCACAATATTCATAGCTGAAAAAGAACTCTCAGTTGTAGTAGTTGAAACAGAGAAAATTAATACCAAATGAATCAAGAAGGACGCTCATAAGAAGAAAAAAAATCTATTTTATGGGATTTAAAAAATTTTATTTAATTAAAAAATATTAGTAATAATATCTTTTTATTTTTTTAATATTATTACTTACTTTTTAAATATTAGAAATCATTAATATTTAGGTTAGACTGGACTTTTATTTATATTAGATTAAATATTAAATAGATTTTTAAAAAATTAAATCATACTTAATAACTTATTACTATTAATCTTTTTTTAAAAAAGTTGGGGGGCCGAGGCCTCCACTCGCCCCCCCGTAAGTCCGTCCATGGTGAAAGCAATGCATATGTACTGTACTCAAAATTAGAATGCATGAATATGTGGAAAACATGGCTAATGGATAGTTAGATGTGGTATTATGATTACATTGATTGTCTAAATTTAGGTGGAAAGTTTAAGTTAATTAAGGATTCAGATTTTAGTCCACTTGGCCAAATACAATCCTACCTTGACCCTAGCCCCATTACAACCCTTAAAAGACCTCTTGATATGTGTATTTATACATTAAATTTTTTTTATTGGTAGAAGAAGAGCAAGCCTTAGAAAGCAAGGTTAGTAGAGAATTGAGAGAATCGAACCTTAAACACCTAAGTGATTAGAGTGCATACACTTCCAGCGAGGGTTCGATGCTCGATTCTTTGTTCCCGGCTTTTATGAGCTATTTTCTTCTGCAAGTTTACTTGTACTTTATTTTATGATTTGAATTAGTGAAATTTCGTTCATATTTGTTCTTAAAATATTTATTTACTTTTAACCAAGTAGGTAAAAACATCTTAGCATGTAGTTGCATTCACATAGATAGGTTGCATTTCATACATTCTACCATTCCTCTTCACTCTCTTATAGCTTCTCTTGAGCTTAGCATGAGGACATGCTAATGTTTAAGTGTGGGGAGGTTGATAAACCACTATTTCATGGTTTATCTTGTGCTCAATTGAGTGGATTTTATCAATCTTTCATACACTTCTTCATACAATTTGCATGTTTTACGTTTTCCTTCCTAATTTTGTGCTATGATTGAAAACATGCTTCTTTGGCCTTATATTTGCTAATATTAATCCTCTCTTATTACCATTCGATGCCATGATATGTGTGTTAAGTGATTTCAGAGATTATAGGGCAGGAATGGCTTAGAGGATGGAAAGGAAGCATGCAAAATGGAAGGAATACAAGAAACTGAAGTAACTGCTAAAGCTGTCCAGCCTGACCTCTTGGTACTAAATCGACCATAACATGAGCTACAGAGATTCAAATGACGTGGTTCTAGTTGCGTTGGAAAGCTAACATCCGAGGCTTTGCAACGATATATAATTTTCTATAGCTGACCTGAAGCCAGATGACGCGAACGCGTGGATCACGCTGACGCGTGACCTGGCAAAAAACCCAATCCGCGCGAACGCGTGGACGACGCTTTCGTGTGACTTTGCAGTGACCTGTACGTACCAGGGCAATTTCTGGGCTGTTTTTGACCCAGTTTTTGGCACAGAAAACACAGATTAGAGGCTATAAAGTGGGGGAATCAATCCATTCATTCATACAAACATACACAACATTCATAATTCACAAATTTTAGGTTTTAGATGTAATTTTTAGAGAGAGAGGCTCTCTCCTCTCTCTTAGGATTTAGGATTAGGATTAGGATTTAGGATTTCTATTATGATTAGGCTACTTCTCTTCAATCACAGGTTCAATGTTCCTTTAATTTATTTTCTACTTTTATTTATTCTATTACTTTAATTGTTATTTATCTTTTCAATTTGGCTTATGAACTTTATATTAGAGTTGATTACTTTATTTAATATAATTTGAGGTATTTCAGATTTAAGATTTCTTTCTTTTATTTATGTTACTGCTGCTTCCAATCTGAAGGCTTTTTTTATTCGAATAGATTTTCTCCCTTTTTGCTTTGGTTAAGTAATTGATAACACTTGGGTTATCAGACTTAGCAGTTGATTGAAAATTGGGAATCGCTGATTGATTTAGATCGCTCTAAAGCTAGTCTTTCCACAGGAGTTGACTAGGACTTGAGGATCAAATTGATTGGTCCACTTGACTTTTCTTTATTTAGTAAGGGTTAACTAAATGGGAGCGATAAACAATTCTCATCACACCTGATAAGGATAACTAGGATAGGATTTCCAGTTCTTATACCTTGAAAGAGATTTTTATAATTATTAATTTATTTTTCTTGTCATTTAAATTACTTGTTTTTTATTTTAAAAACCCAAAAACATATCTTTTTACATAACCAATAATAAATCATACCTCCCTGCAATTTCTTGAGAAGATGACCCGAGGTTTAAATACTTCGGTTATAAATTTTATTGGGTTTTGTTACTTGTGACAACCAAATTTTTGTACGAAAGGATTCTCTGTTGGTTTAAAAACTATACTTACAACGGGAATTTATTTTGGAATTTCTTTACTAGCAAGAATCCGATCGTCAGGCACCGTGGTATCTGTCGTTGGAGGCATCATCGTTGAAATAGTGGGCTACTAAGTGGACGGAGGTGGTAGAAGAGTTCACTCTGGTGAAGCAGTTGGACGACTTCATAATTGCAGGGGTGGCACAGCAGAAGGAGCCAAGTAATTAGGGTTAGAGACCATGAAGAATGACTAATCCTGTGCACCCATTGCCTGTGATGTCCCAGGGGTAGTCAGAGTAGAAGGCAAGGAACGAGAAGTCCCAGGGATACTAGTAAACACCCACCCTCTACCACGACCACAAGGCTGATTTGTTACACCTCTACCTGTCGTCATGTCTGCAAAGAGCATACCAATTAAATTCAAATTTGCATCCATTACATTTTACTAAAACTTTCCAAAATATAATTCTTTACTTAGAATTAATCAAATTAAAATTTCATAGAATCTTATCAAATCAAATTTGCAACAACAATTCCCATCATTCCTATTTTTCAATTTCATTCAAAATTTTATAAAAATTTCGACAACCCCCCTAAAATTCAGATTTCTCCATCCTTCAAGGGTTCCATCTAAACCAAATATCTCTCATCCGTACTCAACTTTTCAAATATCAAATAATTTAGTCAACATAAATTTACTTAGTTTGTTATTTTTAATTGTCTTTAAGTTATTAACTTTTTCAATCATTAAGGCAACAAACAAGGGTTCAAATCCTAATCCACCCACCAAGAGGCTTCAAGCATTGTTACTAATAAATTTTATTATTAGAGCTATTAATCCCTTTTTAATCTTTAATCAACTTTGACTCAATCATTTACACAAATTTCAATATTCAAAATTAGATTAATGAAATCTTTATTGAAGATAATCAAGTCATAAAACATTAATCAACTAAAAAACCTAAATTATAATACTAATTAACAACTAAAACCAAAATTTATCCTAAATTTAACTAAAACAAAAAGGAAAATTAATTAGAAAATGATGATGTTACTAGAGAAAGGAAACAGGTGGCTGGAGTTGGTTGTTGGTGGTCGCCAGAATGTCAACAACTGTTGTTGGAGGCAGATGGAGCAACGATGGTAGCAGCAACAGTGGCGACGGTAGAATGCTAGTGGTGGCCGACGCTACGGGAGCGGCCTGGT
>NC_029785.2:61271284-61294724 GCF_000816755.2 Arachis ipaensis
GAGGGGGAGGAGGGTTCACGGTTCAAATTTAGAGCACGATTACTGTTGGATTTACCACGGATTAATCCGCCGGTAAAGCTTCACGGGTGCTCCAAAACGCAAGGTTTCACTAATCAAGTTACCGTCGGATTTATATAGATCCGATGGTAATCCTTGCACCAATTAATCTTTTTTCCCTCTAATTATTACCGGCAAATTTACTATTGAAAAACGAATTCAACGGTAATTTTTTTACCTGACGAATTTATTGCCAAATCTGCCGATAAATTCAACGCTAACATCTGCCGCTAAATCTGACGATATTCAGCAGTTTTCTTGTAGTGTATTTTAAAAGTTATTTTTTGTTTAATTTACCAAATAGAAATTACAAATTTTAGAAAGTTTTTTTTTTCAAAAATCAACTTTAATAAGTTATTTTCGAAAAGCAAAATTTTTATTCTTCAATTTTTATGCTATTAGTAAATCAAATTATTTTTACTTGTTAACAAGGTAGATGGTTATGAGAAATAAAATAAACATTAAAAATTAAAACTTTTATCATCAAGCTTAAGCATGATTATATTGTATCATGCATTAATAATTAGATTTAAAATTTATTTTGATAAATTTTTCTTCTTTTAATATTATGACAATTAAAACAAGTTAGGAAACAGATATCTTTCATCTTGTATTCTTGTTAGTTACCTATTCTAACATTGAAAATTTGATTAGATACAAGGGAAAGGACAAGTTGAGCACGCGCATAGTTTTTACTGCAATTACAATAATGTAGGCGTGGTGTCTTTTCATAAGTTAGGTTTTCGCTTATCAACGCGATTCTTAAGAAGCATGGTTGTTTGTTACATTATTTAGAGGTAACTTTAGCCCCACCTTATTGGATTTTTTTTAAATAAATATTTTGAATATTTTATTACCAATATATATATAATTTGGATAAAATTTATGTTTTTATATTTTATTATTTATTTAGTATAAATAAATTAATTATGAGTATATCTTGTAAGGTCCCACATCAGTTGGGGAGAGGAACGAAGCATGCCTTCTAAGAGTGTGGATACCTCTCCCTAGCATGATGCATTTTGACGAGTGATGTGGGGAGCTTCGGCTATAATCCCTATCCTCAAAGGCAAAACCGTGAGGTCTTGTGTGCCAAAGCAGACAATATCGTGCTAGCAGGTGGTCTGGACTGTTACAGATGGTATCAGAGCCGAAGCCCGGATCGATGTGCTAGTGAGGGCGCTGGGCTCCCTTAGGGGGTGGATTGTAAGGTCCCATATCGGTTAAGGACGGGAACGAATCATGCCTTATAAGGGTGTGGATACCTCTCCCTAGCATGACGCATTTTGACAAGTGAGTGTAGGGGGTTTCAGCTATCATCCCTATCATCAAAGGCAAAACCGTGAGGCCTTGTGTACCAAAGCGAACAATATCGTGCTAGCGGATGGTCTGGGCTGTTACAGATGGTATCAGAGCCAGGTCCCGAATCGATGTGCCAGCGAGGGCGCTGGGCTCCCTTAGAGGGTGGATTGTAAGGCCCCACATCGGTTGGGGAGGGGAACGAAGCATGCCTTATAAGGGTGTGGATAACTCTCCCTAGCATGACGTGTTTTGACAAGTGAGTGTGGGGGGTTTCGGCTATCATCCCTATCATCAAAGGCAAAACCGTGAGACCTTATGTGCCAAAAGCGGACAATATCGTGCTAGCGGGTGGTCTGGGCTGTTACACATTTCATATTAAGGAGATAAGCACTAATTTCAAAATAAATTGACTTACTCCACGTATTTGTAAACGAGATCTATTTATAATTAATTCGTTTATACTATAAATTAGATATGTATATATAAGTATAAAAATATTAATAATTTAATTTAGATCGATTTTTAAAAAATTGATATATTTTATTACTATTTAGATCCAATGAAATATTAATAAATGTTATAGTTCCATCATTAAATTTGAAAAAATTCAAATATAAGAACAGTTATAGAAATTGTGTTTGTTTTGTTAGCGCCAAAATCCTCTCCCACTGCATGCATGTTTCATGTTTTCTAATTTCTCATGTTTTACGTTTCTACTAAACAAAGGATTCGATGGTCTCAGAACGTTTGGACTATTAAATAGTCCCATAACAAAACATGTTTTTTAAGTTTTTTAGTAACTACTAAATAGTCTTTATCTAATTTTAATTACATATTAATCCTTTATATATTATTTAATTATAAAATCTATTTTTTATTTTATAAATTATTATTTTATTATTCATCTATCATGTTTATTAATAATCAAAAACAAAAACAATAACAATATTAGATCTTCTATTAATTGTAATAATCTTTTTGGCAATTCTAATCGATTAAAATTTTATCCTTGATCTGTTACATCCGTATAGGGTTGTGAAATCGTGTTTCTAAGAAAATCAATCGATTGGATTCACAAAACAATCCATTGAATGTCAGGTTTCCCATAATTCAATCGATTGGAATTGATACACAATCGATTGAATTTTGTGAGACTTGTGGGCTTTCTCTTATTCAATCGATTGTTGGTGTTACCCAATCGATTCAACTCATGTCTAGCAATATGGGTTTTCACAATTCAATCGATTAGTTGTGTTACCCAATCGATTGACTTACTCTATTATAATGATATACCAAAATCTACTCGATCGGAATCATAATACAATCGATTCAAGTTTGCACGGATTAATGGTATTTTCAAATTCAATCGATTGGTATTATAATACAATCGATTGAAATGTGACGTGAATAAGGTTTTTTTTTCTGCATTCAATCGATTGGTGTTATAATACAATCGATTGAATTTTCATCTGCCCTATATATTATGCCAGATAAACTATCTGTGTTCAGCTTCCCTCCATTTCTGCATAACCTCTTTTCTCTCTCTAAATCCAGAAAGCTTCTCTTTTCATCTTCTCCAATCTCATCAACACCGGTTTCGAACCACATACATATTATTAAACCTCATCCAAATTTTTACAAAACCCACCGAACCAATATCCCCAAAATGGCCAGAACTAAAAACGCAAAGAGAGCTAGGGTTGAGGGTGAAAGTTCTACATCCGCTAGACTAGTTGCTTCATCCCATTACATGGCAAGGTGGTTGCTGTCTTCGAGAGCATTGAATAACTATGTGGAAAAGTTTAAGTCAAGGGCAATTGTTCCTCCCAGGTATATAACAGCCGATTTCATTCATGGTAGACATTATAATTTGGTCTGGAATGCTTTGCAAACACAGCACTTGACTAAATTTGTACAAACTAAGGATGAATATTATCCCCACTTGATTAGGACTATTTATAGTACTTTAAATTATGTTGTTCTTGAAAGTGATGAAGAAGATGAGGAAGTAATGCCGCTGATTGAGTTTGATTTAGGATCACAGCATTATAGAGTTATTTTGGAACAATTAGATAAACAATGAAATTTAGTTTCTCACGTGGCAAAATTTATTAGAGGTATTGCGACAAATGAGGAATGAGGTCAATATGATAGATTGGTTGGTTTGCAGAGTTTGTAGTATGAGGATTCACACATAGATGCTAGAGGTAATATAAGTTGCAGTGGTTTGGGTAATGAGCAGCGTATATTGATGTATTTGTTTTCATACATGTTGATTCCAAGAAAACATAATCACGGAATCTTGTTTAATGAAGATATTCTAGTGCTTTGGGCTATGGTGACCGTAAAGGAGATAAACTAACCTTATTTTATGGTTCATCATATGCTTGAAATGAAGAGCGAAAAATTAAGTGTTAGTTCAGGATATGCTTGCCAATGGACCAAGATTTTCAAATGGCTTAGAATTGACTTGAGTGAAGAGAAAAGTATCATCTTGAGTAATGTAGCGAAGATTGATGACAGCACTCTAAGAAAAATGGGAAGAAATCCGGATGCCCAAGAACCTCAGGCACAAGGACAACCACAAGACCCTGAGGTGCAA
The DNA here is from genome assembly GCF_000816755.2 of Arachis ipaensis. Classification (NCBI taxonomy): domain Eukaryota; kingdom Viridiplantae; phylum Streptophyta; class Magnoliopsida; order Fabales; family Fabaceae; genus Arachis; species Arachis ipaensis. Next base: position 61,275,246 of record NC_029785.2, read on the forward strand.
GCACAATCCCAGGAATCCCAGCACCACCGCCTCCTTTGCCAACAATATGAGATTTGATGGATGAATTGCGAAGCATAAGATTATACATTGACGAACAATTTGCTGAGATGAGGCAGCATCAGGACAGGCAAACTCAAGCTACTAATCATTAAGGGGAAGCAATTGATCCTCTATACACTAATCTAGGCATTACAGACCCAAGGGACATCATTCCAAGGCGTGGAAATTGAAAGGGCTTGTAAACATTTAAATTGTTCTTAAAATCAATTGAGATATGCAATCAATCGATTGAAGTAGAAAACTAATCGATTGAAGAATGCGTGAAATCCACTATGGTATGCATTCAATCGATTGTTTTATGCATGAAATTGATTGAAGTATCTTCAATTATGTATTCAATCGATTGGTTAAAGCTTGAACACATGTGTAGTGCTATTCAACTAGATTCCTCTAGTTTTCCTTGATAGTTTCAATCGATTGTTTTGTTCCTGTTTTTGTTTTCCTATTAGTGACCTGTCCATCACCATCATCATCATCATCATCATCATCATCATCATCATTGTTATTATTATTATCAGATTTTAAGTATTTATCGACTTAAAATAATTATAGATAAGATATAATCATATTAATTTAAAACTCACTTGGTTAAATTTTAAAATAAAAATCAAGATAAAATTTAATTTATATTTGATTTTAACTAAAGATAAGATAACATGATGATTTTTAGGATTGCATACTTAGTTTAAAAATTAAAAAATAGATAGAATTGAAATTTAACTACCTTTATATATATATTCCCTTAGCTCACTCCAACTAACTTTTTATACTTTGACAAATTATTTCAAATATTGATCATTCAACTAATTTTAATCATACAATATTCTTCAATTGATATCAATCATGGATATTCCTCCTAACAAGGATTTAGTGCCCAATCATGAATATTCTTCGGTTCGGTATACATATCGCCATCAACTAAACCATTAGCTTCCTCTTCCATAACGTTGTTGTCAATGTCCTTTTGCCAAAGATATGTTGTCTTTTTATGTCCTTCCATTTGAGAAATACTACAACGTTGCCGCTTCTTCTTAGATGGTTGTCTAAACTTACATTGGTTTGATACACATACGGATTGCTACTTTTAGCTACACCTGACTGAGGTTGCTTACTGCCTTCGTCTGCTGCCTTGTAAGATGAATACAATCCCATAATAATGTCACGTGTCTCTTCAAATCTTTCTGGGATTTTAGCTGCAACAATGGCTAATTGTTTAGAAAACTCCATTAAGGCACTTTGATGACTAATAACAACAGCATCCCTGGTGAACCCACTTGCATCATTGAGTGCTGATTTCACCTTCTTTGTCCATCTATCCAACACTAATGACCGGGAAATCTCACAATGTCTCTGTCAACCAAAACTTTCACAATATGTTCACAAGGAATTCCAAATGACTCCATTCTTAAACAATAACACATGAAGATAATTTCTTCTTGACGAAATTCAATAGTCTACAGAAAATTGGGTCTCCCATGCTTACACACAATGTACTTTAAGCAATCATCGTGATTCTCTACGTTTAGCACCTGCATTGATCCAACTCTAGAAAGAAATGGCCGAAACAATAGAAATATCTCATGAGTGTATACCTCAGTAGCTAATCTCTCTAGAAACTCTATATAAGTCTGCATGACGGGCACCCCACGTGTAGATTCATAATCAGCATTAAATTTTTTAAAGCGCAAGTGTGCAATACACCTTTGAAAATGCTCTACAAAACTTGTCAAATCATACCGTGACCCCACATATCTTGCCACAACTAAGTGTAAACCTTCATATCTTGAGGTAGTTCTAAAGCCAGCAAAAAAAATTACCTCTTATATATGCAGTAGCACACATATGCTTCTCTTTATACATGTTGTTCACCCACAGCTTATCCTCAAAGCCAAATTCTTCAATAAGCTGAACCCATTTCCGCTTAAACACGAGAATCTCGTAGTCTCCTAACATGATTTTCTTGAATTTAGATGTAAATGATGGATTTTCAACATTACTAGTCGCATTTTGAATAAGGTGCCAAGCGCATAATCTATGTCTGACTTCGAAAAATACATCTCTTACTGCATTCCTAATCGCCATGGCCCCATCAATTATTATTGAGGCCGGGGTCTTACCCTTCATTGCAAACATGAGCTGACGCATGAGCCAAATATATGTATCAGTAGTTTTGTCCACAATTAACGCAGCAGAAAAAACAATTGTTTAGTTGTGGTGGTTAACCCTGCTGAATATGACTAATGGACAACTATACTTATTCTTCTTGTACGTGGCATCAAAAGCAATAACATCCCCAAAGCATTGGTAGTCTAGTTGGCTATTTCCATCATACCAGAACAAGTTACGAAACAAACCTCTTGAATCATGACATGCCTTGAAATATAATTGTGGATCCTTCAACCGCATATCCTCCAACTTCTTCAACACTCGAGCTGCATTACCAGAAACTTGACGCCTTTGCCTTGCAAACTCATTGTACATATCTCTGGGACCATAATCAATAAATTCATACCCGTCTGCTTGACTAGCTAGAAGACCAAATATCTGTGAAGTGCTAATCCTGAACTTTAGCATGTTCATCATTTGCATAATATCTGCCTCTGACATTTTTCTATGGGCAGGCAATATAGCACTGAATTGTGTATCCAATAGAACATGGTTGTGTTCGTCAGAGAAATAAAAGATATGCCACCTTCCAGTTTCAGGTACAAAACATCCGTTCGGGCTTCACACCCAGTTCTTGTTTCCAATCTAGGCTCCTTGCTTTTTTTTCCATCGTATAATACTTCTCCTCCCTGAATCTTGCCTATGACATACAAAATTTTGTTTGTAAACCTCGCCAATACTATTCTTGAAAGTCTTACTCTTCCTTGCACTAAAGCCCTTTGACTTTGTGTACTTTAGATAAAAATCAAATGCAAGCTGCAAAGTAGAAAAGTGATATTTACTAATTTCCTCCACACAATTTCACTGAAATTCAAAATTGTAATGTCTTGCACGGAGTCAACCGCATAAGCAACTTCAAGGGTATCTTCTGACGGATCAGATTCAGAAAAATACACTCCCTTAGTAAATTCATCTCTGAAATCTTGTTCGGATTCATTTTGTTCATCCATCATATCTTGGTCACAAACTAGCTCTTCTTGTTGGTTAATGTCATCGTCCTCCTGGCTCATCCATCTCAATGTTCCTAAATATATCTGACATCTTAAAAATATCCAATAAAAAAAATTTCAGTACACTACGTCTTATAACATCAAAAAAACTAAATAGCTTCCAATATTACATCAATGTCCTAAATCCAAAACGATTACATAAATGAGTCGTTTTGCCATATAACTATGTAAATCAAAGCAAACAAATTCGATTTACACTCATTCTATTTATTTATTGGTATAAAATGAGATAACTACATAAATTTTGAATAAAATATACTAATTAGGTTATCTTTTTAATTATATTTTTATTAACAATTTTTATTTTAATAATATATTTAATACAAATGAATACAAATGTTTTATATATACACATATAATGGTTACATACTAGTACATTTTTTTATTCTAAAACAAAATTAAAAAAATAAAAAATGTTGAAAAATTGCTGTTGTTTTTTAATTTTTTTCTAAGAAGCACAAATAAGCGTATCCAATGGAAGTGTTTGAATTGCTAGACTTGGTAGTTAAATATTTAATATTTAAAATATTATTATTTTGAGTAATATTTAATAATTTTTTTAAAGGTGAGTACCCGTGATATAATTCGTAGCTAGTTGCTTCAATTTAGAGATTTGATAAAATGTTAATTGATTCGATTTGCTATGACGCTCAACCTATTCCATAAATCGAATTCATCTAATTCGATTTACCATGGAATATAAGCTTCATTATAGTGGGACTTACAATAACAAAAAAAATGTAAGTTATATAAATTCTTTTAGTATAATAATCCAATAATACATTTTAAGTCCACACTTTTAAATATTGTTAGCTAATTAATAATAAAAAATAATAAAATTTAGAGTAAAGTATCGTTTTTATCCTTAACGTTTGGGGTAAGTCCCAAAGTTGTCCCTAACGTTTCAATCGTCCTATTTAAGTCTCTAACGTTTCAAAATTGTCTCAATGTTGTCCTGCCGTTAGGGATCCGTTAACAGAATTGACGGCAGGACAAAATTGAGACGATTTTGAAACGTTAGGGACTTAAATAGGACGAAAACGTTAGGGACAAAAATGATACATAAAAATAAATTTTAATTTAATTTTATCTTTCAATAATATTAATTTTTTACTGTACATAGTATTCAATTATTTTTCTATTATATCTAAATAAATTACACTTAATCACATTACTTTCATTTTAAATAAATTTATTTTTTTATAATTTTAAAGAATTTTGATACATTAGAGACAAAAGGTATAATTTATATTTTGTTGTATATATATATTTTTTTCTTTTCTGCAAGTTTATATACTAGTCATTCTACAAATATTTCATGATAACTAAAAATCTTTAAGAGTAAAATTATAAAAAAAATTAATTTATTTAAAATGAAAGTAATATGATTAAGTGTAATTTACTGAGATGTGATTAGAAAATAATTGAATACTATGTATAGTAAAAAATTGATATTATTGAAGGATAAAATTAAAATTTATTTCTATGTATCATTTTTGTCCCCAATGTTTTTGTCCTATTTAAGTCCCTAACGTTTCAAAATCGTCTCAATTTTGTCCCGCTGTCAATTCTGTTAACGGATTCCTAACGGCAGGACAACATTGAGTCAGTTTTGAAACGTTAGGGACTTAAATAGGACGATTGAAACGTTAGGGATAACTTTGGGACTTACCCCAAACGTTGGGGACAAAAACAATACTTTACTCTAAAATTTATTTACTTTTTAGTATTCCTCAATGTCTGTGAATTACTATAAGATAAAAAAATATTTTTTTTATTACACTATCAATTTCACAATTAAAGAATCAAAACAAAGAATTACAAAATTAGAGATTCTATTCACTGACCTCAATTTTGAAATCAAAACAATGGATTATTTTCTTAACACTACAATGAAGAAATTGATTGGATCTTTGCTGATTGCTACAACTGTGATTATCAATTAATGATGAACAAATATTGGATATTAAAGAGATGGATAAAAAATAAAGAAAAATTGGATATTAAGTAGATGGATAACTGGAACAAAAATAATGAAAATTTTGATAATCAAAGAGATTGATAAACGATTCCAATTGTAGGATTGAGTAATTGATGATAGATTATTCACCAAATTATAATCTTAATATTAAAGAAAAGATAAGATTAGAGTATCTAAATCAAAATAAAACTTAAAAACTGAAGATAGAATTTTAAAGATAAGATAGATGAATAATAAAATAATAATTTATAAACATGAGCAGAAAAATTGAGAACGGCGTAACATATACCGTAGTGTATAATTCAATTGATTAGATAACACAACCAATCGATTGAATTGTGAAAATCCGTATTGCTTTCAAGACTTAAATCGATTGGGTAACATAAACAATCGATTAAATTGTAAGACCTTATATTGCTTTGAAGTCTTTAATCGATTGGGTAAAATCAACAATCGATTGAATTAGAAAAAACCCACGTTTTAAGCATCGTTGAATCGATTATTGTGTAAAAGTTACAATCGATTGATTTTTGGAAAAATCATATTTTTGTCCAACATTCAATCGATTATTTTGTGGAAACCTGAATTTCAATCGATTGAATTATGAAAAACCTGAAATTCATCAATTGTTTTGTAAATTCAATGGATTGATTTAAAAAAAATGATTTCACAACCCTATACGGATGTAACGGATCAAAGATAAAATTTTAATCGATTAGGATAGCCAAAAAGATTATTACGATTAAAAATTTAATTCGTTATTATTTTTGTTTTTGATTATTAATAAACATGATAGATGAATGATAAAATAATAATTTATAAAATAAAAAATAAATTTTATAATTAAATAATATATAAAAAATTAATTTGTAATTAAAATTATATAAAAACTATTTAATAATTATTAAAAAAATTTAAAAAATATATTTTATTATAGAATCATCTAATTCAATGCCTTTCTTCTACTTATATCAACTAACTCTCCCCTTCTCTATCTTAAGTAATCAATCTTCCTTTCTTATAATTCATTCAAATTTTTAAACTCTACGATTTTTTTTTCTTAAATTTATTTTCATTATTTAAGTAGATTTGAACCCATTGTTTCTTAAAAAGAATTTGAAACAATACATTCCTACATTCCCTAGAAGAGAGGGACTACGAAAATTTGAAACCATACGCTATTTCCCTAGAAGAGCAAAGAGAGGAAGTCCCTGCATTAATCTAATATTTTAATTTTTTTTAACGTATAGTTACTTTAAACAGAATAATAAACAATTTTAAATCTAATTTATAACAAAATAATAAACGAAAAATTTAAATAAGTAATGAAAGAAGATACAGAAGATACCAGATTGAAATTTAAATAAAATTTTGATATATTAAAAGTTTAAATATGCGTATTTCTTGTACCAGTTATAAATTTAAAAATAAATTTAAATAAAATTTTTATGTACTCTTTTAAGTATTAAAAATTTAGATTATTGTAATCGTTTTTTATAATAATAAATATATGTGTACTTTTTCAAACTCTAAATATCTCGTTTACAAACGAGACAAAGCAAAATTTGGTTTATCTCATTTACAATGTAAATGAGATAAACAAAATAATATAAATTGGTAAATACGCTACTAAATTATTTATTTAAAAAAAAATCCCCCAACTTATTACGTTGAAAGGCGCTGTAGTAAAATGGAAATAATAAAAAAAAAAGACAAATAAACATTGTTAGACTTTTCAATTTTTTAGTTTTTAAAAACCAAAATATAGAATCAAACTGAACATGTTTTTGAGATTTTAAAAAATAGAAATGAAGACAACAAATTCAACTAAAGCAGTAAATTTTTTCTGTTGTTTCTAAAAACTAGTAGTTTTGTTGTTTTAATTTTTGGATTTGCATGCTCGGGCGAATTTACTGCACAAATCCATCAACGTTTTGCTTGTCCAAAAAGTGCTCCTTCTTACAGAAACAAGACAAAAACTACCACACATTGATTAAATTAATTTGAATTAGTCAAATAATTAATTTATTTGTTCGTTTAAATAAGTATCAAAATGTTCAAATTCAATAATTTTATCTTATAAAAACGACAAATCTTAAATGAAAATTTAAATTTATGATAAATTAATTTTTAATTTATTAAATAGAACTGACAAATTAATTTTTAACTTATGGAATAGGAGTATGCTGTGGGACAAAAAAAACCTGGATCAATCACGTATTTAGGATTTTCTTCGTGGACTCAGGATCTGTCGTGGAAATTGTGATAAAGCAGCTGATTGAGAATGTTTAAGGGTGAGTCCACTGTGGAGCTGTGACTCATACACTTTGAAAAACGGCCTTTCGAAGCATTGAAAGGTAACATAGCTTCAATGAGAGAAAAATTATATATTTGTGAACGAGAAACTCGTTCTAATCCAGTTCCAACTCATCAGGAGGGGACATTCCTCCACGTTGCACCTTCATATAATCCAAATCATTTTCTTTTCCTGTTTTTTTGTTAACTGGCTCCACCTTTAGATCCAATTAAGTGTGAGGTATAATTAATAGCTGTTTTATTTTAAGAGTCGAGAAATATCAGAATTAGAAGACCAGTGGAATTTATTTTTTGTGATTAATTAATTATTAATATTTAAAAATATAAATTAGTTAATACAGAGCACCTCAACAACTAAATAAACTTCTCGTGACTTCTGCGCCCTTATCCTGAAAGGGGAAAAATGTAGGGGGGTGAGAACATCATCCTCGAAAGGGTTCTCAGTAGAGGGTTTTTGGGAATTACTGTAATAGGATACATGAAGATAAACCGTACCAGTGAGTAATAACCGTCTTATGCCTCTTTTCAAAAACAACGGTTTACAATAAAAGTAAAGTCGGAATTCTTTTCTAAAAGAGGAACCGTTCAATTCTCAAAAACTCAAAAGCCTTTCAAAAGGGTTTATCTATACTGAACCAAAATAGCCTTTCATATTTTATTCCAAACCAGAAACACAAAACCGAAATCAACCATCAGTTCATCTCATTCCAACCACGGCCCTAGGCCCAAACAATCCAACAATAACGAATCACCACAGTCCAACAGAGTCCCAGTAGCAAACACAAATAGGAAGATGCAAACACAAACAAACAGTTATTACAGTCATGGATTAGGGCTTCAGGGTTAGGGTTTTATTTTCAAAAATTAGGGTTAGGGGCATTTTAGTAATTTCAAATGAAATTGGGGAAATTATGGTAATTGAAACCCAATTTAAATCCAACACTAATTATGTGTAGAAAATACTATTTGCTCATTAATTTCACAAATTATTTTCAATAAAATGCCCAAATCTAAAAATTAGAAATAATATACTTAGTTTCTTTATTTTTTTTCCAAAATACCAGTATTATTATTTAAAATATTAATTATTTAATCCAAATCATATAGAAATCCTTATTATTTCACAACTACTAACTTTATACTCTGAATATAGAAAATAATCCAATAATTGTGAAATTGGATAATAATCATAACTTATCTCAAATCCAATAAATCAAAACTTGTCTTGATTATCTTTAATAAAATAATTTCTGAAATTAAGGCTATAAATAACTATATGATTTGAGACTTGATCATAAAAAGACTTTTCAAAGATTCTGGGTCTTACATTCTACCCACCTTATAAAAATTTTCGCCCTCGAAAATTGATACAAAATGAAAGAAACTCCATAACAGTTCACCCTTGAACACATTTAAGGAAGAAGCAAAAATATCTCAATATAATCATATATACGATTTTCAAATACTTTGATTGTCATAAGCATAAGGAGGCAAAGGTAGGAGCATGGTCGCAAAGCAAACATTACAAGATAGGCTCAATGCAAAAGGTATCCTGGGTCAATCATGTGATAGTAAGGCAAGGCATCGAAGGCTATAAGACATGATGGGGTTAAAACGACGTACTCAACATTTGCACACTAATCTCATATCAACCTCAAGGTTTCAACTTTCCAACTCCATCAAGCACTTTACAATCCTCTTGGAAAGCGCCCCTACCTCAAAACGCAATTCCATAACCCAAACGCATTACAGAGTCCTTCCCGCCTCAACCCGAAATCGACAATCAAAGTCCCGGCTCCGCGTGTTTTTTCTCAAAAGTAGAAACAGCCTCAACGCCACATATAAGCTCAGTTACTACTTCCTAACACATCATTATCGTGAAAATCTTAAAACTCATAATCTGAAAACAAATGGCAAGGATTCCGAGATTGAAACACTTACTGAAATAAAAGGAATGGCACAGCAGCCTCCGCAACACTTATGCGAAACGCAATCATCAGAACTCAAACCTACATTACCAAGCCTCAAGGTCTTTAACCAAACACAACCGGACACTAAATCAGGGTTTTCGAAACGTGAGATACTCACTGAATTACCAAATAAAACAGCAGCAACAGTAAGAACGATTATAGCAGCAGCGGGAAAAAGGCCTTCTCCACCACCTTGGTCCGTGATTCCAGCGGCGGCAACGGCAAGAAATTTACAATAATCACCTCATCCCATACAAACAATTTCAGTGACATGCTCCAAGGTAGAAATAAAGTGGCAGAACAAGGAAGCAGAAATAGGGGAGAGCTTACCCAACACAGCGGTGACTCTAATGGTGGTTTCCTGGGCGGCTGAGATACTGACTCCCGGTGGCAGAGGGTTCCGGTAACTCACCTCTAGCAGTGGCGGCAGTGAGAGGCAGTGGCGGAGCCGGCTTCTCCCCCATCGCGCTCCGTTTCTCCCGCACGGTTCTCTCCTTCTCGCCATTTAAGGAAGAAGCAAAAATATCTCAATATAATCATATATACGATTTTCAAATACTTTGATTGTCATAAGCATAAGGATGTAAAGGTAGGAGTGTGATTGCAAAGCAAACGTTACAAGGTAGGCTCAATGCAAAAGATAACATGGGTCAATCATGTGATAGTAGGCAAGGCATCAAAGGCTATAAAACAGGATGGAGTTAAAACGATGTGCTCAATATCCGCACACTAATCTCATATCAACCTCAAGGTTTCAACTTTCCAACTCCATCAAGCACTTTACAATCCCATACTCGATCACAAGCCTTACAACCGCAAACTCGTCCGCAAGGAACAAAACACCCACAACTCATAATGTTGCACACCTACCGCTTCAACTTCCGTATACACACATCACGTCTTAAAGAACTAACGCATCGCGTTACTACGTCTACAAGTCGCACGTGATATCAAAACAATTCTCGAGTCTACTCAGAAGGATACCAGATTTAGAACGGAGAGACAATTGTCAAGGGTAATACTCAGGTTTAACGGAAAGTATCCAATTTCCAGATAACCAAAGACGCTCAAGTAATGAAGTTTGCTAGAAATAAATTAATTGACAACTTCAAAGATAATCCTTGGATCAAAGAAGTTCAACAGGATCAATAGGAAGAAAACCAGCGCATCAGTTTAAAACAAACTCAAGCTGAGTCGAAGAGGTATAAGGTTTACAGAAAAGAATATCCCAGACCCAAGACCAAGCTCACAGAACTCAAGAGCATAATTAAAATACTTCCGAATATGCTGTTCGTTAAAAGAGCCGAAAACTTGCGAAAAAAATCACTTTGCGGTCTAAAAGAGAAGTTAAGCAACAACCATTCTTCAAGAGAGTAACAGATCCCCTCTCACCTGCGTCGTTCTCTACTCCACGGAGCTCAGTGGCGGTAGCAGTCCGAGGCGACAGCGACAGCACACAGCGGCGCGGCTCTGCGCGGTGGTCGGGCTCCCAGCTCACCTCAGATCTTTCCCTCGTCTGCTCTGCTCCCGAATTCTCTCTCTCTTTTGCGATGAGAAGGCAGCAACAGCCCAGCATCCTCACGCGCGGCGGTCCGGCGATGGCTCCACGGGACGGCGATGGCACGATTGGGTAGCTCGCGGCGAGGCATGGCATGGTGGCGGTGGTGCCATGGCGCTGCGGACAGCTCCCCCTCCAGCTCGACAGCTTGCTTTAATGCAAATTCATGTTGAAGTAGACTTTGTAGAGTTCTAAAACAAAATGCACACAAGTTTGACTAATAGCTAAAATATTTCCTCAAGTATTTTAGAAAGATAGTTAGGTGCACGACCTAATCAAAAGCAATTCATAAAACTCGGGAGGGAAATCAAATGCTTGTTTAAAAATTTCCAAAGTCCATATTTAACAAGCGTGTATAAAAGGTTTAGCAAGGATGAAAGAGGAAGTTAAACTCTTTTTAGAAAAGAAATTCCGAGGTAAAAATTTTCTTACAATTTGGTAAAGGAAATAAGTGGTGCTTTACAAATGAATCGGTTTCCACTAAATAAGGAAGTTCTCCAGAACCTCATTTAAAATAGCGCATGCCGATTTTTAAATTAACTTCATCAAAATTGAACAATGGTTTCAATCTCAATCAAGCAACAGAAAGTAAATTCCGTTTAATATTTCTTCAAAGAGAATTCAAAACTTCTTTAAAAGGTTCAAAACAAGACTCCAAAAGCGTTCTTGAAATCACCATCTCAGAAGAACATTCAAGAAGTTCAAGATGTACTAAAAATGAGTCAAGCCTTGCAAGAAAGGATCTTAAACCAAAATAGTTCAAACAAGATCCACTAGGCATGAGACATCAAATAAGCTTTCAATTGATCCCAAAGAATACAAAAGTCATAGAAAAAGACCACTCAATCATTTGTAATTTCTCAATGATAAATCTTTGACTAAAAACTCTTGTAGAGATAATAGGAGAATAGACAATGCACTAACTTGAAATGAATTAAACTGACCCTCATAAGGATGAGATTCACAAGAGAGGACAAACCAAGATCAATGGTAATGTTCACAAAATGTAAAAGATTAGTCAAAAATAAAGTAAAGTATGACATTCATAGAGATGAAAGGTTAAATAGAGAATTTAGCCTGTTCATAGGAAGAAAGCTATGAGTCCAACACTTTCAAAAGAACAACAATGGCACAAACCATATAGCATGCTAAATCAAACTCAATACAAAATAAGTTAGGTAAAGCTTATCAAATGAAACTCAACCGGGATAAAAGTGAAAAATATTTCCTTTCCAAAATTTTGAAAAATATCCAAATACATAATCAAATGAAGATGTGCATTGGAACTATAGTAAAATTACTAGAAAGTCAATTTACTTTTAAAGTAAGTTCAATTCCGTAAACCAGTAAAAGTACAGGCGAGGTATTAGAGATAAATAGTTGTTAAACTGTATAAGAAATCTCAAAGTTTCATATATAGATAAGTATATATCTAATCAACAGCAATTTTTATAAAACCTCAAAATTGGCTGTAATCACTGTCAAACAAGAGGAAAACTGAATCAACAATCTCTCTAATAATGGACTCGGAATCCGGAGTTAAAATGCACAGCGCATTAGGACAAGTTCAAAGTCATATCAAAAGATACATGAAAAAAAAAGAACTCAAACCAAGAAAGGTAGATACAACAAGAATTTCAACCAAGCATAGGCACTTAAGATCAAACAAGAATGTATATGAATAGAGGAATAGAGTTGAAAAATCAAACTACTTTTCAAAAGGATTAGCAACAAGAACATCAAGTTAGGATATGAAACAACAGGTCGACTCGAACAGAATTCAAGACACACAACTGAATAGCCTCGAGAAATAGTTTCTAACGTTCCCCAAAACCCGCGATTCGCTTTACTCGAAACTCGTATATCATCTATGATAACCCATCAGTGCTTTCATATACATAATTCACTAGTATTAAGCCTCCCAAACTTAATATCAGGAATTATGCAACACAAGACTAATGGCGTTAATCAATAGATCGTCATGTGCATAAAGCTCTAATTCTCGTCATTCGACAAGGCCTAATACATGACAAACGCTCAGAGTATGCAACTGAAGCATAGTAAGTCCATTCCTCAGGCTAAACCATAACTAAAACAATACAGAGCACCTCAACAACTAAATAAACTTCTCGTGACTTCTGCGCCCTTATCCTGAAAAGGGAAAAATGTAGGGGGGTGAGAACATCATCCTCGAAAGGGTTCTCAGTAGAGGGTTTTTGAAATTACTGTAATAGGATACATGAAGATAAACCGTACCAGTGAGTAATAACCATCTTATGCCTCTTTTCAAAAACAACAGTTTACAATAAAAGTAAAGTCGGAATTCTTTTCTAAAAGAGGAACCGTTCAATTCTCAAAAACTCAAAAGCCTTTCAAAAGGGTTTATCTATACTGAACCAAACTAGCCTTTCATATTTTATTCCAAACCAGAAACACAAAACCAAAATCAACCATAAGTTCATCTCATTCCAACCACGGCCCTAGGCCCAAACAATCCAACAATAACGAATCACCACAGTCCAACAGAGTCCCAGTAGCAAACACAAATAGGAAGATGCAAGCACAAACAAACAGTTATTGCAAGTAGAACAGTTAGCAATTAATCACATAGGCAAACCAAGTATAATATGCACACCCAAACAATGTCACATAAATGCATATGATGCATGCCTGTCCCCATCCAACAATGGGATTTTATAACAAAAGTTTCTCGGCAGAGTCCCAAGTCTTTAGGGAAGGTCAACATATATCAATTCCTTAAAATTCATTAAAACTCTTAAAATCATAGATTCTCGGTTCAAGTAAATAAAACTGAATTTACTATAAAACCGGCCATACAAAATCACAAGTTCCAACCCGGTCCAAAAATTAACTCATTTGAAAAGGAACCGGTTCATTTGAATCAAACCACTTTCAGGTTTCTTTTTGGAACCCATTTTTCTAACTCTTCCAAAATGCCTCAAACTTAATTACTCAATCAAAAGTCTAGATTCCTTTGAAATCACTAAAAGCTCCTTTTTATATTGAAATCAATATTAGAGTATCATTATTTCCTTCAGTGATTCAAACGGTAAAAATAGTCCTTTCTAAATAAGCCGAACTCAACGCATAAAGTTCATTAAATAAGTTAAGCTTGAAAACATAAATATTCTCTTAATAAATCAAATAATACAATTTCTCAAATCCAACCCTTTTTAAATAACTTTTCAAACAAGACTAGGATTTTGTAGAAATTTCGCCAGCACCTCCCCTAAAACTTGGACTTTTGCCACCCGGTTCGGGTCCCAACTAAACTGTTTCTCATTCCTTTTCAACAGCTCAAAACCAGAAATCAATTCAAAAGCAAGCTAAATCCAACAGTCGCCTCAGTGGCATATCTCAAGGAAACTATTTCAAAAATCAATTCAGCCAAACCAACATCCATAGTCATTCGAGTCAATCAAATAATACATAAGGCAGATACAATCACCAAATACACAATATCTCACACCAGTATCCATATGTAATAATTCCAATACACAAAACATAGTTCTTGGAAAGCGCCCCTACCTCAAAACGCAATTCCATAACCCAAACGCGTCACAGAGTCCTTCCCGCCTCAACCCGAATCGACAATCAAAGTCCCGGCTCCGCGTGTTTTTTCTCAAAAGTAGAAACAGCCTCAACGCCACATATAAGCTCAGTTACTACTTCCTAACACATCATTATCATGAAAATCTTAAAACTCATAATCTAAAAACAAGTGGCGAGGATTCCGAGATAAAAACACTTACTGAAATAAAAGGAATGGCACAGCAGCCTCCGCAACACTTATGCGAAACGCAATCATCAGAACTCAAACCTACATTACCAAGCCTCAAGGTCTTTAACCAAACACAACCGGACACTAAAGCAGGGTTTTCGAAACGTGAGATACTCACTGAATTACCAAACGAAACAGTAGCAACAGTAAGAACGATTATAGCAGCAGCGGAAAAAAGGCCTTCTCCACCACCTTGGTCCGTGATTCCAGCGGCGGCAGCGGCAAGGAATTTACAATAATCACATCATCCAATACAAAAAATTTCAGTGACAGGCTCCAACGTAGAAATAAACTGGCAGAACAAGGAAGCAGAAATATGGGAGAGCTTACCCAACACAGCGGTGACTCTAATGGTGGTTTCCTGGGCGGCTGAGATACTGACTCCCGGTGGCAGAGGGTTCCGGTAACTCACCTCTAGCAGTGGCGAAGGAACATGTGGCGGCAGTGAGAGGCAGTGGCGGAGCCGGCTTCTCCCCCATCGCGCTCCGTTTCTCCCGCACGGTTCTCTCCTTCTCGCCGGCGACAGAGACAGCCCCAGCCGCGGAGGTAGCAAGGCCGGCTCGACTGCAGCAGAGCGCGATCCCCTCTCACCTGCGTCGTTCTCTACTCCACGGAGCTCAGTGACGGTAGCAGTCCGAGGCGACAGCGACAGCACACAGCAGCGCGGCTCCGCGCGGTGGTCAGGCTCCCAGCTCGCCTCAGATCTTTCCTTCGTCTGCTCTGCTCCCGAATTCTCTCTCTCTTTTGCGACGAGAAGGCAGCGACAGCCCATCATCCTCATGCGCGGCGGTCCGGCGATGGCTCCACGGGACGGCGATGGCACGATTGGGTAGCTCGCGGTGAGGCATGGCATGGTCGCGGTGGTGCCATGGCGCTGCGGACAGCTCCCCCTCCAGCTCGACGGCGACGAGACGTGCCTCCCTCTCTCCCCCTCTCGCTGGCTCACTGTTTCTTTCTTTCCGGGAAAAGGAAACTTTGTGTGAGTTGCCGATGGGAAAAGAAATGGGTGGCAGCTACAGGGTTTTTGAATCTGAGTTTGCTGAGGGTAAAAGGGGGAACCGGGTCATGGATTAGGGTTTCAGGGTTAGGGTTTTATTTTCAAAAATTAGGGTTAGGGGCATTTTAGTAATTTCAAATGAAATTGGGGAAATTATGGTAATTGAAACCCAATTTAAATCCAACACTAATTATGTATAGAAAATACTATTTGCTCATCAATTTCACAAATTATTTTCAATAAAATGCCCAAATCTAAAAATTAGAAATAATATACTTAGTTCCTTTATTTTTTTTCCAAAATAGCAGTATTACTATTTAAAATATTAATTATTTAATCCAAAGCATATAGAAATCCTTATTATTTCACAACTACTAACTTTATACTCTGAATATAGAAAATAATCCAATAATTGTGAAATTGGATAATAATCATAACTTATCTCAAATCCAATAAATCAAAACTTGCCTTGATTATCTTTAATAAAATAATTTCTGAAATTAAGGCTATAAATAACTATATGATTTGAGACTTGATCATAAAAAGACTTTTCAAAGATTTTGGGTCTTACAGCCCTCTCCTCCTTCTCCGATCTCTTGCGCGCTCTCTTCCTTCCAGACCAGTGACAACGACAGCGACAGACTCAATCAATGGCGGTGACAGATGTGACGCAGCCGGCAGCAGCAGGGCGCGACGGCGGCGACAGCTCTCCCTTCCTTGGTTCTGGGTCGCATATCCTCTTTGGGCTCCCTCAACAACGGCGACGATGATGCGATAGCGTCAGTGAGTCCCCACGTTGCTAGTGCGGTCTCGCTCCTCCTCCTCTTCTCTTCTTCTTCCTCGGGTGGGTGTGTGTGTAATGTCTCCGTGTGTGAGTTTTGGAGGGAAAGGGGGTAGTGGCTAGTTGAAGAGGGTGGTGGTGGGATTTGAGATTAGAAAGGGAATGAGAGGTGGTGGTTGGGTGAAGAGGGTTAGGGTTAGATGATTGGGTGAAAGAGGTGGTGTAGTGGTGTGAAGAGTGTTAGGGTTAGAAAGGTGATTGGGTGAAGAAGATGGTGTGGTGGTGAAGATAAGGGATTTTGCAGGTAAGAGAGAGTGTGGGGGCAAAGAATCTGAAGATGGTTCTGTTGTTATTGATGATGGTGAAACCATTTTTCTGGGTTGAGAATTCGAAGAAGCAGAAGAGAAAGAGAAAAGCAAAACACATAAGGAAAGCGAGAGAAAGAGAAAGAGAAAAGAGTTGGCAGAGTTGACGGATTATGGCGGCGGCGACGAGCTTAGAAAATGGAAGGAGAGAGAGAGGATGGGTTAGTGGTGGTGGTGACAGTGGTGGGGAAAAGATGAGAACATTGAGAAAGAGAGAGAGAGAGAGAGAGATATAATAGTGGTAGTGGTAGAAAGAAAGGTAGTTTAGGAATTTTATTTAATTTTTTAGGATTTGGGGGAGGGGAGGAGATGATAGTGGTAGTGGTGGAGAGAAGGGTAATTTAGGAATTTTATTTAATTTTTTAGGATTTGGATAATTTTACTTGTAAAAATCATTTTTTATGGGTACAAAGGGTAATTTTCTTTTTTTATGGGTAGATATGTCAGCATTTTCAACTTTCGTGGGTACAAATGGTAGTTTACTCTTTTTTGCCGTTGGGATATTTTTTACTCAATAAAACTCTAAATTCAAACAAAATACTTAACCAAGTTTAACTGAATTGTTATAACAACTTTTCAAATCACGCGCCTTCTTTTTCTTCTTCTAAATTTACGCAAGCTTCTTCTTATCCAATGTTGCATCTTGTTTTTTTCTTTTCCTTTTTCGTTATCGTCATCACTAATAACACCAATATTTTATAAATATCTTTATTAGTTCTGATTTTCTCTGATACCATCATTAAATAATTTCGGTTCATTTCTTAATTTATTTCGGTTTATTTGTGTATTAATTGAGGTTCACTTGATGCTGCTGATAACTATTGACCAAATTTTTTATTCCTTAAGTAATTTTGATTATTTTTTAGTTTAATTGAGGTTCATTTGGATTCAGAAGTGAATTCGATGTGTTTTTTTAATGATTAAGTCTTTTTGTTGTTTATTCAAATCTGAACTAATTTCAGTTTATTTGTGTGTTAATTGAGATTCACTTGATATTGCTGTTAAGTATTGACCAAATTTTTTATTCCTTAAATAATTTCGGTTCATTTCTTAGTTTAATTGAGGTTCATTTGGATCTAAAAATAAATTTGATGTGTTTTTGTTGATGATTGAGTTTTTTTTTATTGCTTGTTCAAATCTAAACTAATTGAATGGAATAGAGTGGAATCTAATGCAATTGAATAAAGTGATAATGAATAATTTCATTCTTCTTTGTTAAAAAAATTGGTCAATATTTATCAGCAACATCAAGTGAACCTCAATTAACACAAACAAATCGAATTCATTTCTGGATCCAAATGAACCTCAAATAAACTAAGAAATGAACTGAAATTACCTAAGGAATAAAAAATTTGGTCAATATTTATCAACAGCATCAGGTGAACCTCAGTTAACACACAAATGAACCGAAATTAGTTCAATTTTGAACAAGCAGTCAAAAAGATTCAATTATCAACAAAAATACATACAATTTATTTCTGGATTCAAATGAACCTTAATTAAACTAAGAAATAAACCGAAATTACTTAAGAAATAAAAAATTTAGTCAATACTTATCAACAGCATCAACTGAACCTCAATTAATTGACAAATGAGTCGAAATAAACTAAAAAATAAACTGAAATTATTTAATGATAGAACCAAAGAAAATTAAAACCAATAAAAATATTAGCAAAATATTGGTATTGTTGGTGATGACAGTAACGAAAAAAAGAAGAAGATACGTGCATGAATTTAAAAGAAGGAGAAGGAGGAGGAGAATAAATGAGAAGACGAAGACGAAGAAGGATATGTTTTACATTATTGAAATGCGTATGTATACATTGGTGTGATGAGAGTAGTTTTTGTTGAATTTGACCCAATTTAATTAAATTTAGTTGTCAAAAATACTTGAATGTGTAACTATTATCCCTATCAAAAAAGAGATTAAATAGTTTAATTATTAGACTTATTAGTTACTAGATGTCTTTAATTATGTATTACAATGTTAACTTTCTTATTAGTATTAATGATTTGGTTGATAACAGATATACAGTGTATGATGATATTCTAAAGTTTGATCGTTAACAACTTTATTAAAAAAATTCCTTGACATAATCTTTCAACTAATCAGGGATTTGTGGTCGGAGCCGACAATGCATGAATTTGTGAACGTAACGACTCCTAGGCGGTGCGTCGCAGCCCCTTCCACAAAATGAGTAACACCTTTCACTTTCATGGACATATTATAGCACTGAAAAATAAACAATATTAACTTTTGAAGAAGGGGGATAAGACAATGCACATTGCTTCAAAATGGAATCTGCTTATATTATATTTGCCTCCTTGCTTTTCGCTTTAAGTTTATTTGTTCATTATATATATAAATTTATCAGTTCAATTAAAAAGTTAATTTTTTTTGATAAATATTAGTCAATTTTTTAATTATTTTTATCTTAAATTTTAATTTTAACCATAAAAGTTTTTACAATTA
>NC_029785.2:61294801-61322588 GCF_000816755.2 Arachis ipaensis
TCCTTAAGCATAAATGTATATAAATCCTAATCTCTATTGCATAAATAACGAACCAATTAAAACTGACGTATATAAATCTTAATCTTAATCTTAATCCAGTGTACAATAAACAGAACAGCTAATTTAATGGCTAAAACTATTGTTTTAAATAAGTAGGTGTATCTGAAGTGATTGTTATCCCCTAATAATTTAGACATTATTATTAGAAAAAAGTGCTACTCTTTTTTTTAGGTTTTTGTTTTTTGTGTTATGTTCAGTCACAAAAAAAAAAAAAAAACCCACGTATGATATTATGAACATAAAAATTATTGCTTTTTAACAGAATGTCTCACAGAATTAATCGTTAGGGATTACGATGAGATTATGCTTTCATTAGGGGGCAATTTTTTTTTTTTTGTAAATATGTTAGGGTCCGGGTGGGATTTCACTCGATAAAAGACAAACAATATAAATAGTATATCTCGTTACTCTTTTAGTAAATTCTTATAAAACCACTAAGTGGCTAACTAATAGAGATATATGATATACAAACACTAACATAGACAAAGGACATGTATACATACAAATTTATAATTCTTATAACAATAATGTTAGGAAATTAAGAAGGGGTCCAGCCAACAATAAAGCAACAAATATTTTTGAATTATATTCTATATTAATTAATAATATTAATTATCATTAATTAGTAGTTATTTAAATTTTTTTTAAAAAAATACAAAATTAATGATTATTAATTGCATCTTCTTACTCTAATTCACCTTTTACTATTTATTACGTAAATACTAATTTCTCTTTCCAAAAAATTTTCAAAACTCCAAAAAACAAAAAGCACCAAAACATAAGATAAAGAATCATCCAAATCCTAAGAAAAAACATACAAAACATAGGAGAAAGAATCATTCAAAACTAATAAAAAGAATCATCCAAATCCTAAGAAAAAAACATCCAAAACATAGAAAAAAGAATCATCCAAAACTAATAAAAAAAATCATCCGAAATGTAGAAAAAAGAAACGTAAAAAACTAGTTAAAAAATCATTCAAAACCAAATAGGAGGAAGAGAGGAAGAGCCGTAGGGTGACGGCGACGACGTTGCGTGGACAGTGGGGGGACTTGCGGTGGCGTGTTGCGACGAGTGGAGGAGTCGCCATGGATCGGAGTAGTTGATCGTGCGTCGCGAATGGGGACCTGGTGGTGGCTGCGTCGCGACGGATGGAGAGTCGTGGGGCGCGAGTGGCGAACGATGGGGAGTCCCGAGCGGCAAGGGTGCGTCGGGCGAGCGATGGGGAGTCGCGATGGGATGTGAGGTGGGTGAAGTAGAAGCATGATGGTGGTTGTCTTTCCTGCGCGAACGGCATATGAGGTGGCGGAGAAGGATGCAAAGACGATCGGCGATGGCGTGCGAGGACGGTGCTGCGGCGACGCTAGCAGCGCGAGGACAAAACCGCGGCAGCGTGGGGCATTGGGAAGAGAGATTAGGATTTGTGGTTTTGTGTGGTGAATGGTGAGTGGAAGTGAAAATAAATTAGTGTAAGTTTTGATTCAAAAATACCATTAATGTCAATTAATCAAATTTTGAATTTGAAACAATAATTTAAAATTAATCATTATTAATTGAGTTGTTCAATGGTTTACGCATGCATAACTGTGAACGGAATAATGTATACTGTTGTAATACAATTCCAAAAATAATGTCATGACGTAATCGAATATAATTGATTTTTAAAATTTTAAATGACTCAAATTAAACTTTTAATTTAGTAATTTGCATTAGTTTGAGTTCATTTTTGTAAATAGCATGCTAATTTAACATGTTAATTTGTTATATTGAATAAAATAAAATAATATTATTTTATATTGACATTTAATCTTCAATAAAATGACATTTCACATAAATAGAATAAAATATGTTAGGTACCAAAGATAAAAAATTAAAGTGAAAAAACTCAAACAGAAGGATAAAGATGTGAATATGCTGAGAGAAAAGAATGAAAACTGAAATGCTTTTGTATATTTCTATGATTGAATTGTACAAAGGAATAGATAAGTGCTACCCATTATATATAGCACTAGTACAACTATATAAAATATATATAACTCAACCTATAACTAACAGTGATAACGAAAATTAGTTACACTAGTTCTTGAATTATTTTTGGCATTCTAAGTTATCTGTATTTAACTTGCGAATTCTATTATTATCCTCAATACCCCTCTCCCTCAAACTCATGGTCGGTTTAGACAAGATCCTGAGTTTGTGCTTATTATCCTCAATACCCCTCTCTCTCAAACATAATGAAAGTCAAGGTCGAAGTGTTTTGTTTTGTTGTGCAATATAGGATTAGCTGTAAGTATGACTGCATGCACTAATATTGTCTCTGTATATGACTGGAATCTTATGACACTTGATATGTAATTCTGTAAAAAGTTTCAATATCCATCAAAGGTTTATTTTTGTAGCTGCAATTGCTCGAAATTCAACTTCTACACTCGACTTACTTATAGAGTGTTCTTTCCTGGTTGCCCAAGAAACCAAGTCTGTTCCAAGATAGATGCAATATCCTGGAGTTAATCTTCGATCATCAAGGTTCAAACCTCAATCAGAATCTGCAAATCCAAACAAATTTAAATCAGCACAAGGTTGAAAAAGGATCCTTTGATTCATGGTACCAACCAAGAATCGCAGAATTCTCTTAATACTTTTCCAATGAGAATTTAAGGGATTGTGCATATATTGTGAGACTTTATTTACAGAGAAGGATATATCTGGTCTAATTAAAGTTATGTATTGAAAGGCACCAACAATATATCTAAATTGAGTAAGATTCTCAAAAATGTCACCATCATATGTAAATAATTTTGTTACGGTGTTCATAGGGGTGGGCATCGAGCGTGTTTCATGCATATGAGCTCTAGTGAGTAAATCTTTAATATTTTGGATTGTGAGAGAATAAAGCAACATGAAGTAGTGGCTTAAATGCCCAAAAAATAATTGAATTCCCCTAGATCTTTCACTGCAAATAGAGAATGTAGGTCATTCATGAGTTTAGTAATCTCATTATTGCCGTTACTAAAATATCATCAACATAAACCAAGATTGAGATAACCTGGTGTTTTGAAATCCAATTTGAGATAAAGTGGAGACTAATTTGGTAAACCAAGATCGTTGAATTTGTTTTAAACTATAAAATGACATGTGAAGTTTGCAAACCTATTGGGCATTGCCTTGAAGAAAGGATGGAGGTTGTTGCATGTGCACCATTTCTTGAAGATATCCATTAAAAAATGCATTGTTGAAGTCAAATTAGTGGATTGGTCATGATTTAGAGATAGCAATGGTGAGGATGATTCTAATTGTAGCAGGTTTGATGATTGGATGGAAGACTTAATCATAGTCAATTCTCTCTCTTTGATGGAATCCCTAAGCATCATGACTAATTTAATACTTAAGTATAGCTCCACTTGGGTGCCTTTTGATGGAATAAACCCATATACATTCAATTATTGTACTCCTAGGAGGTGGATTTGTTACTATTCGAGTATTCATTCTATATAAAGCTTCTAATTCTTCTTGCATTGTCTACTTCTAGTGTAGTGCTATTAAAGCAATTTTGGCTGATGAAGAAATTTCATTAATCAAATCTGGTGGTGATTTGACCTTAGTTTAAAATATTTTTGGCTTGAGAGAACTAGTTTTAAATCTAGTTTTCATAGGGTGAGTATTCTGATTTATGGTGGCTGTGTTTAAAGTTGGTAATTGAATTTCAATAGTAGAAATGGGTATCGGTGTAGGATTAGAAATTGTATTTAGTTCAGGATTTGTGAGATTAATGGTTAAATGAATTGGGGAGTCATAATTGGTATATGGTTCAGGATTGGATAAGGGAGTTATAGATTGATTGTGTAAAGGTGGTTGAGTATCATATTAAGTTAAAGGAGAGGAGGAGACAAAAGAAACTTGTATAGTAAAAATATCAGTAGGTGTATTCTTTGGGGTTATGTATATAGAGGTCTTATTGGTAGGGAACATAGTAGTCTACGAAAATAATGTTTTATCAAATAACATATGTTTATTAATGAATATATTTTCTTGAGAGTTCGTGCACTTATATCCCTTATGATTGGGAGAATATCCCATAAAAACACATAAATTAGACTTATATTGAAACTTGATAGAATTGTAAGGTGTTAGTAAAGGATAACACCAGCAACAAAAAATTTTAAGCTTTATAATCTGGTGGATAATGATTGAACATTCAAAAGATGATTTGTATAATAAAACAATAGAAAGTAATCTATTAATTATATATGCAGAAGAAAAAAATGCATCATCCCAATGCTTTAAAGGTAAAGATGCATTAGCAAGTAAGGATAAATCTACCTCAATTATATGCCTGTATTTTTCTATGTCCTTCTATTCTATTGATGTGTATAAGGATAGGAGTATCTATGAATTATACCATTATTAGCTAAGAAAGTATATATACGTATAGTAATTGAAAGAAAGTAATATACGAGGAGCCTTAGAGGAATAGTTAAAACAAAACTGTAAAATTAAAAGTGCAACACTCCGGAATAATGTTAATTTGCGTACTAAGAAAACCAAGGTTCATAAGTTTAACTAAACTGAAAGCAGGATTAGAAGGTCAAGAATACAAGATAACAAACCCCCTAACTCAGCCTGCGAAGTTAAGGCTGGTTAGAGAATATTTACATACATATATACATAGCCCGAAGTCCAAAATACATAAACATAAAACCCTAGTTCTCCATAAACCTCTAAGAGGTACAAAATAAAGAAGCTGTTCAAGTTAAATACATAAGATTATATATTAAATATACACCAAAGTAACATCCCATAAACCACTCCACTGCAGAACTCCAGATGCCTACCATGGTGCCTCTCGACCTGCATCTGAAAAATAACAACACAGTATGGGATGAGAATCGGAGGTTCTCAGCATGGTAAATGTGCCACACACATAAGATATAAGGTCCTGGGAATGCCAGAGGCAATCCTAGAACGCCAATACTCAGATTAATAAACTTAAAACTTAAAGAATTAACATGGTAAACCATAAGCAGGATAGTTATCTAAGGTTCATAAGGGTCTAACTCAATCCTAACCTAATCCCTCAATTTACAATCCACTTTCTGTCTCATAAAACTCTAACTATACAATCCACCTTCTACCTCTTCCAACATTCCAAATTCACCAGTGCACAGACAAGCAATACAGACAAAGCAATTACAGGTAGAATTCAGATACACAGGTAGAAAGTATAGCAAATAAGCATAGTAATTCACAAAGGTAAACCTAAATAATGCACAATCAAACAAAGCAAACATATGCATATGATGTATGCCTGCCCTATGTGGTTGATGAGTCTCATCTATCGATTATAAAGCCAACCCAACATGTCCGGTAGCTAACCCTAGACAGAACACCACAACACGGAATAGGTATTACTCATCTACTCAGGTAGGTGCCCCAACCATAACCCGGGTAGGAATTACTCGTCTAACCACAGGCTATGACTCGGATAGGAATTACTCGTCCATCCAAAAAGTCATAACTTGGATAGGGATTACTCGTCTATACTCAAAATCATAACTCATCATCTCGACATTCATAAATATATATTCATGCATAATTCTAATCAAACTCATAATATCAATCAACATCGCATTGTTCTTAATTCTGCCTTATTCATCACTTTCAGCATCTTTCTTCAGTACCAAGTTACCCCCTTTCATAGCTTAATCTCTTCACTATACTTAAAACTAATATTTATGGTATAAAAGAGTAAAAATAGAGGTTTAGAAGTTTAAAATCATGTTTAAAATACAAAAATTGAGCTTGCTGAAAAACAGGACTCCGCGTACGCGCCATCTTCATTTTTTTTAAAAGCTGATAAAGTGCAGATTTCATAATTCATATTACCAACTTTCGGCGTCCATAACTTCCTCTACTAAATTCCATTTTTCACAAAATTTATACTGTTTTAAAGTTCTTGAAATTATCTTTAATTTAAAATAGATTTCATTTAAATCCAAAATCTGAGGCTCAAGTTATGGATCACCGAAGTTCATTAAAAATCAACTTTTCCAAAGATCACCAAACCCCTATCTTTACCAAAATCTCATTTCATACCCAAACATTTCACAACCAAAGCATCACCAAAACTCAACTCCACACCTCCCATTCATTTTACAATACACCACACTCAATACTCTCAATTATTCAATAATTCCCTGCATATACACATACATCTTCACAATTCCTCAACCCAAATCAATAACAAATATACTCATATATATATATATATATATATATATATATATATATATATATATATATATATATATATATATAGTTCCCATGCCACACATACCAACATACGCATTTAACCCTTTCATTCAACAATCACCAACAATAAATACTTCACCCACTATCATGAATGGCTTAACATTTACATCAAGAATTGCTAATCTATATCAAGTACACTAATTCAACTTCCATCAAACTCAATCAAATTTATCATCAAACACCAACACTACACTTTGAACAAGATGATCAATCACTACTCATTCTCAATGTCATTTAATAATTCCATCAAAGTTACTAAATATTAACATAACTACACATTTCAACTTATCCTATGGTCATCTAGCCTAAGTTTTCACAAGACATTATATATTACATACGAGAAACCAAAACCATACCTTGGCCGATTTTCACATATTTCCCAAGGCAACCCACAAGGCAAAATTGTAAGCTGCAATCACCAAAATTCAGTAACTCGATCTCACTCCAAGCTTCCAATTAAGCTTCCAACATATCCAATTGCCTCATATCACATATTTACATGCACCTTACACAAGCACCAAAGAAGCAAGATTGAATGTTCTTATCAAGCTAATTCAAGCCTTGTGATATACTGGACTTTGTAGAGCTCGACGCTACGGACGCGTGGCCACAAACTGTGCGGCGATCGGAGCTCGGAGCAAGAAGATATATGAGATTGAAGATTGAATGTAAATTTGAGTTAGGGTTCATAAACTTCTTTCTCTCTTCAGTGTTCCTTGCTGAATGAATGAGGAAGAAGGAGATTCATTAAGTGTGTATGGCTGAATGGGTTGGACCTTGGGCCCATTTTGGACTTGGTTCGATCGATTTGGCCCGTTTGGCTCAATTTTGGGTCAAATTCTTTAAAATTAGAGTCAAAATTCTTGTTTTAATTAGCTCTATCTTATTTTACTATAAAATTATATTTCTAATTTCTTTTATTAAGAATTAATTTATTGACTATTTATTGGTATGAGATATGTATTCTTGAACATGATAATATTTTAAGTGTTTAATTTGATGGCTAGTGAATTTCTTCATTTGTAATTTATATTGCTAAAAGATTTGAAAACTTGTGATTTAGACGATAATAGAAATATACACAGATATCTTGTGTAAGTATCTAAAAAAGAAAACATAGTATGAGAAACCATGATTAGATAAAACTGGTGAGGGATCCCATACATCTTTGTAAACTATATCTAAATGTTGTTGAAACTAATATGTGTCTAATTGAAAAGGTAAGATGTGCATTTTTGACATACAACAAAATTTATACAAATTTGATTTATTATTTATCTTACCAGAAGGCTAAAAGTTTGGATGGAATTAAGGATTCTTTAGCAACCTTCTCAAATTCATACACTCCTTACTTAGGACATCCTTGGAGCTAAATATGGTGGGTGTCTTGTGATTTGACATAGCATGCATCAGAATAAAACTTAAAATAGCATTTATTGTCCACTGTGAAATGGTAAACACTTATTAGATTATGAGATATTTCTAGGAACATGCAGTTATTGTTTTAGTATAACCTGTTATTATTATCTAGATAAATGAGGTACGAGTGACCAATATGAGTAATAGGTGAGGAAGTATCATTACTTAACAACACCTGTTCAGTCCCTTGAAAATTTAAAGAAGAAAGAAGACTGTTTTGGTATAGAGTAATCTGATGAGAAGCCCCTTCATCTATAAACCATGATGATTCTGATGTTGATGTTATATTTGTAAAGAATGCTTTAAGATTTGAAATAATGACGGTGGTGTTGTAGTAGAAGATGATGATGAAGTGTTGTTAGAGCTATTAGAGGATTGAAAAGATTGATCAAATCTGTGAAAACATGTCACAACAATGTGACTATATCTATTACAAACTTGACATTGTGAGGACTTGATGAATTCTAGTTTGATCTTCCTACTCTAAATGATCTACCTCGACCTCTTCTTGCAACAAAACTTCTTCCTACACCTCTATTGTTGTATTAGAAATTGGTTTATATGAAATTAGATTGAATCATGCCAAGTTTAGTTTTATTTTTAATCTCTCAAGCATGCTTTCATGGGAAAAGTAATGCTTTAGCATCAATTAGATTTTGATATCATAGATATGTACATAGCATATTCTTCACTTAAATTATCAATAATTGCATCAAAATGTTCATCTAAAATTAAAGAATGACCTACAGCAGCTAAAGAATCAACAATCTTACAAATTTTCTTCAAGTATTCTGTGGCTGATGAGCCTCCTTTCATGATACTCTTCAATTCTGTTTTCAATTGTTTAACTTTGATCTTGAAAATTTTTTTAAAATACTCCTGAATTTTGTCCAAGATTTGATAAGCATACCTGCATCCTATCATCTTTGTTTTGAAAGAGTCATCCATAGATTGTAACAACCAAATTGTTAGAAGATTGTCTCAAAGTTTTCAAGCTTTGAAGGTCCTAGAGATCTTATTCGATTGTTGATCAAATTTTGAATCAAATATTGCTGAAATAATTTTTTTTATTGAGATGATCTTCTAAATTATTGGCACTTATAGTGAAAAGAGTAAGTTATTGCTAGTCAAAAAACTTGTTTCATCGAGTTTATCCCTAATTGAAAAGAATTTTTGAGAAGTATTGTTGAGAGATGGAAGAGCATTTGCTATTGCAGCAGCTGTATGAGAGGATGTGATTTTTGGTTATGTATCCATGTCTAGATCGGTTTCTTATCCTGATACTATGTTAGGCACCAGAGATCAAAGGAGATATGAAAGAAATTAGAACAAAATGATACATATGTGAATATATTGAGAAAGAAGAATAAAAATTGAAATATTTTTGTATATTTTTAGGATTGGATTATACAAAGGAATAAATGAGTGCTAGCCACTAGATATAGCACAAGTACATTTATATAAAAATATATAACTCAACCTATAACTTACAGTGATAATAGAAATTAGTTACACTAGTTTTTTATTATTTCTTGCACTCTAAGTTATCTTTATTTAATTTGCCTATTCTGATATTTTTTTTCAACAAAACGCATCTCATTGTAGATTAGGTGGTAATATAAAATGACGTCGTTTGTTTTGTTTGTTTTATCTAGCACAATAAGTTAACATGCCAAATTAGCACACTGTTGATGGAAATGAGCTCATGAGCCAACATAAATTACCATTCAAAATTTTATGGTCTAACTTGAGTCAATTA
Organism: Arachis ipaensis; assembly: GCF_000816755.2. Taxonomy (NCBI): domain Eukaryota; kingdom Viridiplantae; phylum Streptophyta; class Magnoliopsida; order Fabales; family Fabaceae; genus Arachis; species Arachis ipaensis. The sequence goes on from NC_029785.2 coordinate 61,304,349, forward strand.
AAATATTAGGGATCAATTTAAATTAACTAATTATTATTGATTGTGATCTAATCTTTTTTTTACACTTCTTTTTCTTTTTCTTTCACTTTCTTTCAGTCTTAGGTTATACAATTATTCCACGTTACAACAATTCTATAGGAAGAGCAACTCTAATCAACCGTTTTACTTAAAACAATTTTTTTACGAGAACTTTAATGATATATATATATATTGTTGGTGGTTCCCTAACTAAGTGGAGTCCACGTATTAAAAACAAGAAAAAAATAAAGAAACAAAGTGGCATATAGCCACGGAATGAAGAGAGAGATACTAAGGCTCTCTCATTTTGAAACAAAAGGAAAAAGAGAACAGTGCCATCGTCGAAGGAGAAGAAGAAATTGGGGAAAAAGGCAAGCAATTTTTGATCCGATTGAACCAGTAAACTTGCTCCATTTCTTATGAAATTTTAGTATGTTATTCCTGGTGTAGAGATGAACATTAGGATATAACTTGCTAGTTGTATTGCCTTTTCTTTTATCTGATTTGAGATACCCACTTTGTGGCGGGTTTATGTTAATTCTATAAGTTTTGATGATGTATTTTTTTGATTGTTGAGATACCCTAGTGTCACTAGGAAGACTGATTATGTACCTATTATTCTGATAGTGGAAGATTTTACTGAACTAGGTCCCGTAGATTTTTGTCCCTCTTTTGGGGATTTTCCCACGTTAAAATTCTGGTGTCTGATTATTTAATTTCTGCCATTATATTTGTTGCTTGAAGTATTTTTGGTATTACCTATTTAATCGCACAGGTTGTGAAAAAATTATTTTTGGGTGCTTCCACTGTTAGACAGGTTCTTGTTTGAACTTTTGTTGAGTTTTCCCATCAAAGTGGTATCTAGAGCCCTGGTTGTTAATTTTTGTGCTGATTAAATAGAGGAAAATACTCATGGGCCAAATATGGTCAAATTGAATTCCCAAAATTACTCGATTTGGAAGACCCTTATGGAAGATATGTTGTATAGCAAGGACTTGTATGATCCTGTGGAGTGGGATAAATCCAAAGGTACTAAATCCGATGCTAAATGGAAGAAGTTGAATCGGAAGACAGTTGCTTTGATTAGGCAATGGCTTGATCTTAGCATGTATCCACATGTTAACACTGAAACAAATACCGAAAAAATGTGAAATAAATTAAAGGAGTTATATGAGAGGAAGAATGTGCAAAACAAAGCATTGTTGATCAAGAAACTTGTCAATATGAAATATATTGAAGGTAAATCAATGCCAGAGCACTTGGGCATTTTTCAGGAGACGGTGAACCAACTGACAAATGATGAAATCACTTTGAATGATGAGTTGCAAGCTGTGGTTGTTGAGCTCTTTACCTGATAGTTAGGAAGTTATGGTTGTGACACTGACTAACTCAGCTCCAAAAGAAAATTTGACGTTAGCAATGGTTAAAGAGAGCATGTTGAATGAAGAAGCCAAAAGAAGAGAGTGAGGTTTGACTAATTCATCCTCCCAATCAGAAGCACTTGTTTCAGAGTCACGGGAGAGAAGTCAAAGTAGAAAACCTCACAGTTTTGACAAGTCAGAGAGTCGAAGCAAGTCAAGAAGAAAGTACAAGCCAAGAAAGAAGTTCATTTGTCACCATTGTGGCAAGCCGAGGCATATCAAGAGGTATTGTAGGTGCTTGAAAAGAGAACAATCAAGGGAAAGAAATGAAGACAAAGGTAAAGATGGTGATAAAAAAACTGCTGCTATTGTTTATGAAGATGTTCTTATTACATATGATGAAAATTATGTGAATCTTATATGTGATGATTCCACTTGGATTATGGACTCTGGTGTCTCATGTCATGTCACTCCGAGGCATGAATTTTTCACTTCCTATACTGCTGAAAATTTCAGCGAGATCAAATTGGAAGACAAAGGAGTGTGTGATATCATTGGTATGGATGATATGTGGCTTGAAACCAACATGGGATGCAAGTTGTAGTTGAAGAATATTAGGCATGTGCCAGATATGCAGTTCAATCTTATTTCAGTGAAGGCATTGGATCAAAAGGGGTATTGCACTTCTTTTGGTAGTGGAAAATGCAAGATTACCAAAGGGGCTCTCATTGTTGCTAAAGAAGACAATAGTCTCACTACTTTTTTCCGGCTGCAAGCAAAGTTGTGCAAAGAAGAGGTGAATGTAGCTGACGATTCCTCTTCTGATTTGTGGCATATACGTCTTGGTCACTTGAGTAAGAAAGAACTAAGTGTCTTAGCCAAGAAGCACTCACTTCCAGTTAAAGGTACAACTTTAATTACTTGTACTCATTGTTTTGTTGGAAAGCATGCTAGAGTATCATTTCATAGTTCTAGACCTTATAGGAGATCACATGTTTTTCAGATTTAGTTCACACTGATGTTTGCACTATGGATGCTAAGACATTAGGTGGTGCATCATATTTTGTTACTTTTATTGATGATTATTCTCGAAAAGTGTGGGCTTTTATTTTGAAATCTAAAGACCAGGTGCTCGGTTTCTTCAAACACTTTCATGCAAGTGTTGAAAGAGAAACAGGAAGGAAATTGAAATATGTTTGAGCAGATAATGGTGGTGAATATAGGGGTCCATTTGAAGTGTATTGTAAAGGACATGGGATCAAGCTTAAGAAGACGGTTCCTAAGACTCCTCAACATAATGGAGTTGTAGAGAGAATGAATCGCACTATCAATGAGAGAGTCATGTGTATGCTCTCTCATGCAAAGTTGCCTAAATCCTTTTAGGGTGAAAAGATGAGGAATGTAGTAGATTTGATCAACCTTTCTCCTTCAGTTCCACTAAATGGTGATGTTCCAGAGAAAGTTTGGAGAGGGAAAGATGTCTCCTATATTCACTTGTGAGTGTTTGGCTGTAGTGCTTTTGTTCACATTTCAAGAGATGAAAGGTCCAAACTTAATGGAAAGTCAAAGTAGTTATCTTCATGGGTTATGGTCACAAAGACTTTAGTTACAGATTATGGGATCCGGTGAGCAAGAAGATAATTAGAAGTCGAGATGTGATTTTTCTTGAAGACCAAACTATTGAAGATATTAAGAAGACAGATAAACCAATAACTGTTAGACGTTCTGCTGATGATAAACATGGACCTTCCACTAGACCTCATATTGATGAGGGAGATGTACAAGTTGATAATGTTGATTTATATGATGAACCTACACCTCAACCTGAAGTGCCAGATGCAGAAGTTTCACCAGATGTTGAAGTTCCACTTGAACCACCAGTTGAGCCTGAATTGAGAAGATCTACTAGAGAGCGTCATCCTTCTCAGAAATACTCTCCTCATGAGTATGTGATGAAAACTGAGATTCGAGAGCCAGAGAGCTACCAGGAAGCTATGTCTGATGATCATAAGGAAGATTGGTTGAAGGCCTTGTAAGAAGAAATGAAATCCTTGCATGGGAATCATACATTTGAATTGGTGATGCTACTAAAGCATAAGAGAGCATTTAAGAATAAATGAGTGTTCAAATTGAAAGCGGATAAAAATGTCTCACGGCTAAGGTACAAAACTCAATTGGTTGTGAAAGGTTTTGAGCAAAAGAAAGGTGTTAATTTTGAGGAGATTTTCTCTCCAGTTGTGAAGATGTCCTCTATTCGAGTTGTGCATGGATTGGCAGCTAGCTTGAATTTAGAGGTTGAGCAGCTTGATGTGAAGACTGCATTTCTTCACGGTGACATAGATAAAAAAATTTATATGGAGTAACCAAAGGGTTTCGAGGTTAAAAGAAAGGAGCATCTTGTATGCAAGTTGAAGAAGAGCTTATATGGGCTAAAGCAAGTGCCAAGGCAGGTACACGAAGTTTGATTTCTTCATGGAAGGTCATGGGTATAGTAAGACTTCTTTTGATCATTGTGTGTATGTTAAGAAATTCTCTGATGGTAATTTTATAATTCTCTTGCTTTATGTTGATAACACGTTGATTGTTGGTTATGACACTAAGAAGATTGAAAGTCTTAAGAAAGACTTGAACAAATCATTTACTATGAAGGATTTGGGTCCTGCAAAGAATATCTTTAGCATGAGTATCACTCGTGACAGGAAGAATGGAAACTGTGGTTGTCGCAACAGAAGTATATTGAGAAGGTTTTAGATAACTTTAGCATGAGTAATTTCAAACCTGTTAGTACTCTACTTGCTAGTCATTTCAAGCTGAGTTCGCAGCAATGTCCTACAAGTGAGAAAGAGAAAGCAAAAATGAAAAAGATTCCATATGCATCTGCAGTTGGTAGTTTGATGTATGCTATGGTGTGTACTAAGCCAGATATTGCTCATGCCATTAGAGTTGTTAGTCGGTTTCTCTCTAATCCTGGCAAGGAATACTGGCAAGAAGTGAAGTGGATTCTCAGATACTTAATGGTACTTCCAGAGTTTGTTCATGCTTTGGGAGTGGCCAACCTACGTTGGATGGTTACACAGATGCGGATATGGCTGGGGATCTTGATTCAAGAAAATCGACTTATGGTTATATGATGACTTTTGTAGGGGGATCTGTGTCATGAAAATTTTAACTTCAGAAATGTGTTGCTTTGTCTACTACAGAGGCAGAATACATTGCTGTTGTTGAAGCTTCTAAGGAACTCTTGTGGATGAAGAAATTTCTACAAGAGTTAGGCATCAATTAAGAGAAGTTTGTGTTATTTTGTGACAGTCAGAGTGCTATCCATCTCAGCAAGAATCTGACGTTTCATTCCAAATCGAAGCACATAGAGGTGGGGTCACTACAAGAAAAAGCAATATTTGTAACAAAAAAAATTGTTACAAAAAATTGAAATTTTGAAACAAAAGGATTTTGTAACAAAAAAAGGGGCCGTTGCAGTATGTCCCGTTACAAAAAGTTTTTGTAACAAAAAATGGAATTGTTACAATTCAAAGTGATATTTTGTAACAAATTTTTCTGATACAAAAAACCAGAAGTCGTTACAAAAGTGGTAACAAATTTTGATCTTCAAGGTATTTTTTGTGACAATCTATTTTTTCCTATCATAAAATTTTGTTACAAAATGTAACTTGATTTTGTAACATTTTTTTTCTTTAGTTACAAAACACTATTTATTTTGTAATAATTTTTTAATACAAATTACACACATAATTTATCAAATTATATTTTTTTTAATTAATTAATATATTAACTAATTTACTCAACAAGTCAACATTTATATAATATATAATAACATAGATAGTTCAAATATCTTTCATTAACTAATATTGTTTTATAAATCTTCAACATATAAACTTTAAAGTACAAACTAACAAGACACATTGAAAAATCTTAATGAACTAGATAGATACATAGGACAAGAAAAATAAGAAATTATAGATCTCCAAAATGTAAACTATAAATTACAAACTCCATCATGTTCATATAGCTCCTTTCTCATTTCTCATGGAGAAGTTCTAATAAGTGTCACACACATGAAAAGACCACCAAACAAAAAACACTAACTTAAGAAATAATATTTGTTTTTCCTTTAAAAATGCACAGGAAAAAACAAAAACATATAAATTTTATTCATAATGATATCAAAATCTAATACTTAAATACTCAAACCAAGAAACTAATTATTGAATAATTAATAGATCGTATGTCATAGATAATTAGAGAATTAAATAAAAGCTAATGAATAAGAACCATTTAATAAAAGTGTACATAAGTTGAATAATAGCTCTTAACAATATGATAACTTTTCCTTTGTGATAAAATCTCATGAATAAAAGCTCACCTTCCAAACCCATGTTTGACAATGTTCTGAAATGATAGCAAGTTAATCTCTTAGCAGTAAATTCAAGATAAGGAAGCAACTAAGTGTGAAATCTCATATTCCTAGGGAGGTTTTCGGTAAAGATCCAAAATCTATGTTGAAAGCTTGGTTTAGTGGAAGGCCGTGTAAAATAAAAATTGAAGCTGTAGAGCAACCGTATCTAGAAATTCAAATGAAAATGCAACAACAAATCCAAAGTCCAGGTTCAAAATCAGCAACAATATCAACCCAGCCAAAGCATTCCAAATTTTAAATAATCACAAACAAACCAACAAATCATGAAAACAAAAATTATAGATATTCAATTGGAGCACCTAAACCTGAAGGCAACAATCCTCAACAATTTGATCAAGACAGTCACAATCTAATCACCATTAAGCCACAAAAGCACAAAGAATAACAGGACAGTAGCACATTTACCATGAATAATTACAAATAGTAGTAAGAGCTAATCAACAATCAATGAATGAAAAACTGAAAACACAAATCATTCAAGAATAATTCAAAGATCAATAACACTTATGAATAAAGCAAAAAAATGAATAACAAAGTTACACTATTACAATGAGCCACGAACAGAGTATTGACCTTTAAAGATGCTAAGCTGGCAGCAAACACAACAATAGACGACGGACAAAGAGCATCATGTGATTATTATCAAGCAATTTCATGTAGCTCCACCTCTTGAGCACAAAAAGGATAACTTTCATCATTATTCTTAATTTCTTATATTCAAATAGTTTCCATATAGAGTTGTGTTAATCTCATGCAATGGCTCTACAGGATAAATATGAGTACATAAAATATTTTTTTTATACTAAAATCAAACTTGGTCAGTAGCCATTGAGAGCATAATTGGGACAAGTAAAAAATAAATCATCCTTGCATCGTGGCAATTACAGAATGATATTTTCACATTCTAAATCAATGCTTTTGCAGTTTCAAAATCATACAATTCAGCAAAAATAACTCAATGACCAAGATAACTATATCACTAATCATTAGATTACTGTTTCTTCCACTCATGAAATTGCAAACTTAATCAAACAGTTATCCTATGAAGCATAATGATTTTATTTTCAAAACAAAACTAAGATTTTCAAGCAACTGAACACACACATGCACACACTAATTAAAATGAAAAATCGCGAAAGAACTAAAATTGAAAGACCTTGCACAGTTGCAATACCAGAGTAAGTAAAATGCAAGCTGAAGCAAATTCGTAGAGTAGCACTGTTGCACTTTTCATAATAATTAAGTAAATAAATTTTCAAACCCATTTTTTATCAACAACCGTACTTCACTCAAGCAATCAAACAATCGCATCCACAAGAAAAACATAATCACAGAAATATATTTTTGCATCAATATCTATTTATCACAACTCTGTAATGTAAAATAGAGTTTGAGAAAACTCCTACCTCGATTGTCAAAACTCAAAAACTCAAACGCGTCACAACCCCACTTTTCCCTCGCAGCCCGCAGCAATCACAGCTTCAATCGCGACTCGCAATAATCAAAACTCAACCCTACATTTACCAAAACTTCAGAAATATATACAGAAAAGCGACAAATAAGTTTTCGAAGCAGAAGTAACTTACTGCACAAAAGAAATCAAGAGCAAAGCAGCCGCAACTCCGGTGACGACGGCTGTAATAACATGTAAGGAAAATAAAGCTCCTGGAATCTCAAAAGGAAATAAACCAAACTCAACCCTTACTGGCAGCGTTTTCGACGACGGCAGCGGCAGAAGCGGCGGTGGCTGGGCGCGTGTCTCCCTTCACTCCTCTGCTCCTCATACTCTCTCTCTCTCTCTCTCTATCTCTCTCTCTCTCTCTCTCTCTGCGACCCGACAGCTTCTCTCTCGACGACAACAACCAACGCAACGGTGTCTTCTCCTCAACAGTGGCAAAACCCTCTACGGCAACAATGGCGAGGCGGCTGAGCTCGTCAACGACGGTGGCGCATAAATAACATTATTAGTTAGAAACTTAGAATCTATAGATCATTTTTTTGGTTACATGAATCCAGTTAAGAGGAAAAACAAAACGCACAATCTCTTTTTTTTTTAAATAAAATTAGGGATTTTGGGTAATTTAATAATTTTAGTAAAATTAGGATAATAGAGTAATTGAAAACCAAATTTTAATCCAATAATAATAATATTGTTCGGTAGGTCGGGTACCGGACGGATCGGGTTGGTATACTGGTTGGTGATGAGGGGTCTCGCCTCATCGTGAACTGCCGGTCTGGTGTAGGCGGGGTCCCGAGCACTTCTTGTAGAGAGGGGGTGTCACCTGCAAAGACACTCCGACGCTCTAGTAAGTAATGTGCAGGCGAAAAAGGGGGAGAGTGATGTGTGACGTACCTTGGGGGAAGGGTAAAACCTTCCTTTTATATACTGTGTCAGAGGTGGGCCCTACAAGGACAGGCCCACTTTTTCCGAGACGTTCTCCCACAGCTGTAAGTGAGCTGTCTGGGACGCGTGTCCGGGTCGGTTGCGGGGCGCCTCACCCTTGACCATCCGGGTCGGGTGGCGCTCGGGTCGGGCCGACCCGTGGAGGGTTTGGGCCAGGTCGTAACAGTGCCCCCACACGCCAATGATAGTCGTGGGAGCTATTAGTGGCGTGTTATTTCATGTTCCATGCATTATCGTCGGGTCGGCCGCCCGTGGAAGGGACATGTCCCCTGCGCGCGTGTCTCTTGGTTGTTGAGGCAACCGTTCGTCGCTTCGTTCTTCGCGCTGAGCATTAAATGCTCATAATGGGTTGCAAAACCCCATGCGCAAATACTATTTTTCCCCCAAGTCTTTCGCGCTTTCTAAGTGGCAGTTTTAAACAGTTTGCTTCAACTTTTTTCCCTTTTACACTCTTGTTTCATCCATCTCCCTGCTATCTCCCTCTTCTTCTTTCAAAAATTTCAGAGCGTTGTTGTAGTATCCTTGTGCATCTTCCCTTCATCCTTCTCAGTTTTCGCAACAAATTCAGGTAATCCTTGGACCTCTCTCTTTTCTGCTTCGTTGTTGTACGCTTGTTGTTTGTATTTGCTTTGTGTTCTTGCTGTCTTATTTGGTTTTTGTTGCTAGATGACCTTTTTGTGCTAAGTAGATGTGTTAGGGGAGGGGTACCATTCCAGGATAGGTTTTTAGGTGGCTTGCATGATAGGTGTAGCTTTGGCCATGCTTGAGCTTAACTGTTGAATAGGATGGACATAGTTTCTGGATTTTTTCCAGACTCCCGACCTCATAGACTAATGGAGTGGTACCCCCACTATAGGTATGCCTCGCGTCGTCTCCCGGGCTTCTGTTTTCGCCGTGAACTATGACCCCTATGCCTGGGTGACCTCAGATGTGAAGGACTCGCCGAACCAGATGGATCTAAAGGAGTTGACGGGGTTCCGGCAAGCCGGGTATCTGTGCGGGGGGACAGATGAGGAGGCCAATTACGAGACCTTCGTTCCTGCCCCCAACGAGAGATTGTATGAGATTAATTTTCGTTCTCCCCGGGTCGCCGACTGGATTTGGTTTTACAAAGCCATGTTCACCCAGGTTGGCGTTCGCCTACCATTTTTCGATTTTTAGATGTCGCTTCTTAATCGGATATCCGTGTCGCCGTCGCAACTCCATCCGAACAGCTGGGCTTCTATCCACTGTTTTGAGATGGTTTGTGAATATCTCGAGCTGCCGGTGTCAGTGGATGTCTTCCTCTTCTTCTTCAACCTTACCAACCCCTCCAAACAAGGGAATGCAAGGAAAGGGTTCCTGTCCTTTCGGTCTGCCCAATGCCGGAGGATATTTGGCCTGTTTGAGGACTCTTATCATGGGTTCAAGGACAAATTCTTCAAAGTTCGTCCCGTTAAAGGTCGCCATCCCTTTTGGTTATCGTTAGAGGGGGAACGCCTCATCCCGACTTATTGGAGCTTCGGGGCGGGGTCTAATTCTTTCATTAAGGTGACCTACAAGGGAATGTCCCCTGTAAATAAGAGGATTGCCGATGTGCTGTTTGCTCTTTTTGGAAAGAACCCCGTGAACCCCCACCTCCTTATGGGTGAACGGGAGTCCGCCAGAAATTATATTTGTGAGCTGTTCTGTCTTGTGCTTTTGCATTGTTTGCTTTTTAATTTGTTCTTCCCGATATCACGACTAACGTATTTGTTTCTCTGTTGTAGTGGAGATGTCTGCTTCAGTGACCGGGCTCGAAAATTTGGTCAAGACCTTCTTGGAGGATAGCGATGAGGAGAAGGCTGACGAGAAGGATGCCAGGAAGCTGGAAGGCCCTTCCGGGGAGAAGGAGAATCAAGCTGTACCTTCCCCCCGGGACGTCGAGACGTCCGATAAGAATTCCGTCGGAAGGCAGGCTTCTCCCACTCCCGATGAGACGGCCGGTATTGAGCAGTCGCCCCCTACTCAGCGGGAGCATGATGATATGAAGCTTGTCCCCACTCCCAAAAGATGAAGGGCATCTTCCAGCCCGAAGGAAGCCCTCACCGTGATGGAGAGGAACTTCGATGCTGGGGCCTTTATTGATAATCAACTGATTCCCAGTACGGAGGATCACTTCCTTGGAACCGAACTCGCGGGGCAGGCGAGGTGGATGTATCGTACCCTTTTCCGTGGGGTGGTGATAGCCCGAAAGGCCGAGTTCGAGTTGTTGGGCATGCAGGCGTTGCGAAGGAAGCTCGATACTGCCGCCCAGGCCAACAACGAATTCAAGGTCCAGGTTGAAAAGCTTCAGGAGCAATTGGCCGCCGCGGAGAGGGGGCGCAAGGATGCCGAGGAGAAGGCTGCGTCCTTTGAGGAAAAAATGAATGCCTCCGACACCACTGTCTCCCGTTTAACCGAGCGGGAAATGACTCTAGAGAGCCATCTCAATGCCGCGCAGGGTCGGGTGGTTGCTGCGGAGGAGGAACGTGACGCGGCCGTCTCGTCGGTTGAGGCTGCGCGAGCCGAGGCGGAAGAGTTGAAGAGGAAATACAAGGCAGTCAGGGAGCAGGGAAAGAACGCGATCTTTATGACCAAGGAGGTTCTCAAGGTCCAGGTAAAGATCGTGGTCCCAGAATTCGATACGTTGGCTATTGGAGTCTTCAAAACAATCCAGGACGGCAAGATTGTCCGACGCCACCGTCTCCCATTTAACCGAGCGGGAAATGACTCTAGAGAGCCAGCTCAACGCCGCGCAGGGTCGGGTGGTCGCTGTGGAGTAGGAACGTGACGCGACCGTCTCGTCGGCTGAGGCTGCGCGAGCCGAGGCGGAAGAGTTGAAGAGGAAATACAAGGCGGTCAGGGAGCAGGGAAAGAATGTGATCTTTATGACCGAGGAGGCTCTCAAGGCCCAGGTGAAGATCGTGGTCCCAGAATTTGATACGTCGGCTATTGGAGTCTTCAAAATAATCCAGGACGGCAAGATTGTCCGACGCCACCGTCTCCCGTTTAACCGAGCGGGAAATGACTCTAGAGAGCCAGCTCAACGCCGCGCAGGGTCGGGTGGTCGCTGCGGAGGAGGAACGTGACGCGGCCGTCTCGTCGGCTGAGGCTGCGCGAGCCGAGGCGGAAGAGTTGAAAAGGAAATACAAGGCGGTCAGGGAGCAGGGAAAGAACGCGATCTTTATGACCGAGGAGGCTCTCAAGGCCCAGGTGAAGATCGTGGTCCTAGAATTCGATACGTCGGCTATTGGAGTCTTCAAAACAATCTAGGATGGCAAGATTGTTGATATGCCTTGAAAATGAGCTCTTGTAACTTTGTGTTTTTGTGTGGCTTTGTAAGATACTTGTTATAACTGTTGAGACCTTTGCTACTTTTTAGTGGTCGCCTGGTCGGCCTTTTATTATCGCCTTTATTCTGTTTGTTTAGTAGCACCTATGTTTTGTTACCATTTTTCTGGTGTGGACTTATTGTTTGTGTCCTTTTTGCCGTTTATGTTGGTAACGGTTGGAACCGTCTTGGTCGTGTTATCGCGGCCGTTAGTCATGGCTATGATCTGACTGGCTCCCGGGGTGATCAGTCCCGGGTTGCCGTTGAAGAACGCGATTGTGTGGAATACGTATTGGAGAATAGTAGATAAAGAATTTAGACAAGTAAAAATTAGTCGTTAGCCAGACAAATTTGTGAACATGGCAGGTATTGGCTCGTCAGGCCGCTTGGCCAGTGTGCCCAAGCTACGAATAGAATCTCCTTAGGTTACCTGCATTCCATGTTCTCGGGATTTCTTTGCCGTCAAGTCTCTCCAGCTTGTAGGCACCTTTGCCAAGCACTTCTTTGATTCTGTAGGGGCCTTCCCAGTTTGCCGCCAGCTTTCCTTCTCCTCGGGTTGGTAAACCGACGTCGTTGCGTCGCAGGACGAGGTCTCTTTCCTCAAATTCCCTCCTGAGGACTTTAGTGTTATAGCGTAGAGCTATTCTTTGTTTCAGTGCTGTTTCTGACAAGTGGGCCATCTCTCTGGTCTCGTCCACCAGGTCCTTTTCCACTGCTTCTTCTACTCCTACAAGAAGTAGCCGTGGGCTCGGTTCGCCAATCTCCACAGGTATCACCGCGTCGACTCCGTATGTTAGGCAAAAGGGGGTTTCCCCTGTGGAGCTTTGCTCGGTTGTCCGGTAGGACCAGAGAACCGAAGCGAGCTCATCGGCCCATGCACCTTTCTTGTTGTCTAAGCGTTTCTTGAGGCCTAGTAGGATGACTTTGTTTGCAGATTCCACTTGTCCATTCGTCTGGGGATGTTCAACTGAGGAAAACTTTTGCTTTATCCCCAGGCCGGCGAGGAACTCCGTGAACTTCTTGTCAGTGAATTGCGTCCCATTATTCGAAATGACGACCTCTGGTATGCCGAAACGGGTTATCACCTGCCTCCACATGAACTTCCTGCAATTGGATGAGGATATGCTGGCTAGCGGTTCAACCTCTTTCCAATTGGTGTAGTAGTCGATGCCAACTATGAGGTACTTAACTTGTCCTGGGCCGACCGGGAAGGGCCCCAAGAGGTCGACTCCCCATTGAGCGAAAGGTCGGGTAGACGTCAGTAGGCTCAACTCGGAAGCCGGCGCTTTGTGGAAGTTGGCGTTTTCTTGACACTTTACGCATTTTCTGACAAATTCCCTGGAGTCTTTCATCATTGATGGCCAGTAATACCCAGCTCGGATGAGCTTCCTTGCTATGGCTTTGCCCCCAATGTGGTGGTCGTAGCATCCCTCGTGGACTTCTCTAAGTATGTAGTCCGTCTAGTCGGGGTGCAAGCACTTCAGTAGGGGTTAGCTGAGTCCCTTTCTGAACAGTTGTCCTTGTATGATTACATATATGGCCGCCTCTCTTCTCAACGTTTTGGTTGCTTTCTCATCATCAGGTAGTATGCCATGTTCCAGGAAGTTTATGATGGGGTCCAACCAGGAGGGGCTTGCTTCCGCCAAATGGAGGGCGACCGTTGGCTCCTTTACCATGCCCTGGATGAGAGACCGGTTGTCCGCTCCTGGCTTTGTGCTTGCTAGTTTAGATAGGAGGTCTGCCCGTGTGTTTCTTTCCCTTGGAACGTGTTGGACCGTGACTTCCTGGAATTGCCTAGTCAATTCTCTAACCTTTTCCAAATACCTTTGCAGCAACGGGTCTCTTGCTTGATAGCTTCCGTTCACTTGCGAGGTGACGACCTGTGAGTCGCTGCACACTTCCAGCCTTGTCGCCCCGACTTCCCTGGCTAGGGTCAGTCCTCCCAAGAGGGCTTCATATTCCGCTTGGTTGTTCGATACGGGGAATTCGAACTTGGTCGATTGCTTGTACACGACCCCGACTGGGCTCTCTAAGATGACCCCAGCGCCCCCGGATGTCTGGTTGGAGGCCCCGTCTACATGGAGCCTCCACCGTGTGCCCGTTTCCTCGGGGGGATCGCCTATTACCTCCACTAGGAAATCTGCCATTGCCTGTGCCTTGATTGCATGCCGGGGCTCGTACTGCAAATCATATTGGGAGAGCTCGATGGCCCATGTCATCATCCTTCCTGCCAAATCAGGCTTTTGGAGTACTTGACGAATTGCTTGGTCCGTTCTCATGACAACACGGTGGCTCTGGAAGTACTGCCTCAGCCTTCGGGAGGAGGTTAAGAGTGCCAGAGCCAGTTTCTCCAATTTGCTATACCTCAGCTCTGCTCCTTGTAACACCCTGCTTACAAAGTAGATTGGTTGCTGAGCTTTCCCTTCCTCTCGTATCAGCACTGCTGCAAGCGCTTCCTCTGTTACGGCCAGGTAGAGGTAGAGTGGTTCTCCGGCCATTGGCTTCCCGAGCACCGGAGGTGATGCTAGGATCTCTTTGAAGTGGTCGAACGCTTTCTCACATGCAGGAGTCCATTCGAACGCTATCCCCTTTTTCATCAGATTGAAAAAGGGCAAGGCTTTTGCTGCCGATGCGCCGAGAAAACGGGATAACACCGTCAGCCTTCCTGCCAATCGCTGTACGTCTTTGATACAACCCGGGCTCTTCATCTGGAGAATCGCTTGGCATTTCTCAGGGTTGGCTTCTACCCCTCTTTGGGTTATCATGAACCCTAGGAACTTCCCGGCTTCCATGGCAAAGGCGCATTTGAGCGGGTTGAGCCTCATGCCGTTTTGTCGGAGGGACGCGAACACGCCCCCCAGGTCGCTTAGGAGATCGTCGGGTCGTGTGGTTTTTACAAGGATGTCATCCACGTAGACTTCTACTGTCTTGCCTATGAGCTCGCTGAATATCTTGTTCATCAGCCTCTGGTACGTGGCGCCAGTGTTTTTCAAGCCAAACGGCATCACTTTGTAGCAATAGATCCCTCCAGGCGTTATGAACGCCGTTTTGTCTTCGTCGGGCTGGTGCATCGGTATTTGATTGTACCCAGAGTAAGCGTCCATGAAGCTCAGATACCGGTACCCCGCTGCCGCGTCGATGAGTGCGTCGATGTTGGGGAGGGGATAGCAGTCCTTGGGGCATGCCTTGTTGAGGTCGGAGTAGTCCACACACATTCTCCACCTCCCATTTTGCTTTTTCACCAAGACCACGTTCGATAGCCAAGTCGAGTAGTCCAGCTCTCGGATGAACCCCGCTTCGAGGAGGCTGGCCGTCTGCCTGGCCACCTCCTCCGCCCTTTTCTGCGACATCTTCCTCCTCCTTTGGGCCACTGGTTGGGCTTCCGGCTTGACGGCCAGACAGTGCAACATGAGTTGGGGATCTATTCCCGGCATGTCGGCCGGTGTCCAAGCGAACAGGTCGGCATTGGCTCTGATCATCTCCATCAAAGGTCCCTTCAATCCATGGGGGAGATTTCTTTTTATGAACGTGAACTTCTCCTCCGTGTCCCCGACCTTAAATTTTTCCAGGTCCCCCTCTGGCTCGGGTCTAGGTTTGTCATCTATTCTGGCGTCCAGGTCGGCTAGAAAAACCCCTGATGCTTCTTTAGACTTTTTCCTCAAGGAGAGGCTGGCGTGGTCGTAGGCGACTGCCGTTTCCAGGTCTCCTTTGATGGATTCGATAGATCCGTCATCAGTAACAAACTTTATTACAAGCAGTTTCGTGTTTATCGCCGCGCCAAGGTCGTTGATGGTTTTTCTTCCCAGAATGATGTTGTAAGCTGTGGAATCTCGCAAGACCCCGCCCCTGTCCTTGTCCCACTGAGGTCGGGAGGGAGATGATCCCATCCGGCTTGATGAAGTGGTCGCCTAACCCTACCACACCGTGCTGGTGGGTCGCTAGGTCGGTGTCACGCAGCCCCAGGGCGTCAAATACGTTGCGGAACATGATGTTCGAGTCCGCCCCCGTATCCACGAGGATCCGCTTGACGAGGCCGGTTCCGACTCTGGCCGTAATGACCATAGGGGGACTTTCCAGTATCTCGTCAAACCACTGGTCTTCGGGACCAAAGGAGATGGATGGGAGCCTCCGGGAATTTCTCGCAGATGAGGAGGAGACGGCCAGGACCTCAGCGTCTTTCTTCTGTGCCGCTTTCGACCTCGGGGCCGAATTCCTGGAAGTTACCACGTTCACCACCGTGAGGCCGTGGTCGTCTCCCTCCGGTTCTTGGCGTCACCTTATTGCCCGGGGCCTGTCTTCGCCTTCGTGGTCGCGATTCCGTCTCCTTGGCTCTCTAATGAGGTGGGAGAATTCGGCGAGCTTCCCATCCCTGATTGCTTGCTCTAGTGCATCCTTCAGGTCGAAGCAGTCTTGGGTCTTGTGTCCGTACCCCTTGTGATATTCGCAATAAAGGCTCTTGTTTCCTCCTGTTCGGTCCTTCAGAGGTCGGGGTTTCGACAGTATTCCTTTTTCGGCTATCTGTTGGTAAACTTCCATGATTGGTGCCGCCAAGGGGGTGTAGTTGGTGAACTTCCCGACTCGGGGAAACGGCCTTGGTGTTTTGCTCGGACCGCCATCCCTGGCGTGTTTCTTTCGCCTTTCTCCGCCCTCGTGGTGCTGGGTTTGGGTGTAGGGGGGTTGCCGTTTATTGGCAGCCACGACCCGGCTGACTTCTTCGTCATTAATGTACTCCTTAGCCACACATTGGATCTCCTGCATTGTCCATACTGGCTTCGTAGTGAGGTACTTTCTGAAGTCCTCGTTCAGGAGTCCGTTTGTCAAACACAGGCTTGCCACTGAGTCTGTCAGCCCGTCGATTTCCAGGCACTCGTCGTTGAATCTGTCTAGGTATTTCCTGGTCGACTCGTTGGGTCGTTGGGTCACCCCAAGCAGGTTGATTGGGTGCTTCGCCTTTGCAATTCTGGTCATGAATTGGGCTAAGAAGGCTTGGCTGATGTCCGCGAAGCCGGTCACCGAGCCCTGCGGGAGGTTATTGAACCACCGTATTGCAGGTCCTGCCAGGGTGACCGGGAAAGCGCGGCATCTTACCTCGTCCCCCACTCCCTCCAGGTTCATCCTGGCCTCGAAGGCTGTGAGGTGCTCCAGAGGGTCTTGCGTTCCGTCATATCTCATGTCCGTGGGCTTGTCAAAATGTTTTGGCAGCCGGACTTTGAGTATGGAATGGTGAAATGGGGTCGCCCCCATTATCACGGGTCCTCGTATTCTCGTCGTTCTCCCTTCGTCGTTCTCCCCACGGGCGTCTTCTGTTCCGCGATCTGTAGTACGCCGCCTCTCATGCCTGGCATAAATGACGAGGTCATGGCGTCTTCTCACGCGTCCCCTTTCCCCAGCGCTCTCGGACTCAGCTTGGGGGCTGGGCGTGCGTCTGGAGTGGCTCCTTGAGTGGGAGCGGGAGTGGCTTTGTTCTGGGGTGTGCTGATCGTGTTCTCTTTCCGCCAGCCGACGTTCCAAGTCTTGCATTCTGTGGCGTAGCTCTTGCATTATTCTGGCGTGGTTGTCGCCAGTTTTCCCGAAGGGGCGTCTCTCGTGAGGTTGTGTTGTGTGTCTCGGAGGGGATCCTGTGCGCTGCCGGGGAGCAATCGCGGCGGGGTCCCCTACGGGCTCGGCCTCGCGGGCTGTCTCACCTTGGACTAGTACGAAGTCCATAGACGAGTCCCCACAGACGGCGCCAATGTTCGGTAGGTCGGGTACCGGACGGATCAGGTTGGTATACTGGTTGGTGATGAGGGGTCTCGCCTCGTCGTGAACTGCCGGTCTGGTGTAGGCGGGGTCCCGACACTTCTTGTAAAGGGGGGGTGTCACCTGCAAAGACACTCCGACGCTCTAGTCAGTAATGTGCAGGCGAAAAGGGGGGAGAGTGATGTGTGACGTACCTTGGGGGAAGGGTAAAACCTTCCCTTTATATACTGTGTCAGAGGTGGGCCCTACAAGGACAGGCCCACTTTTTCCGAGACGTTCTCCCACAGCTGTAAGTGAGCTGTCTGGGACGCGTGTTCGGGTCGGTTGCGGGGCGCCTCACCCTTGACCGTCCGGGTCGGATGGCGCTCGGGTCGGGCCGACCCGTGGAGAGTTTGGGCCAGGTCGTAACAAATATCTATAAAAATACTATTCGATTATCAACTTAAAACTTATTTTCAAATAAATACTCTAACTTGTTAGAGGTAAATAAAACTAATTTTTTTAATCATAAAATAAAGTTAAAAATCTAATTATTTAACTTAAATCATATAAAATTCTTATTATTATCCAATTATTAAAATTCTAAATCATAAATAAAAAAAATTTCAACTAATTTCTTTTTATAGTCAAAATAATATCTGAAGAAGCTTAAAGTCAGAGTTATAGTTTGATAAAGGGCCCGTTTGGGAAACTCTAGAAGTAACTTTTTTTAACTTTTGACTTATGAAAAGTAGTAGTATTAATGTCAGGTGCAATTTTCAAAGCCAAATTACAACTTTCTAAGAAGCTATTTTGGAGCTTATAGAGAAGTTAAAAAAAATGACTTCTCTCAGAATAAAAAGCTTTTTATCACATTTCTCTTAAAATAAGTATTTTTAGAACTAAAAAACTAAACACAAAATAATTTATTTATAAACTACTTTTAATATAAATATTTATTGTTTAAGCTATT
>NC_029785.2:61322677-61323905 GCF_000816755.2 Arachis ipaensis
TAATTTTAAAAAATTCAAAGTCTTATATTTAGTATGTTAAAACAAAATTTTTTATTAGTTACAAAAAATCTTTGAATTTTGTGACAAATAAATAACTTGTTACAAAAATATTGTATTTTGTGACAAATTAATTTTTTGTTACAAAATATTTAAAGCTTTTGAAACAAATAGATATTTTGTTACAAAATATTTTGAATTTTTGCAACAATATAATCTTTTGCTACAAAATATTATAATATTTTGTAACAAAACAACAATTCGATACGAAAGCCAACATAATTTGTAACAAAAGAAATCAAGTTGTTACAAAATATTGAAATATTTTGTAACAAATTTTCTTATTGTTATAAAATATTCTTATTTTGTAACAATAACTAATTATTGTTACAAAAACACTATAATTTGTAACAATTTTAAATTTGATACAAATTTTTTGTTACAAATATTCCATTTTCTTATAGTGGGTATCATTGAATACGTCAAGCGCTTGAGATGAAGTCATATGTACTTGAGAAGATCCATACTGATAATAATAGTTCAGATATTATGACTAAGAGTTTGCCTGCAGTGAAGTTTGATTCTTGTAAAGAGAAGGCGGGTTTGGTGGAGCTGTCTATCCCCACTTGAGTTGGTGAGGGGGAGATTTGTTGGTGGGTCTCCAACTAAGTGGGGCCACATTAAAAACAAAAAAAAAAAGAAACAAAGTGGCATATAGCCACGGAATGAAGAGAGACAGAATAAGACTCTCTCATTTTGAAACAAAAAGAAAAAGGGAACAGTGACATCGTCGAAGGAGAAGAAGAAATTGGGAAAAAGGGCAAGCCATTTTTTATCCGATTGAACCGATAAGCTTGCTCCATTTCTTATGAAATTTTAATATGTTATTATTGGTGTAAAGATGAAGATTAGGATATAACTTGCTAGCTGATTTGAGATACCCACTTTGTGGAGGGTTTATGTTGATTCCATCAGTTTTGATGATGTATTTTGTTGATTGTTGAGATACGCTAGTGTCACTAGGAAGACTGATTTTGTACCTATTATTCTGATAGTGGAAGATTTTACAAGACTAAGTCCCATGGATTTTTTGTCTCTCTTTTGTGAGTTTTTCCACGTTAAAATTCTGGTGTCTGATTATTTAATTTTTGTCATTATATTTTTTTTTTAGAGTATCTTTGGTATTGCCTATTTAATCGTACAGGTTGTGAAAACATTATTTTTAGGTACT